>NW_027315834.1:31433172-31890672 GCF_026437365.1 Eucyclogobius newberryi | reverse complement strand
TTTTATATCAGCTTATTCTATAATTATTTGATAACTCTGGTCTCCGTCATTCCAAGGAATAATACCAGGTAGTTCCTTTTAACACTTTGTGCAATCTGGAACTTTCCATCACCTGGTTTTATGCCGCCAGACTGCGCTCGGATGTGTTGGATTAAGCTCAAATGGAAGAAAGGAAAAGGACTATTTATCAAGTTGTATTCTGTGGTTGGTCAAGGCGATATGGAATTTTTTTTTTATTCATAATTTTAAAGAGAACATTTGATGATACACCTAAGCATGGCTTTTTTGATCTTTGTACTTTTCGGGCTGTTTAAATTATTCCAATAAGTTCTGCTTCTACTGCACACGTGTTATCTATTTAATTATTAGAGTTGTGAGCTTTTGCAGAGCCTCAGTCAATGCTCCAGTCACTCTAGGCCTTAGCTGTAGAAATGAGTAATTGTGGATAGAATGAAGCTGGCATATGTGCTGCGACCAAAAGCCCCCTAGGCCATCCGTATAGCACCTCAGGTACTATGTTTAACAATGACAAAATACATTATATACAGCTGTATGTGTCGACACAAACAGCTGAGAATGCTTTATGTCTTTATGTGCAGTATTATTTAGGATTTTTTGAGTTGTAAAAATAATTATTACAATTTATTTGCCTGATAATTACAAAATTAGAATTGTAGGGCAAACAACAGCATTTGACTTTTCCTCCAATGCCACCGCAGCAACTTTGATTCCTTGTCCAGCTTTTAAAACAGGATTCTGGTTGAGAGTGCCTATAAAGTAAATTCAAGCTTTCTAGCTGTAAAATAAGAATAGTAACCACAAACTAGTTTTGTATTAAACAGAATGGATAGTGGAGGCACTGTCAAATATACAGTGAACATTATTTATAAGCCACAAGCAGTCAAGAAGAGAAAATATACACGGGTGTGATTTAGTATCAAAGGCTTAAAGGCAGTGTAAACAGTGGCTGATGGTTTGCAGAGAGGCTGATTAAAGGAAGCACTTATCATTCAAAACCAGGTCTGCTTTCATAAACAATGTACCCACAGGAGCAGGCGACTTCAAGGTGATAGAGGTGCTGTTATATCATTATAGGTGGCTTTGAGATACATCCGTTTCATATAAACATATAAAGTACATTGCATTATTTCCTCATGGATATTGAGTTCATGTAAATGCTGGTCTGCCAGGTGATCATGGTCAAGGGCACTGCGTCTCTTCAACTGTGCTTCAGTAATGAATGTAATATAGGATAATGGAACCAAGTGGCAATATGTGCTCGACACAAGCCTCTAATACTATAGACTTTCTACTGGAGATTTAGTTAAATACATGTTTCAACATATAGAAGAGCAAATGGTTTAGTATTTCACATAGAGAAGGAATAAGTGACCCATATTTATAAGCTTCACTTCACTAGCTAATACAATACTTGAGCTGTTGAAGGTTTGATCAAATTGTCTCCTTAGGAATAGTTCCTTAGTAGTATTCTTAGTTTCAGTGTAAACCATGTAAACATGGAGTCATTGGCAGGTTCTACACGGGTCCTGTCTGAAAAAGTGACCAACAGACACTATCGTTCACTCTTAAGTTCATCTGTAATTTTGCAATAAATTATGTAACACATTATTTTACAGTATTTGATGGAGGGCAGGAAGGAGGAGAAATGAAGATCACCAGTGAAATAGAAATTCTCACAATACTTTTACTTAGGGGCCCTTAATTTTCAAAAGGTGAAAGTATAAGTAAAGTATAAAAGTATCTAATAAACCCCTTGGCACAGTGCTAGTATTCACATATTATTTTGAGCCACTCCAGCACAGATTTAGAACAACTTGGGAAAGTGAAGCTGCAGGGTGGACTACCGAAGGATAGACAATCATCTCATCCCAATTGTCATAGCAACCACATGGCTCTTTCTTAAGAGTTTGCGATAGTGTATTGTAAAAGTTCTGCTTGTACAATACACTTTTTATAGGGAAAAACATTATTTATTTTTGAGAAAGGGTTTGGGAAATTGTACATTCATGTTTTGGTAACACTTCAATTCTTTGTCCATGCTTTATTAAGTCTACTTAAGGTTTGATTTGTATAAAGTGGTACCAATGTTTCTTTTGTCCTTGGGTTGACATGTTGCCACTTCCATGTCAAGAAAATAAGATCGCTTAACACTAATAGGTTCATGGTAATTTCATGGTATAATAATGTAACATGTTTCCATATTATAAATCATAAGAATATTTTCAAAAAGCTCCAAGACAGCTCTTCTGCAGCTCTCTGACTCTCATTTCCTCACTGGCCCCAGAGGTCAGACCCAAATACCTTGTGTTTCAGAACAGCACAGCTTCCTGCTCTCCATCCATCATACACGGAGCAAACAGGAGCAAGGAGAGAAACAAATACATATGACTCTGACCTGGACTATAGAAAGTGTAAGCCGTCTTTGCTCAAGGTTCAGTTTTCAGCACGCGTTCTGTTAAATCAGTGTAATTTTAATATGTTTTGTGAAGACTGATTTATATTTTTTCTAGCATTGTTCTTCACTTTGGCATAATCATTAATTTTAATATTATTTAAATAATTAAATCCATTAAATGGACTTGCATTGTTGATTTTTTTTTCCAATCTATTTATTTATTAAAATGTTTCAATTCAATATGAACAATGTTTCTGGTCAAATATATGGCTTCAAAGTTTTTTTTTTACAGTGGCAAACATGTCAGTCAATAGTCTTCATGTCAAGTCATTGCATTATTTTTCTCTGGGAGATGATGCACTGCTGTCCAAACACTACAATGTACATTTTCTACCCATTGGTCAAACAAACTGACATCTGTCTTTTACATCTGCTGATGTTTCTAGAAGTTAACCTTACAATGCATCTTCTGTGCATGTCTAACTCTAATCTTGTGCTCCAGCAGCCAATAAGACTCTGTTCTATGTTGAATGAACAAGAACATTGGAGGGAGGAGTGTATAACGTGACTATGGAGCATGTGTAATTCATGAGCCATAATGTTTGTTGTGTGTGCTATTAATGCAGCGGAAGTAGTCTTGATAATAGTAGAAAAAGCTTCAGTTGTAGTCATCTGGACTCAGTTTGAAAAAATAGACGTTTCGACTCTCATCCAAGAGTCATTGTCAATAACAGAATTTAGGTCGAGAACTCCGATATTAATACTGTTCTGTGGTAAGACCCGCCCATTGGGAGGAGCCTTCCTGAAGTAGAAAGAGTTGTTTGTTTCAACAGAAACTCCCCTTTGTATCTACCGAGCTAGCCTATTCAGAATCTTAATGGGCTATTAGAAACCTCTTTGTCTTTGTGAGACCCTGGCTCAGCCACCCTGAGTACCTGATTAGCATCTGAATGTCCTTTACCTTTCCAGGGGTTCAGAATCCCATTATAAATAACAGGAAGATGAAACCTAAGCCCTCCATTTCTGTTTAAAGAAGGTCTTTCTTTTTTAACAAAAATAGCTTCCTTGACTCCTCTTTCAAACCATCTTTTCTCCCTGCTTAAAACCTTCACCTCACCGTCTTCAAACGAGTGATTAGAGGCTTCAAGATGGAGATGCACGGCGCTCTGAGGTCCTGAACTAGTATTTCTTCTGTGCTGATAAAGCCTCTTGTGTAGAGGCTGTTTCGTCTCACCTATGTAACGTTCTTTACAACTTTCTTCACTGCATTGGATCGAATAAACTACATTGCTCTGTTTTTGAGTCGGCAACTTGTCCTTTGGGTGAACCAGTTTTTGTCTTAAAGTGTTTCCTGGTTTAAAATAAACAGGGACTTCGTGTTGTCTAAAAATTCTCTGCAATTTTTCCGACAGGCCAGACACATAAGGGATAGAGACACCCTTCCTTCTCTGTTCAGTTTCCCTTTTGTCCTGCTTCTTGGTTCTCTTCACTCTGTTGAGAGCCCAAGCGGGGTAACCACAGGCTGAGAGGGCATTTCGGACATGTTTTTCCTCTTTCTTCTTGCCCTCTGAGCTGGTGGGCACACCTTGAGCTCTGTGTTGTAAGGTTCTGATCACCCCCAGCTTGTGCTGTAGTGGGTGGTTGGAGCCAAAGAGCAGATACTGGTCCGTGTGTGTAGGTTTCCTATATACTTCTATTTGGAGTTTCCCGTCCTCTCCTCTGATCGTGGAACAATCAAGAAAGGCCAAGCGATTCTCCTTAGCGTCTTCTCTTGTAAACCTAATATGTGGGTCCACAGCATTGATGTGATCAGAGAAGGTTTCCAGCTCTTGTTTCTTGATTGTTACAAAAGTATCATAGTCTTGATAATGTAGCGAAAGAACAGGGAACAATGAGTCCTCCACTGCCGGATGCTGTTCCTTCATGCTTTAAATCAACAGCTCATCACAAGTCTCTACAGACTGACACAGAAGGCTTTCAGATAAATACAAGTTTGATTTGCCTACAAACATATTAAGTATAAGATTAATATAATTTTCAAAAGCCCAGCATATTTTCATTCTAGATACCATTGTCACTTTGCTTTTATCTGTCTCACTTATTTACAAAACTGCACATTCTCATATGCCAACATTTTACACCGGCATAATTGATTACCTCTTATCTGTATGATAACTCTCATAAACATTGCCATTGTAGACATGAAACTAGAAGCAGTCTCAACTTGGACTAGTGGCCAGTACTGCAGACAATGTGTTAATCCATACAATGTAAAAATCCAAATTTTGTGACGATTATTATTTCAGAAGAGTTAAAGAGGGTGTGAAAACTCACTGAAGCCTCGATACATAGTGTGGTTTTTAACGTTTTTGTTTTAAATTGTTAATTGCATGTATTTATTAAAGTGGATTCATTTTTTGTATTTTTATAAATGCATCCTTGTGACACAGCAGCCGAACAAAAGGCCTATTTTCTTGCAGCTCCTCACCAACTTCATTCACATGGTCCACAAAGACACAATCGGCAGACACTATGTTTATGCGATGGAATAAAGTGCATTAGCATTAGCCGTTAGCAGCACATCACTAGCCCAGTGCCTCTCTCCTTCCTCTCGCTCTCCCCCATCACCCACCACGTCCCCGGCTTTAGCTCTATCATGTGCAGCGGGGTGAGACGGATGTGCATGGCTGCCCCCTATAGCACCACGCCGCTCAGCATCAGGATATTAGTGTACTCTGCCACACGCTTTGGACACACCGCTCTGACCTCCGCGTGTAAAGAATCAGTTTTCTATCTGTCAAGGCCCTCCATATAACACAGCGGTATACAGAGCATCTCGAGGTGTCCAGCCGGCACATCTAACCGCTGTGAGTGGCTGATAAACGCTGGCAACAGAAGACAAAATTATTGTGCTGAGAAATGGGTGACAGTGAAGGACAGTTTCTGGGACACTGTAAAGAACATAAGCACAGAGTCTGACATCTTTGCTGCCAAACACATTGTTGTTTCGATCTAAACTGCAGTTAGCGGCTTCATAATGCAGTAGTTTCGTCTTCTGACAAGCTCTCTCTGAGGGTTCAGCAGTTAGTTTTGAATGACTTTTCGTGAACCTGGCTGTCTGCGATGACCATATTTGCTTGATGTTTATGTGAAATGGGCGTGTAGTTTATTAAAGTTGAACTATAACTCTTCTGGTGACGGGGCCGCTAAATGCTTGTCTTTAGATTCAAGGTTCAAGGGTTCCACAGTAATATATTACTTTCTATCTTTATTGAGACAAGCAGGTGATACTACCAGGCTAAAATACAGGTCAGATCTGTGAAGGGGTAAGCTTGATTGTCACGCCTCTGGTTGTGACACAAGCTTCTCCTGCTTCGCTGCCCCCCTCCACTTCTCTCCCCGTGTGTGGGCCGAGTTTTGTCTGGCTATTCACCTGAGCTACATCTACAATTAAGCTACGTCGGTGCCAGATTGTTCTGCCTGTCAGATGGTGATTTTCAGCATTTATAGCTCTTTTACATCATTGCATTATGCAAACCTGAACTCACCTTTGTTCCTGCCACATGCTTCGCTCTCCTGAAGACCTGCCAGTTTTGTTCAACACTGAAATGTTTGTTAAATTAACCACTTACTGGACCTTTTCCCCTCCTGTCCTTGTTAAATGTTTGGGTTCTCTGTTTCAATCACAGTAAGAGTGTACTGTATCGAGACAAGCAAGTGGACCTTACATCAGGGAAATTACATAATGCAACTTTATTGTAAAATAAAATCCAGTTCACAAATTGGAAAGTAAAATATACTTGTGTATGTATGTTTTGTATATCAATATATTGACTTGCACCAGTGAGAGCTTTGGTCCTTGAGAGCAGGACTTCACGCCCGCTTGTACTGCACGTACTACCTGCACGTTAATCTGCGGTATACTCCCTGGTCGCTGCAATATTCACACCCCTAAAGCTGATTCCTTGAAGCAGAGACATTATTATACAGAGAGTATATTATACTCTGCGGCAAATGATTGGACGCTCTTATTACATCCTGATGATCAGGTTTTGTAGTAGGTGTATAAACATAGAATCAACGTTTTTGAATCCTGAACCCCAAAGAGCTGAGCTGTTGTTGTGGTGCAGTTGTTAAAAGTGCTTAGCTGAATAATGGCAGCGCTTCGGCTCAAACCCAGCAGCAAATTCACAAGGTTTTGCGTTTTATCCCCGCGAAACATAGCACTCATCAAACGGTCTAAAAGCACAGACAGCCGGTCGGCCACAAATGCAGGGCGATCTCTGCTTTTTATTGATAAAATAGGATAATATCCTGATGAAATTACATGAAAAGTTATGAGAATTCTCAGCACACTGCACATGCAGACGAGACGAGGATTAAGTTATATTGTGGATGCTTTCTTCTCCACTGGCTCTAAAGGGTAAGTCACACATTTTTCATGTACTTTTATTATTTGCAAATGTGATCCCCTGAGTTAACTGTAAATGCTATATTTAGAATATGTTTAAAGACTATTGTTGTGATAATAGAGCAAAGAGGCCAAACACACAGCTTAATAAACTTTCATGGAGATATTTTCTATCACTGCACATTAGTCATATTTTACAGCTCTAGGTTTCACTGACAAACTTGGACTTTGAAGGAACTTTTGGTTTATGATTATGAAACACATCTTTTTTTAGGGCAGTCGCTTGTTGAACGCAGTGTTCACATTGATTGCTCTGAGCTTCCACCGTGCTAAATGCTTCCGCGCTAACATCCATTGATCACGTATGTTTGCATATGGACGCCTGTTCGCCTTGTACATGCCACTTAATTCCCCCGAAATGCAGAGAGCGCGTCGTGCCTGCATCTGACCTGCATCGCACCGCTTTGCTTGTGCATCAACGTGCCTCTACATAGGGTTAACATAGAAAAAGGTTGCACGCTTGCGTCCTATGTGTCTGTAGCTTCTGTAGAAACAAAAAGTTGGAGAGTTTTGATGCTAAAACTTGCCTTTGAGGGACAATTTATCAGTATTGAATGTAAAACTTAATTTTGCTGAGTTTTTGGTTAGGAAAACAGGAATTATGTTAAAGACTCTGTGTGAAAAGAGCTGCAAATGTCAGTGTGTGAAAACAATTGAAAACAAAAAAAGTCAAGCATTCTTCAAAATGTTTGTATTCATTATTTATTACTCCTGCAATGTACTGAAAGCATAAAAATAACACAACCAAATACGTTTAGTTGAATCCTCTCATGCTCAAAGATGAAACTTACAGATTAAAAGCATTGTTTTGACTTATGCCACTCAGACCAGGCTCGTTTGAAAGTTTTTGATGGTCAAAAAGCTAAATCTTCTGAAGTGTTTGTAAAATAAAATGACATAGAGATTTTTTCATGGATAGCTTTTGGATCAATGAAGAATACTAAAGCGTGTAGTCTTGTCTTCTTTCCTGCCAAAGACTGAACTGCGGTCCGTCTTAGTGCTGCTATAGTTGTTCCTTCTTTTGACTGGAGATGCAACATTCCAAGGATGACTGTCAGTAAAGAAAGAACTCGACATGTCTTCGCCTCGGGATGCCAGATTTGAATGAAAAGCTCAACGCAGTGGAGTCTTCAGGCGAGGTGTTCTGGCACATTAGTCTCACTGTAGGCTGCTCCGACTGCTCTATAGCTGCCGTTTATAGAACATAGAAGTCAGCACTTACAGCACACACCAGCGACGACATGCTTTTTACGGTTATTCTGTCTGTAAAAAGGGGTGAAAAACGTTAGAATATTCTCTTCGTCTAAAGTAGTTTTGATTTCTTTTTTACTTTTACAACTATGTCAGTCCAATTGAGTTATATGTGTTCATTATATAAAGAAAGTGTTAATGTTTTGACTCAAATGTGCTTATGTGCGGTGAAATAAGCAGGTTGACCACTAACCAGAGGGATGTTCATTTGCTTCCTAAATCCCCTAAACACTGTTGTTATCTCCTTAGGCAAAACACTTTTTTTTCAAGAGTTTCCTCCACTGTAAATACTGCACAATTGCGTCATATCTTTATAAAACTTAAATGATTCACCGCACCATCAACATGCATGTATGTGTCCATCAATCATCCATGTCTGTCTGTCTGTCTGTCTATCTACTGTATCTGTGCGGAAGAACACCCTGAGCCTGCTGTCCTTCACACTTGATCAGCTTATGCATAATTCTCTCCAAATCCCTCTGCATCGGAGGAAGAGGAGGCGTGAATCGAAGAAGTATTTTAGCAGAAACTCTAAGCTGCTCCAAAAATGTGTTGGGAAGACAAATGGACTTTTTCATCAGCTGTTTTTGCTGTAGTTTATAGCATAATACTTTGCAAAGCGTTGATAGAATATCAGAGGAAATATCAGAGGGAGACGGAAATTTAAAGTTCCCATATTGTTCAACTAACTTTTTCCGCTTTATAAATGATCTCATCAAAATTCCCAGATTCCCATTTGAAGTTAGAGGATCCTTTTCAATGTTAAATAGCACTCTTGTTTTTTCTATTGGCAAAGAGACGGCTATAGTGGTTTCAGGTTTTTCCAAAACCCCATGCCTATAATTTTCAAACAATTACTAAGACTAAGGTGCCCAGGGTAATTCAGGGTAATTGATGCTGTATTGTAAGCGTTTGATGTTAATTATGCAAGTGTAAAAGTACTAGATGTTAGACGATGTAGAAAAGAGAATGCAGAGGATAAGGTTAGATATAGACAACAGAAAAATAGAAATAGAACTCGTCCTCAGAGCAAACAGCAGCGAAACAATTCAGGATTTAAGTGCATACAGATCATTCATGGAGGTATTTGGATCACCCCCAAAGGCTTTTAAAAACATTGTGCTGGCTGGTATTGTGTTATAAATTGTTAGAGCAAAGTAAACACAATAAAACTAATTATTGTAGGAGGCAAGGTTACATTAATACACACTTAATTCAATTTAGGAGCTGCATTCAGAACATTTCTTTGCATTGAAATAGAAAAACGAGTGTGTTCCTATCTGGGTTGGATTTCCTCATGTATTGTTTAATCTTTGCTTATGAATAATGCTTTGTCACACTGTCAACGGTCAGGTGAAGTAACCGTAGTCAGAAACGAGAAGAGATTAAGCCCAGAACATGCTCTCTTTACTAAGCAATTTACCTTAAATAAAGAGTATTTGTCGAGAGTTACATTTAAGAGTTGCCCTTAATATCCAGAACAGTCTTTTGAAGTGATCATTTTGGCAAAATCATGTATCATGCTCTTTATGGAATGTGTTTTTTTAATTTATTTTTAAAATGTAAGTACAGATACAAGAATTCAGCTTAATGTTCAGTACCTCTCATGGTCGAATTTGTCCAAGTTGACATTTAACGTTCAGGGATTTGAGCGTTACTTTGTGAGAAAAATACTGTAAAAAATCAACATATTCTTTGAGATGAAAGTAATTCCTGAAATGAAAGAAAGAGACTCGTATAATGTCTTATACATTTCCAAAGCTCAAATGATCAAAGTAGTGTGTTAAACCGAGTCTGATAGTTGATAAATTATAGATCAATGGGCTGTTCACATCTTTTACTGCACATTGCATTTCTTGACTTTAATGTGAAGAAAAAAATTAATACATCTTGGAATATCTTAGTAAAAATTGACCTGATTAAGTATGATTTGCTTGACATTCCATTTGTCATGCAACGCCCATACAGCCTTAATTCTCCTGTGTTTTACATTGTGCGTTTTTCTGCAGCAGTGGTTGGAGGCCAGGTATTTTCAGTAGCACACACTCACGGCCTGACCCGATCGCTGTGACCTGCTGCTTCCTGTGGCATCATGGGAAACGCGGTCCCTGCAGCAGCTGTGTTCCAATTAGAGAGGCCTGACTTCCGTGGCCCGTATTAGCATTTCATTTAGGCTGGCTGCTCCTCTCTTGGCTCCTACCGTGCAGAGCTGGTGGTGGGCTGAAGACTGTCACCTGAGTGGACGGTGGCTGGACCCGTCCCACTAATTGACTCCGGGCGTCCCCACAGCCCCCACTGAGCACAGGTGAGACCGCACTGTATTAACTTGGATTTAACACGCAAAGTGGCGAGGGGAATTTGTTTTTTTTAACTATTGGGCAAATTTCTGCCAGGATAAAAGCATTTTGTGAAATAACTGGCAGTAAAATTCAATATCTCACAAACACATGAATGAACATCTAGAAGAGTTCAAATGATGTCAAGGATCATGATTTATTTGTGTGAGCAGTTTTAACATATTATTATCAGCCTTTAAAACATGTTCTTGAGAAACTTCAGTTTGGTATCGCATGTTTAGACCAAAATTAGTTTTATATAATAGACAAAACACATTTGGATCTCTGCTGTTTCCCCTGGGACTAAATCAGCCATCTACTGGCTGCAGTGCAAATTACACACAGTTCAAGCATTTCAAGCTGGGCTCTCACTGACCAAACACTCACAGTTGTACTGATCATGATTAGACGAGAGATATTCCCGGATTGAATCTGGCGATTTATGGACAAAAAACAGCACCGAAATTTCTCAGAGCCACATCACAGATTGAGAAAATGTCAGTTATCGAGTAGATAATTTTGTAAATAAAGCTAAATGCTACTCCAGGTCTGTTAAAACATTGTTAAAAGCTCAAAGATCAAAGACCTTTAATCTTATTTCAAACTAAATGATCTTTTAAACCAATCAGAAATATAGGTCACATATGCATTTAATTCAACTGTGGTCAAAAATATGCAACTCCAGACTAATATTCGCATTATGAATTCAAATAATTTTAACAAAGGCTAATTTTATGGTTCACTTACATTTTGTAAGATAGTCCTACTTGAACCTCAGCCAAGACATTTACAGGCACAAACTTTGTTCTTTCTAATTTCTTTCTTAATTCCTCCTTTCCAGTCGAATGTTTGTTAATTATTCTGTAAACAATGTCATTTGACAATGAATAATTTTCATGAAATGAACAAATGAGTGAATGAAAATTTATTAATTGGTATTTTACCCAATCCTGATGTAATGGTAAATGACAGTCTACCATCCACAATCAGAGAATGTGAAGCGTTTTACTCTTTTAAAAAAACAACTTAAAATGGTTAGTAACTTATCAAATGTGAGCATATATACTTACCCTTTTATTGTGATAATGACTGATAGTTATTGGCCTACTGTAGCAATGAGGTTTGTGCGATGAGGACTACGGATGGAAGCTTCATGCTAAATCTGGCATTTTTACATATTTACACAATTTCCTTGTGTTCATTAAGATGCACTCTCCTCTTCAAATAAACATATGAATAGAAATGCCTTCATTTTTATTTTATTTTGCAAAATGATGGTGCTGCTGTCCCTTTCTTGCTCACAATCTCATTTCAAAGTCAGATAAAATCACATACCATTGGGGGCTTTGTACATCAGCAGGAACATTAAAGGCATTGTGGGCTGTGGGTGCCGAGGGGTGCCCTGCGGTGGAGACGAGATGGTCTAATCACTACTGGCCCCCAAGAGCAGCCCCGTTATCTTCAGCAAACACATGAGGTGCAGGCATGTACACGCGACAGGCCGCGTCATACATGTGAACTATAGCCCGGCTGGCACATGGGGCAGAGTAAAACGGCAGCGTGTAATGAATGATACAGTATTAATGCCTTTTACATGGCTCGTATATAAAAGAGGACAGTGGAGCGGGGGAGGAGCAGATAAGTAAGTGATATCCCAGAATAGAGTTGGCAATTGAAAACAAGGGCTAAATAGACACACTGAAGCATGTTGTAAAGGTCAACATCGTGAAGAGGATTTGTGATCATTATGACTAACTCTCTAAATTATTAATCAACTGTAGCATATCAGAACTAGGGATGTGAAGTGATGTAATGTTATCAATATCAATGGAATGGATCATTTCGCTTATCAAAAGGGACAGGTGTAAACTCATTTCCTCATTTCTCAAATTGCTTATTACACAGCGTTATCCCGATAAACGCGTGGGGATCAAACAGGTCGGCGTGATGCTCTAAAGGCTTCTCTGTCGTCTGTTTCTCCATCCCTGCTCTTCACATGTCCTATTGTTATTCACGTAAACGGAGGAGGCTTCAGTCGGTCTCCTATCTCCACCGTGCTCCGGTCATGGCCCCGGTATGTAATTGCCGCGCACCACTACTGTCGTCTTGACCCGACATGCAGCACCGGTCGGACGCTTCACCAGAGCTGAAACTTCTGCTCGTAGTGAAGAGGAAGTAAAGAGCGTGGAGCGGGGATGAGGCTGACGTGGAATTTAAAAGATAATGTGACCCAAAAGTGGCATCTATGAGAGGATTCGATAAGGGGTGAGACAGGCGATTACAATGGACGTTATTATTGCAGAACTAAACATGAACTAATTAAACTGGAAACTTTTTCACATCACTTTGTTTGAAATAATAGTTATAATAATGGCATCTACGAATGATGATGTAATCAACATCTATCTGAAACGAAGTCTACAATTAATGCAAATGAATTACACACCAAGGTAAATGCATTCATTCTGTTCACATATTCTCTCTGCAGTGAGATATGGTTGCATTGTATATTTAGACATAGATTTGTCGACATATTTTATGTGTTCTTGAGGTAAAATTCTATTATTGTTAACTACTCATTTAAATGGTATTATAGGATTAAATTGCACATATTATAATGGAAAATAACAACTAACCGTTCATTTTGTCTGGTATGGGAAATAAGTTGTATGATGTAACTTAAAAAACTACTAAATGTGTGTGATGCAACAGTATTTTGGTGCATTAAAGATTTTAAAAAAAAAATTCCAACTGCTTTTTTCTGTGATCTGTGGCAATTTCATCTCTATTAATTAGATCCAGCAAATGAAAGGGTGGACAAGGACATTTATTATTTCCAGGACGTTCAGCCTTTTTTCAATTGTTTCATGCATTTTCAATGTCTGTGAACCCTGTTAGTGAACATAATTACATTTAAGATTTTACCACAAATTTCCCCTAGTTTGACAATTTTGGTGAAGTTTATAGTTGTAATATGAGCAGCAGAGGTAATTCCACAACTGTTACCTAGCAACCATACTGTAAAGAAAGGCAAAAATGCTAAGAAATACATTTCACAATTGTTACGATTTGACAAATAATAAAGCAACTCTTTGGGAGGAAGTAGAAACATCGAGGAGAACCACAGTGATGGAGAGATCCTACTCTACTTCAATCTGCAGATAAACTGTGAAGCAGATGAAGATCCATTCATCTGGAGTCGATAGCGTTCTTCGAAGAGCATGCGGAACTACAGGTCAGCAACGGCAGGAAATGAGTGATGTGAAACTATGGTAAATATGTACTACAGGGACTAACCCAACAAACAAAGTCATAATTAGAAAAACATGAGAACCTGTCATGTGCACTTTTAATAATAGCACTATAGCTGTCATAACAAAGCTAAACTGAGTGTTTGTTGGGTTCAAACATTTCCCCAAACCACCGCACGTATTTATCTCCTCGCTCCCCCGTCTCCCCGCTCTCCCCAAAGCGTTGCCTGTCCAAGTTCCTGTTACAGACTTCAGACCGCTTGACAAGAAATGGATTGCGGTGCTTTTGCGGCCCAGTAAAGCGGCTTCCTGCTTCTGAAGGTATAGATGCCTTTGATATAGGATGCTGTTTAACCCAGAAACGACGCTATGGCCCGCGGGACAGCCCATTCCTCTCACTGCACATCCATCATGTGGGGCAATCGAAGGAGCGGGATATGGGCTTTCCCTTGGGGAGCGCAGTGGAGGTGTGTAGGGACCAGGAGGAGAACAGGGTGTCAGATCTCAGCACTGAGCATGGACGGAGGTAACAATGTGCCCGCCCACAACATTTCCCTCACTTACTCTGTTCAGATTGAACATCTTATTTTGTGTGCTTTCATCTTGTGCTGACTCTTTAATGGGCAATGATACAGCAAGACTTTTTTTTTTTGCAGGAAAAGGTTAAATTTCCTTCCATCCCTTTACAAAAAGATCATTGATTCACTCCTCACCAAACTGATAGCACTGATATGTCTAATTCTGTATTGTGGAACATTCCAGGCAAGATGACATACCCTCCAACAGAAAAGTTACGCATTGTCCCTTTAAATGGGCAATGGTCACATTTAGAAAGCGTTTTACTACCATCAAGAAACCACTCAAGTCTTATATTTGAAACTTTTTCTGCCGTTAAGTGTCATGATTAAACCTGCCTCAAATGATTGAAATGCACCCTTTTCCCTCCCTGTAGACCCAAGTCTGCTGTAAGGAAAAACAACAACAAGATGACGAGGAAGTAAATATGGGCAGAATAAAAGAGTACAAATCTAACTGTATGACATTGTGAAAAGAGGAAAAGGCATGTGTAACACAGGAGTTTGGGATTCAAGGCAATAGACCAGACCCAACACCTGATCATAGGCGTACCACACAGAGCTCATGCAGGTATTTTGTCAGTCTCCATCTTGTCTTGACTGCTAAACAGGGGAACACAAGGCCCCAGTGGGGAGCCAGGTAAGGCACAAGGGAAATCTCGTGTTTAAACCTGAAAAAGAGGATCTAAATTGGTCTAGTCGTAGCTGGATTGGCAGTGGGCGCAAGGTATCTTCAGTGTTTACCAGCTCATTTTCATGTGCCAGACAGCTTTATGGTGCCACCATCTCCCATGTGGTATATTAAAACAGCAGATATATTGTGCTACGCTCATCACCGTGAGACAGGCGTGGACTTAATGAAGCAGTGACTCTTCCTGTGTGGTTTACTCTAAAGAAATGTACAGTATTTATGTTTGCATCCATGTATATGTCTCTGTACATGTAACACTACTACTCTCACTTTAAGTTGCATTATATAATAGTGTAAAAAAACGCAATATTGTATTGAAGCTGTGTTTGTTGCACTATTAATTTATTCATCACAAAATAAAGATTGAAGAAAATTACACAAGCCCCCACAAAACGAGGTTGTTTTCCCCCCCAACTAATGCAGTGCCGTTCAAAACCTAAATTGTGTCACCAAGTACAACAATGTATTCCTTTCATTTTGGGAAAGTAACTGTATCCTGAATACCACCAAATGAAAGCACAACCATGCCGGTATGAAGTTACTCATGTTCATCATTCATTCATGAGCTGCAGTCATGGACATGTTCTGACTGCAATGTAAAGCCATCAGTTTTGTCACAGTCTGTTCCAGTCCAGACTTGTTGTTTTTCCTGTCTCTTCCCTCCTCCCCTACCTGTCTCTTGTGTGGGCGTGGCTACTCTGGACTGCCCACCTGGCTTCAATCTTCATCCGGTATAAGACGAGCAGCTCCACAGCCACTCGTCACCAGGTGGTTTGTGCTGTTACATCCCTGTCTGCCTCCTTATCTCGACTTTTTGTTAATAAACCAGTTTTTGACTATTTAAGTGTTCTTTCTGCTTTTGGGTCCTACACTTTCTGCTTAATAATCTATACAAATCACAAAGTTCTATAGCCAGTGGTCCAATTCCAGGGCCTAATGTCCAACTAGATCTTGTAAAATAGGTCTGGATATAAATGGGTTCTTATTTGGTTAGATAAAGAAAACAATTTCATCTTGAGCAGCACAGTTTTTCCCATGAACTCTCTGATTATTCATATTCAACTGAGTCGTTCTTGTGTTTAATAGAAAGCGCAACTGCTTTTTCAAAGATGTGTTATGTGTTGTAATAAAAAAAAAACATTTGTACACTATGAAGTAAAAAACCTTTCAGACATCACATTTCATTTCAGCTGAATAGCCCAAATACAAAACAAAAATCCACAATATTACTTGAATAGTTCATCTGTTTTGTTAATCACCTGGAACCCTAACCCTCTCTAAACATACAAAGCAATCAGCACATTTCATTGGGCAGGTGACATCTCTTTCTTGGAGGAGAAAACCGTAACAACACACGTGATTGGCTCAAACATTAATTATGCAGTTGGCTTACTTTGACCGTCGCAGTGTCCCAGCTCAGTCCCCGCTCTCCGCTGAGTGCTCATTAGTGAAATGGATTACTAATGGATTATTAATCTGAGAGGAGGGAGGCCGCGGTGACCCAGCTAACCACACCTGGAAAATCAACAGTAAATAGCAGTTTGCACAAAGACACACATAATGACATTCATCCACATATTCACGCACACTGCCTCTTAGTTACAAGTCTTTTAGGCCCCAAATATAGCCTGGCCTTTTGATTTATAGTCGGCCTAGTAAATATAACGGATACATCTAATTAGCCGTAATTAATTGTTGCACCATCTCTGTTTCTCTGGGTTTTGGCCTTTGAATACTCAACCTACTGTACTCCCATCTTTACCAGCGGAAGGGAAACGAAAGATTGTGTATAACCAAGCGCACGCACAACATACCATATATCTTTCCCGTATTCAAGGCGACGTTGTTTTAGTCATATCATTATTTCTCAGGAGAGGCAATTAGCCACCGTGCTACTGTAGCACAATGCCGAACATGCTACCCACATATGCATAAGCAGGTGTGCGTCGTCCTTAAAGTCATACACACGGTACCAGAGAGCTAATAATGCATTCGGGATGATAATACCGCTATAATTGTAGGCCTAGGGAAAGCCACAATGAAAGAATGTACAACCGTATATATTTAGACAATTAATTTAATCAGCACAATAAATATAGCAGTGTATATGTGTGTTCTCCATATCAAAGACAGACTTCAAAAGAAAGCCATGTCCATTTGGGGCTTGTTCTGTTAAATGTAATCACTGGGATAAGCAGAATTATCACAAAGCGAAAATGGAGATCAGATAAGTAACTGTTTTAAAGTGCATAGTTGGGCCAAGTTCACGAGGATATTTTTGTGTAGGAACATGATCTCATCCATATTCAATGAGCCTTTCTTTGCTCAAAGAAAATGGAATACTAACGTTTTGGCATTGTTTTATGTATGTTTGTTAAATCAATCTCATAAATATTTCAAATAAATAAGCTTACTTAACTTAAAATACAGGTTGAAATTGTCAAGGAATGAATATTTTTTCAAAATGGTCATTTATATACATAAAGAATTAAGTTATCATTGTTACCTTAAATTAAATGACCCTAAACTGTAAAATTAAAAACAAACACATGCATTTAAATATGATCAAATGTCCACTCCCAGAACAGATTGTCAGACTTCAACAGTTAAATTCTTCAATGCATAAGGTATAAAAAAAAAGACTGATTTAATAGCGCAAAACGACGCTATTAAAAGAACTCCAGTGAGGGATTGTAACTAAATAAGGCAATATTATTCAGGAATTATCCATGGACAAAAGTAAATGTTTAACGTCAACCAACCACCTCTCAACAATTACACAGAAGAGTGATCACATACACTTGTTTGCCTGTCCCAGATCTGCCATGTTTTTTTTTTTGGTTTTTTTTGTCATCTGAATCGGGACAGCCCTGACGATAACACAAACATTTACAACTCGTCAAACCTCGCACCACTCTATCACTTCCCATCACGCACCAATTACCAAGTCTCAACTGGGACACCACGCTTCCACAGGACAGACACAAGGCAGACTTTGGCTTGTCCTTTATTAATGTGGAAACACTGTGTAAACTGACAGGCGCGTCGGTAATAAGCCCCGAAAACACCAACTGAGACTGAACAGACTCCCTAACATTGTTTGCCCCACTTATAGCGATTTAATAATGAATGCATTGTACACTTTATTATGAATGTGACATTTATTTCCTGAATGATCTTATTACTGGGAAATGACTCAATGTTTTGCCTCTTCCCCTGCTAATGTCCTGGGAGCTGATTAATTCCGTTGCTATCTCGAAATACAAGATACCGGGGAGGTCTAGCGCTCTCTATTTTCTTTGATTGCGTACAAAGGTCTCCTCTATCCTGGCCAGCATCATTTGGCACCAGCAGCGTGCAGTGTGCTAGTTTATGCACGCAGAAACACACACACACACACAGACACACACACAGACACGCTGGCGGACTTGTTTTACCACGTTATTGGTCGAGACCTCTCCGCAGCGTTGTTGATTAGAGCCTGGAGTTTTAGGGATGCACAGCGGAGCGTATAAAGAATTTGAATTCCTGGCAGGGCTATCAGTAAAGGTTATTAAGCCGTTGTTGATGCATCCATTTGTCGTGGCTGTACGCGGTGCTCTGACATTTATCAAGTATGTCCAGCTAAATGTCAGCTGGAGAGGTATAGCACTGGCTGTCCTGTCCCTAATTAGGACCTTGAAAGTCAAAGAAAGTCCCTCGCTCATCCACTACTCTTCCACTCTGGGACAACATTGATCTCTTTCTGGGTTCTATATCCTCGCCTCTATTTTCTGCACACGCTCCACCTCTTTCTTTTTCTTTTTTTTCTCCTAGTAGCGCGGGGACTGCATGTTAAGCAAACTTTGGGGTTTAACAATTGATTGGGAGATGGGGATAAAGCGCAGACAAATGGGGAGGCATGTAGGCCATCCTTCACGGACACAGGGGCTCATTGTGTGCAGATTTTAACCTATGGGAGAGCCGTCTTGTTCCCCAGCGGGCTCCACAAATCACGGGCAGGCAGGGAGAGCAGGGGTAGGAAGACGTGGTGTGGGAATAGGCTGAAAGCAGGACTCAGGTGGAGAGAACAAAATGCAGAGCTTGTACCAGCCGCCTCCACCGCAGCCGGCCCGAGCCCTCTGTGGGACCGGAATTACAGAGATGGCTCCGGGAATGATAAAGTGAAGAGCACAACGGGCCCATTCGTTATACTGGGATTCCATTGCTCTTAATGCACAGTATAGGAAACGTACGTAAAATGTTACAAGATAAAAGTAGTATAAAATGCAAAATCAAAAAAACAACAAAAGATCACACTTAATAATAGCAAGGGATTATAGATTATAGAAATAAAGGTTATAGATTATAGCACATGTAAGGTAAAGGAGCTTTAGCATGCTTTCCGGGTGAATGTTATATTTACTATACTGACCTGAAATGCAAATCAGGAACTGCTAATTTTGTTAAAGGTTTTGTATTAAACTCATGTCTTAATAAACTAAAAATGTAGGCGTGGGAAACTATATTTTAAGATTCAGTAGTATAAATGCAATGTGGAGGAAAAATAAATTCAAAAACTGTAGAAGTGATACATCCAGCACTATTTTACCTCATAAGACAGAAAATCCTTGCCGACAGAAAATCACTGCTGGACTACCGACCTTTTGAGGCAATAAAACTGTTTTCCGTAAAATTGCACGGGTTTAAATACTAAGTCATTCCAAAAAACTGTATTAAGGTTTCTCTAAAAGTTATCTATAAGTTCCACGTTCCAAGTTATTGGCCGGTAAAGTGCAGAGTAGGCGTAAAGAGCTGCAGCAGATCTGGGACTAGTCCTTTTGGCAGGACGAGGTCTCAGCTGTGGAGGAGCACCGGGCGTGTTCAGCGCCTCACGACCCCATTCCAGCGGACGGTCCACCTGAAGGGTTGGAAAATAGCACCTGCACAACATATACACTATCAGTAAGGACAATAATCAAAGGAAGTTTCATTAATTAAACTAAGGTTGTAAATTTGTGTCTATTTCTTAGGTATAATGCTGTATCAATAACTGGCTTCTATAGGTTAAAAAAGGAACATGATAATAACCTAAATAGATATCACTTAGAACATATTTTGATCTTCCTAAAACAGTAAAATATTATCCAATAACTATCCACCAGAAAGGGTATTTAATTTTGACCGAGGAAAATCAATTTATGACAATATCCTGGAACTGAATTTTAAAATGACTTGTGTAATGTGTAAAAAAAATATCTTTGGCCACAGTTACAGTGCATAATTGTAATTTAAACAATTATCGATGTGAGTACAAGCCAAAGTAAGTTGTCTGCTGGCTGAAAAAGCAAAGTCTAAGTCTATTTGAATGCTGTTTGTTTTACTGTGTGAGTTTTGAAGACGTGCCAGTACAAGAGAGGAGATAGTCACTGGAGACTGTGGTGGTGGTGTACTGGAAACACTGAGTCAGATCACGCACAGACACAAACAATACACTGCATGTCTTATTCAGACAGGGGCAAAGGGGCGGTCTCTGCTTCACCGTCACTCCTGGAGGTGACGGGACATAAGAAGGGGACGCGGGTTTCAGAGCGGGACAGCGGGGGACACACTGCACTATAAAAGAACTCAACTGGGAGAGCTGAATTGGCAAAGCAATTTAGGTGTTATTATAATGCATCTTTCTTTTTTACCCTTTTGGTTTCATGCTGTGGTAATTGAAAATAGAAAAAGTAATAACAGTATGTATGTATAACAGGAAAAATGTGTTCAAAAAAAGGCATTTTCACAATAAAAATAAAAATGCAAATGGATGAAGTCAAGAATCAGTTATTAATCAGAATGACTTTTCTTTTCTCACGCATACATAAAACTGACCATCAGAAGATAGTATAGTAGTAAATAAAAAGCAAAACATCAGTATCACTGTGAAATAAGAATAAATGTACCAGAGGAATGCTTCCAGAATAAATCACTACAATTTATTATGGCAATATTCCCATTAATTATAGTTTTATTTTATTAAACCGTGCATGGTTTACTCACAATATAGTCTAAAGCAAAGTGTTTAGTTTACAGTGGAATATTATAGCTAAAGGAATTAACACATTTGTTTTCTCTTTCTTCGTGTAATAAAAACTTCCAAATAAAAATAGCATGCTTTTATTTCAGTATATTTTGTTGTTGTGGTTGGTTGTTAATTAACACTGGTTGTTACTTAAAACTGGAATTAGTGCCCTTTCCTTTTGTCTGCATATTTTGATGTGTTCTTCATACACGCTACTAACTTTCATTCTATTTGAGTTACATTGACAGTTACAAATCAACTTCCACATTTGGTTTTACAGTGCAGGCTTTTTAATGTGAGTAGTATATTGCATTAATGTGGAGTGGGCTCGAACAGTGGAGTGTCTGGAGACCTCCTACCTGCACAGAGACAGAGCCAAAAACAGTGCACCGGACTCGGGGGGCGAACGGCTCTGAGGCGGGAGATTGATGATGGTGGAGTGTTGTGCGTGCACTATACTTATTATATGTATTCTTAGACTTGTGTGTGATTCAGGCAATGTGGAGAAGAAGAAAAAAAACTTGTAAATGTGTATCCCTGTGAGGATTTACAGTGCATGTGATACTCTTTACCAACTCACACACAGGGGTTTTCAAATCTGAATGCAAAAGGTATTCCCTCGATTATACGCCCCGTTGCCATTTTCTTTATCATTTAATTTCCCTGTGCTCGTTACCTGAAGATCCCCAATGGTTTTACCTGGCTATACCTGGTGTGTAAGGTAAATAATTCATTGGATTTTTAGAGCTTTGGTAGAAAGGTGATGATGCCTTTCTAGGTCTGGTGTTTCCCTCAGTGTACGGGGCAAAATGAAGACGGAGAAAGACAGTTCGAGCTGACGCAGAAGTGGACAGAAATCTACGGGAGACGAGCGATGCGATGCGCTCCGTTGCACTAATAAACAAATGCACGTGTGTGTTGTTTCAGTCCGTACGGGGGAGTGCGCATGCGCACTTCCGCCTGCGTTCTCAAATCGCCGAAAAATCGTCCATACCGCCTTTAAGTCAGCATGTAATCTCAGTACCTTTAATATCAGGTCTGTTTTACACTGAAATGTCATATAAAAGGTTTTAATGGTAGAGACTTTTAAACTTTTTGTAAAAAAATACCTTTCAGCCAATTCATCTCAAAGCCTTAGGGCCAAGAAAATGTGTCTGAGGGCTGCATTTGGTCCCCAGGCCGTAGTTTGGACACCTCTGCTATAAATAGTGGCCCTGAATTGGAAGTGTGCTGTAGTCTTGTCATTCAAAGTAGCACCTGGATGTTCTTTTCATACTTTCATACCTTGTGTCGCAGCTGCTGATTAAGTTATAAAATGTTCAAAGAAGAGTAATGTCACCTTAAAAACAATCTTATCAACCAAAGTAAGAAAATCTGAAAGGTTGAACAATTATTTTTACTCCTATTTTATTATTTGCACCTTTCTTTGTATCTAATTGCCTTTTCTTTTATCTTACATATTACTTCTACATCAACAACTGACATAAGCATGAAAACATCCTACTTTTTAATTGCCTTTTAAATATTTGTCAACTGTCAACAAAATACAAGCAAAACTGATTGAGCATATACTCTTCAGATATTATACTTACACTTAATGCTGCTACTGCAGTATGTGGTAGATAATATCAGTTTTGATGTCCTGGCTCTCTGCCTTTGACTCTGTTTGGCCTTTTACTTGTGTTTTATATCTTTCATGATGCATTGCCATAGAATTCCCTCAGCACACAATCCTTAACAGAACATCCTGCGTCTGCTGTCAATATGTCTTTTAGGAAATCCCAACTGGTTTAAAGAGCCACAAGGATAAATGGGCCTTTCCCTTTGTATCTCTCACTGAAGCTGAAAGATGCTTATTTTTGGCAACGCTGACAAAAACATGCCGTTTGCAAAATGTTTCTTGAGTAAAGGCCAAGTTAAATGTGCTGTCATCGTCCTCTGAAGAACACAGAAGACAGAGGGAGGAGAGGGTTTTTTTAACCCATCCCTGTTTTTGTTTGATAGTTCAGAGACACAGCTGGAGATTCCATTATTAAAGAAAAGAGCAAAGAGATGACAGAGACTGGAACCTGAGCAGATCAAGGAGCTGTCGAAGAGATGCATGCTGGGAACGTGGACGTGTGCTGCAGTGTTGTGGCTTCTGACCTAATCACAAATGCATCTATTGACTGTATCTGTATACGTATAAACGAGACACATGAAAAGGCATGCATCTGATGGTTACGCAATTCATTTCCACGGACAGAGAGTTGTTAAATACAAACAGGCAATCAGTGGACAAAAAGTCTCGATCTGGGACATAGGGCTGGGGAATATGGAGATGTAAAAAGTAAAAAAAGAGATGTTTTCTTCAATCTTAAGATAAGATAAGATAATCCTTTATTGTCCCACATGGCGAAATTTCATTGATGCAACGCCGGTAGATACAGAGGTCTTGGTGTTTGGTTCAATTATATTTAGTCTTCAATTATATTTAGTCTTTTCAATTATATTTAGTATTTTCAAGAAAGAAAAAAAAAGCCAGGAGGGTCTAAGGACAGGGGAGCTTAAATTAAAGAAAATATTGATTTGAAAAAGGGCCTTTAATAATGATTTCATGAACATAAATGATACAGAAATGTAATCTGTTTCATTTGAAGGACACATGATGCTAAATTTACTTTTTTGAGCTTTTATCCATGCTTTGACATTATTCTTGGAGTTGAATTTAGCTTCATTCACACTAGTTTGAGGAACTCTGGTTAGAAAATCCTCTGCCCTCCGAGCGTCTAAAATACACTATTGTGAATCTCCTCGATAATTGACATTTCCTAAATCAGTGATGAGGCTCTGAGAATCTTCTCTGCTGTTTTTTAAGTTCATAGATTATTACCAGATTTGTTCATAAAATAACCAAACATTTTCTGTCAAAGTCTGAGTTCTATTCTAAACCATTTGGCTGTGGAACTCTCGATTAAAAACGACTATCAGTGGCGATGAGACACAACGGAATATCTCGATCTTTTGATTAATCACCCCATCCTCTCTCCCTACTGGGACTTTATAGGATTGATTTCTATGCAAAAGTGATATTATACGGTAGAATACTTCTCAGCATTCTAAACTAACACTTCATTTTGCAAAATCATACATTACACAGAAAAAAACCTGGGGGAATAAGGTGACCTTAAAGCATGTTCAACAGTTTGTCGTGACACATTCTCCGCTGACTCAGGAGGAGCTAAGAGTCGTGTTGTAAGGAGAAGTGACCTCCCAATGTGTTCCTGATGTTCTGGACATATCCCAGAGGAGCTGCTTCAAGAGCATCCACATCTCCTTTGGGAGGGGGAAGTGGCTGGGGACAGAAAATCTTTAACTAGCCGCTGTAGTCCACTCAGCAAGAGAAACAAATGTATCTGTCCATGTGGTGCCAGAACTATTGCAAGGATCAACAATACTTATTTAAGGTTAACACATCCAGGACTGTCGGCACCATCCATCTTCACAGTTTCATTTCTCTAGATCACTGCTAGAAAACTAATACTTGAATCTCAAAACATTAAAAATTCAACAGAAGGTGTTTTAGACAGTTCCCCCAGTTCACTATATTAAATTTCCCAAAGCTATTCATTTTCAGTCAAATCCGGTCCCCGTCTCCCCCTCTGGTCTCTCCCTGCAGTTCTTCCATTTTATCATTCACTGTCTTCTTTTCTTTCCCCTCTTAATCCTCTCTTTGCACATTTCCCCGCAGTATTTTCATTAGTTATTAAAAGCTGCCAGGCATAGGTCGGCCATCGCTCCATCATCCCCATGAGCTCCCCTTTACGCCGCATTCCAGAAGAATGTCTGCACACTATCTATTAAACTCAAACTATGTGAGGGAATTGTGCAAGTTATTCACTCACTCCATGCCGTTTATAAATGATCATATTACTAAAGAGGGTATTTGCTATGTATGGTTTGTTGCCTTGGAGCTGCCTGGGTCTAATAGCAGGCCATAAAGCAGGAGGAGGCAGTGGACTCTGATGTATGCTGGCCGGAGCGCACTGTCAGCACGCGCCCCAGCTATTATCCATCAGATATTTTTAAGAGACGGCCAGATGGGGATATTAATGAGCAGATCTGTCTATAACAGTCTTATGGCCATGCTTTGCTGCACTTTGTAAAACAATGCGAGGAACTTATTCAAGTAAGTTTACTGCATGCACAGTTAATAGCATCCGAGCTAATGTAGATGGATTATAAGCTTCCTATTGCTATTAATGATGGTACCCACACATTAAGAGGTTTTTGTTCATTTATTATGTTGTGGGTGATCATATTTCTCTTGGGCATGCAAACATGCATCAAATTCAGATGTAATTATTTGTTTATCTGATTATTCTACTGTTATTTATTTTTCGCGACATTTTTCTTTCACCTATTTGTTCATGAAGCATAGCAACCCATGTCCTCCGTGTTGCCGTGGTGCCATTAAACAGTGTTTGACAGCCACAATCTGCCACCACAACAAAGGCTCAGATTAAAACGGGAGCAGAGGAGAGGACACACATTTCGGTCACCAGACTTTCATCGCTAAAATCCTGCTCTGAATTTATCCTTTTCAATTTCACACATCCTCTCTTTTAAAGCTGCGGTTTCGCGCCGCTCCTCCTCTCCACACAGACGTGCTCCTCTCCGACCATTTCTATTACTTTTTTTTTATGTCAAGTGCTTTTTGCGCTCTCTATTTGAGCAGGTGGCAGAGTGGTTACCACTTCTAACTCTCAACAACAATAACATGAGCTTATTCCTGGACCAGAAAAGGGAATCATGGGAGTTTGTAGGCTACTTTGTTATTTAACTAAATAAAAAAATATTGATATATATATCTCGAGAGCGAGACTCTGCAGGTGAATAGACAAAAACTTTATTTCAATATAACAATTTGAAACTTCTTTTGTATTTTACGCACATAAATGTAAGACATAATGTGTATCTTATAATGTAGGTTTTGTTATTTTCATATATAAGGCTTTTTTATGTATAAGCATATGAATCATAAAACTGTATTGGTTCAAATATCTTGCTTCATTTTGTTGACATTGTGATAAAATGATTATATTTCTGTGATGTATTTTATCTGCATAATAGTGATATTTTATCTGCATCATTAGTCTAAGAGAAGAACGGGTGTGTAACAGCATTTGTTTGTGAAGGGGTCGTAAAGATGGGCCAAAGGATGTTTACCCTAGGGGGGGTGATAACCCAGAGGAGTCTGGGTAATGTTTACCCAAGGCTTGATCTCTACGGAAAAATACCAAGTGCCTTGATGTGAGGCTGACCAATGAGAAATGTGACCCGCCTATTCCAGAATATCTAATAAAACCAACCAGCATGGGAAAAAACGGGGTGAGACGCAGGAGGGTCAGCCAGGCTCCTTACAACGGCCTGGCTGACACAGTCCCCGCGTTTTCTCCCATGCATGCCACACAAATGTCTGATGTTTCTGTGTCGTTTCATATTCTAGGTTGAATTGTGTTCTCTATGTGTTACGGAATAGCATCGGTGTATGTCTAATTCCATGACAGACATATACATCCCCCTCTCAATTTTAGAAGTTGGGCCTGAAAACTCCTTCCAAGATACATTTGGAACGTGCTCTTGGCGGCAGGAAAAAAGGCCATCACAAATAAATGGATGACGCAAATCTCTCTCTCTCTCTCTCTCTCTCTCGCTCTTGCTCTCTCTCTCGCTCTCTCTAGAATAAAGCCTAAAGAATTCCGCAGACACTCATAATGTCCAAATTCATTTTAAATGGGAAAAAGTACAAACACTTTTGAAGATTCTGCAAAAAGTGCAAGTTGTTCAAATAGCACACGTACTACTGCGAAAGCGATCATAATGAGGTATAATTTGTTGGAAGCGTTAAGGAGTTGAAACTGGCTAAATGGAAAATCATGGAAAATATAATAATAAAAAATATGTGAAATACAAGAACATATAGTGCCTGCGTGACATCACGCAGGCACTCAATAAAAATGACTTAATTTGAAAATGGACTTGTGCCGTAATTTTGTCATGTTGTGTTTTGCCATATTGAGCCATTATTATAATTTTGTAATATATATTTATATATAATAAATCAGACTTAGAGTTCCATATGAACAAAACCTTCCGTATGATCCAAGATTTTAAGGTTTTTTGTGTGTTGTTTCAACTTGAAAGGCTAATATGTATGTCCCTGTGTAAGAAAAATGGATATGTAAAAGAGGTCTAAAGAATACAAGTAGGTGCAGATTGAACACATTTATAGTTTCCAGGTGAAAGTGTATATGCTGAGAGAGCAAACTGACCGAGCAAAAGAGAAAAACATTTTTGTGCCTTTGGAGTCTTTCTAAACGTACTTGTATGACTAGCATTTATGAAAAGAAGAGAGGTACTATGTGGATGTATTTACTACTTTATGAGCAAAGTAATGCCGTGGTCAAAAAGGTGACCATTGCACTAAAGCTTAATCCCACTCATTTCTGAAATCAGTAATTGCGGAATAATGACTTCCTCCATTAGCTTTCATCCTAAAAAGTCCAATATCATCTGAGGCCACAGTGTTTCATTCATGTTTTACTTTTCTGAGATTGTAGGTCACAGAAATGAATACAAATGATTTTGTCTCCATTCATTATCTCAATGTCGAGCGCACACCTGTCTGAGTCACCTTCCCTTCTGTTCATGCACAGACTGCCTCTAGAGTGGGCTTTTATTTTGCCATTGTGAGTCCTGAGTGATCAAATACCCACGTCTTCCACGGTAGTAATGATTCTGAAGTGGGCTCTGATCTGATCTGATTTAATTGAATGATTGAATTGATCTGTCTTATACACTTGAAATAGATGAAGACGTCTGATTTATGTCACAAAGTTCTACAATGCACTTTCTGGGGGGCAAATTTACTGCAAGAAAGGGTTGTACTTAATTTGTTCAATAATTAAATACAAAGATACAAAAAATCTCCAAATAAGCATTTTCACTTACAGCATATCTGTCAGTATAACAGTATACTTCCTCTCTCTTATTGTATTGATTTAAAAACTCTTTTATTGGTTTCTAAATGCCTTCGCTGTCTTGCTCCACATTATCTGTACGCTCGGATTCAGCCCCACGCCCCAACAGGTCAGCAGATCATTCCTTGTTATTGGTCCCAAAAGCACGGAGGAAACTTAGAGGAGATCGCTCCTTCGCTGTCGCGGGTCCAAAACTGTGGAATGTGCTGCCCTTGCGCCTTAGACAGGCCCAGTCACGTTCTGCTTTAAGTCAGCTCTTAAAACTAATCTTTTTTCCTTGGCTTTTCATTGAATTGTTGACTTTTATAGTGTACAATGCATTTGTTATCTATCTAATGCTTTTCTGTGTCTATTTTTTCATCGCTGTGTTTTTTATAACTGGTGTGGACTGCACTGCAATAGATAGAATAGATAAAGCTGGATTGGATATAACTCTAACAGACACACAAATATGTCTAAGTACAGCAGAATTACATTAAATCTCATATAATTAAATTCATAATATTCATAACATTTCCCTATCAGTGTAGTAAAGCATGTTGTCCCTCTGAAATACAATAATAACCTGCGGGCTGTGAATTTAAAATCTGGATAGGGCTCGGCGCACCTGGCCATATGGCTCTACTTCTGATGAGGAAAGAGGAAGGAGAGGGGAGGCGGGGGGAGGGAGAAACCTGGCAGAACAGACGGGGGCGAGCTGTGGTCATAGGGACTCTGAGGGCCGTGATGAGGAGCAAATGAAGTAGAATAAACGTGAAGCGGTCACAGGTGCACGCGCCTCACCTGTCGCACCACCGGACTCTGAAGGATCGAAACAGGACAAAGCTTGAGCCGGGACGAAAGAACCGTTATTTTAGAAATACGCTGAAACGCCAACAGATTAAAAGCTCAGATTGAAGAAACTGCTATGCTTATTTCAAAAACATCATGAAAAAAACACACATACATTTTATAAGATTTTTTCTTGTCAAAAAAAATCACTAATTTAAGCATATTTTAGAAATATCTTAATAAAATAACACAATCAGCAGATATCTTTGGAGCATACAAAATACCAACGATCAAGGACTGGACTGAAATTATTATAGACATTTGCAAAATGAAAAAAAATTACATTAAAACTCAATTTAAAAATGCAAAAAGACTGGACTAACTGGGACAGATAGTGTATGCCAGACTGTTAAAAATTATCTTTTAAAGTCTGAAATAAAATAAACGTACAAAAAAAAATCACATTTCATTTGTGGCAAAGTGCAAAATGTGATTTAAGTGAGTGACTTTTACTTTTTAACATTACTGATGTCATCATTACAAGGTTATTATTAGACGTAGCACTATGAATGTGAGCCTTTACTACACAAGGATGTAGCACAAACAGCACATTTTAAGCATATTTTAGGACACTGAAAAATGTACAGATAATGAACAGACACATTCTGATTACATTTGATGAATATTAACCTGGACGCTTGAAAAATCAGACCTGAAAAAACAGTGAGCGGCCATTTCAGGTGGACCAGGACCAGTCTTCAAGGGAGGATCCAGATGGAGGTACAGACAGTGGGGCAGGTGTGTGAGTGCGCGGGACCCAAGGGTGTCCCGGACAAAGAGGGGCAGACCAGGAACACATCAGTCCTGTCAGAAGTGGGCTCGTACCCATGGGGTGTGCAGAACAGGTTGGCCCGCAGAGAGAAGGGAGAGGGGGGAGAGAGGGGGACGAGCGGGGCTATTTTTGTATCCCTGATTCTGCTCTTAAATGTTACACCAGAGCAAAGGGGGCCGAGGAGATGAGCAGCGCTGAAGCTTTAGAGTGGAATAATAGTACAGACGTCAGCAGAATTACTCATAGTTCAAACTGCGCACCCGACAGCTAAAAACAATGCTACCCATGTTATTTTTTTTAAACGCAGCACAAATAGTACTTTTGAGGATTGTTGAATCCAGTTTGCACAACTACAACTGTAGATCATATATTGATTATTGAGATTCAGTGAAGCAACTGTAAAAAAATGCATATTTTAGGTGTATTTGGTTTATGACTGTGATTTCCTGGTCAAAACTACAGAAGTGATATTTATTTATTGACATTTTTGAACATGTATGTTTTGAATGATCACAAGTACTGATAAATGGGTGGAGCTAGGGGGTAGCACTCAAGCCTAAAATGTATCACAATACAGGATAACACAAACATGAACCAATCAATTATAAGACAACTCATTTAAGTCAGTTTTACATAAATGTACCCTTTAATGAGTCAAAATTGTAAGGGTTAAAAACATAACGTCATATAATCCCATTAGCAAAAAAAAAAAAGTTAAAAAAAGAATAGCTGGTGACTTCCATATCCTTGCATTCAGAAGAAAATAAGTTATGTTAGCCTTTCTTTGCTAACCCACTATAAAGCATAATTAGCAACGGGATTCATCAAAAAAAGAGAAAGAGAAGGTGACCTGGTTTTGACGGACGAAGATCACATGTTTGGAGGGAATTCTGTTGGAAAAGGTTTCACATTTTTTTATAACAACATGCCAAAATGCCCATTATTCACAAGGAAATGCTAAATGCAGGAGAAAATGTAGCAGCCAGAGGGACACATTACCATGTGTTTTGGGACTATCCTGAAATATTGGACTGAGATCAACAAAGCCTAACAGTTTTTGACATCGACATCACATTCGATCCCAGAACGATGTATCTGGGCCTTAAAAATCACATGGACACAAACAGCAGATATCTTTGGATCATACAAAATACCAACGAACAAGGACTGGACTGAAATTATTATAGACATTTGCAAAATGAAAAAAACTACATTAAAACTCAATTTAAATTTTGAAAAGACTGGATTAATTGGGACAGATAGTGTATGCCGGAGTGTTAAAAATGAATTTTAAAACTCAATAAAATAAACACATTTTTGAAAAAAGTTTTCATAAACTTTAATTTGTAGCAAAGTGCAAAATGTGATTAAAGTGAGTGACTATTACCTTTTAACATTACTGATGTCATCATTACAAGGTTATTATTAGACGTAGCACATATGTATGTGAGCCTTTACTGCACAAGGATGTAGCACAAACAGCACATTAAATTCATTAATCAGTCAATTAAGGCTTGTTTTTCTTCCTCCAGAAGGACGTGCAGAAACACGGTACATCCTTTTGTCATTGTGGGCCGGTGCGGGGACAGAGGCGCAGAGGTAACCCAGGCTCGTCCCACTGCACCGGGGGACAGCACACACTCCAAGGTTAATTAAGCTCTGGAAACGAGATCAAGAAGCTCCCTCTTTATGACTCATTACCTAATTATAACGCTTCTTCCAAACAGTGCAGTGTGTGTGCAAGCAATACTGAATAATTATCTGTCAATGAGGATCAAAAATCAAACTGTGCGATAAAGCGATACTAGCCACGAGCCGGAGTGAATACCGTATTTTCCGGACTATAAGTCGCACCGTTTTTCATAGTTTGGGCCGGGATGCAACTTATACTTATATCTATACTTATATACTTATACTCCGGAGCAATTTAAATTTCACGTGATATTATTTGTTATTTTCACACTTGCAACCACATTTCATACTCCAGTGCAACATATACATGTTTTTTTCTTCTTTATTATGCATTTCTCTTTGGCTGGTGCGACTTATAGTCCGGAAAATATGGTAAGTAAACAGTAGAAAAATAAGGCATTGGATTCGCTCAACAGAAATATGGCTGCTTACAGTGATGGTCATTTGTAGTAGATACAATAAAAGTAGTGATGGTGCTTTTACTTCTCCATTAATTTCAAAGTGACAGTACTTCTTTTTCGTAATCCTCTCCAGATTCCAGTGAACCATTTAGTTTGCTCTGTACAGTATGGTATTTTAAGAATCCCCACAGCATTATATCCCAGTGACATTCGGAACAAATGGAAGTAGCATGAGTTTCACAACACTTCCATTGTATAGTCTTATTTAACAAAGAGCCAGGCCGTGCATGATTTATAGATCCTAAATGTGTGACAATGGGGACATAGGTTGTGCTGTCGCTATATTCACCGTACGAGGGTAACACAATATATATTTGTGCAGGAGTAAAACAGGACTGGACCAGAGCAGGAGTAGGAGTGGGAACAGAAAGGGCACAGATAGGTTAGATAAATTCACCGTCCCCTCGCTCACACACCTCCACTCTGCCCAACATCTGTCTTAATTAGAACACTGTATCCAGGCTGTGCAGGGGAGAAATACATCCTACATCCTGTATGATTTTAATGCTTTCAATTCTCATTCAATTTATTTAAGTCGTTTTACACCAAGTGAAAAGTCCCATAGCGGCAAAGTCACACTTCATATTTTTGATTGTTTGTACTGGAACTTTATTTCAGGCAAGGGATACTTTAGTCCCCCTATGTAGAGATTTACTTGCTGGAACTACTGTGCTGAATACAGACCACTGGACACTGCAATGACAATAGTTCATAGTTGTTAATAGTTGTGTTTTTCTTAGTTATATAGAAATTAACTGAGGACAAATCAGACATTTAAGTTCAACCTGGTTTGTCCAGACCAGCCATGTAGTGATATACTCTATTAGTAAATAAATATTCTTGTACAGATCCAATTCATGTATAGTTTTTAATACTCATTCAATACACATAAATATATCTTTCTATCTTTATTTCATGAACATAAACAAAACAAAGCAACTTGCCCCGTTGTCGTCGGTAATGTGAAATAGTGCGTTTGAGTAATATCAAACGGCACATCTCCTTGACCTGCGCCCCTGTTCTGAGAAATGAAAAACATAAGCAGCTGGTGGTGGTCTGCTGTTGTCCTTCATGAGCCACTGACCGAACACTAATGTCACTCTAAAGTACATTACTCTATCAGTGTTTGACACAGGCACACGGGAGCGCCGGGGATCAGAGCAAAGAGGAAATGCATTACGATCTCTGACCAATGCAGTTTGTGGTTGTAGTTTGCAAAACATTAATAACCGACTCATTTGCTGAAGAGAAGTTCTTGACTCAGTGACTAACCATATAACTCCAAAAAAGAGCAATAAACCAGAATGATTTTGTGTAGTTTAATAACTAAAAATATCAAAGAAATGAATTATACAGAGACATAAATGCACTGTTCTTTTAAGATTGCAAGTCATTTATATGTACAAACATGCAGTAATGTCACTCAAGTCACTCTGTTACCTTAAAGTAAAATATCTTTATATATAAAGCCTGGTAGCGTCACAAGTTTGTCTCTACTAAAGAACTTCCAGGCAACACTACACCAGAAATGTTAGACAGTGCACCTTTAACATGCAAAAGTAAGAAATGGAGACCCAATAATATTGGGGAATCAAGTATTCAAATGTATTAGCTTTGAGCATGACATAAATGCGGTCCATTTACACAACCTTATACAGTCTTCATCGTTACCTGAACATTGCTTTTTTTCTCTAATTCACATTTGAGACCTAGAACAAATACATCCAGTGGAATAATAGCATGCAGTGATTGTGGTGCCCCTGATCTAATTGTAAATGAGCTAAACAGAGTAATCCCTTCAGGCCCACAGTGGAGCTAAACGTCTCTGTTAGCGCCCTATGGGGAGACCTGTGTGTTTATGTTATACTCCTGTAGATTATTCATGTCTTTGTAGGCTTGCTCCGGTCTCAACCAGGTCATTAATATTTCATGCCTCTGTCTGGGTGGCTTCCTGCACAGCTCCTGTTTGTGCGTGTGGTAAACTATACCTCACCTAGTTGTATCTGCATTTGAGTTTCAACCTGACCTTTTGTGTTCCCATTGGACAAATGTCTCCAGGGAGTAACCAATCACAGAGCCCCGCTGACATGACAGTGAATTAGGCCACTGGGGTTGCTGATAATGGAGGATACATATCATACATTGTTGTTTATCTCTAATGTCATTAGAGGAGGGGGGCACCACTTTAGTTTACATATTCATAGATCAAAATAAACTGAAAAGCAAGACTCTAGATGCAAACTCTTTTTCTGTCAGTTTGCTCTCTCAGCATATCACTTATGCACTGTAAATGTTGTATGCTCATTTAACTAGCACTGGCAAGTAATGGCCTTTCAACATGCTTGCGTAAGCTGTGAAGCACTCACCTAGCCACGCTTTGTTGTCCAAAATAGAAACGAGTTTATTTAACTAAAAGTGCAGTTATGAGATAGGGAAAAAAATCTATTACAGTGGGCAGTAAAAGGGAAAAGCTCAAGATGTACTTTCACCGCATCTAAGGGAACCACGTAGCAACAGTTAGTCAGATAATTATACTAACTATTACTAGATAAGTCAGATACAATGATCTTTTTTGATTCAAGCTACGATTTCTTCACAGCTTTGGCACAAGCGTTTTCAAGGTGAAATGCGGTATTATGATTTGCAGCGTAGGTACTTTTTTTTACTTTATTGAATCCATTTGCACCCATAGATTAATATGGGGAAAAGATCAGCTCTTAAAGTCGCACGTATACACATTGTACATTACAATCTGTACTTAACACGATTAGACAGATTGTACAAAAGGATTTTGAAGGAAAAATAGGCAAAGTTTGAATTTGTATACACATTTTTTGTAAGATTACTAAATATTATAAAACATATTATATCCAAATCCCCTCTATCATTAAAAAAAGTAAAAAAAATCTGATGTCAACAAAAAACAAAAAAGTTAAACCATGCTCTATCATTGTATTTTGTAGTATATACATGATGAAATAGGTCCAATACATGTGAACTTCAGAAGAACAAAATTTAAGATTTGTGCCCGTTCAAGTATCTGTCTTATGCAACTGCCCTTTAAAGGTGAATATGTCTTCCTTTTATAATCTTGTGAAGCCAGAAGTTTCATCAAGTTCATCTTGACCTTAATGAACATGCAGAAACATTGAACAATAATTTCTACCGTAGCCATCTTTTAAAGGAGAGGTGAAATCAATTTAACATCTTGAAAATGTAACCTTTGCTAGGTTACATTTTAGGGCTGTAGTTGACTAAAGAAATTCCTGGTCAACTATTGTCCAGTCGATCGATTAGTCGACTAAAGGGGAAGTGTTATGAAACTGGCAAGTGCACCAGTTAAAGCAAAAACAACAATTTATACAGAAAAGCAAACTGAATTAATATAAAGTCAAGACTTACTCCCAAATCTTCAGCTAGCTTTCTGTTTTTGCCATATATAAATCCTTATCATCAAAATAATACAATTATTTGACTAATGCAAATTTGAACAAGACTAAAACTCCATTTACTGATTAATCAACTAAACGAGTAAAGGCCAGCGGCCCTGGTCCATATCTTATTATTGCAAACCATTCTTTTCATATGGAAAACACATTTCCAATTGAACTTTCTCATCATTTGTATAACTCTGGCTGTTTTTCTGCTCTGTCTTACGCTTGTTATCGCTCTGATTGACCAAAACCCTTTAATCACACAGCTATCTGCAGGATGGAAATGGCACAGACTAGATAATTGGCTGCTTCAAAATTAAAGTTTTTCTCTTGCTTTCCCATCTCCCATTGGTCATCCCTGGAACAACTTCATACTTAATTAGCCATTCATCACGAGCCATCTGATGCTTGCCGAGTTGCGAACATTACATAATTTGAATTTCCGCAGAGTGAGAGAGATAGAGTCGAGGGATGCGGAAGGCAATGTGTCACGTACTAAGTCAGAACCACACTTTAGCACAAACAAAAGCAGGTTCACTAATGCTTCCCCTGCAGATTGAGCTCATTTACATTCACAGTGAAGGTGGCAGCTCATTTAGTCACTTTGGAGCTTGATGATGTGGTAAACAAAGTGAAACGAATCAAAAACAAAAGCTCAACTCGGCAGCTGTATGAAACTCATGCTCTCTGACAGGGCCTAACTGCGCAATAGAAAACACAGAAAGGGTGAAGTTGGAAATGGCATTAAGTCTATATACACGCAACGCACTACATACTAAATAATCACACATGCAAAATTTGCAATTTAAAATACACATCAAGGTCAATGCAATAAATTTCCGTCCTTCCGTATACTTCAATGTGTCCTCACTCCGCTACATTTCTCTATTGTAGCTCTACAGAAAACTACATCCATGATACTCGTTTCCCTTTGGAATGACTTCCCTACTGCATCCACTGCACTTGTTTCTTCCCTGCCTTTCTGAGACCTGGTGATGCTTCTCCTCTGCTCATAAAATAACATCATCTGACTAATATAGGCTAATGTTGTAATGCGTTTACATCACATCCTTTCCATGTGCCTTTGTTAAATACAGCATGAGTGCAGTGTGTTTTTGGAGCTGTGAATCATCCACGGTAAGGCTAGTCGTAAAATGAACTGATTCATTTTTAGACAAAAATAATACACTTAGCAATATGGTTTCAGATCAAAAAGGTCAACATCACTAGCAGTATTAGATTCTATAGAAGAAATTCATTGGATGTAAAATTGCACACAATTGGAATTTTCCTAGATCTTCAGAAAGCATTTGATCCCATTAATATTAACATCCTATTACAAAGTTGGAAAGATGGGATCATGGGTTAAGACATTGGTCTGAGTAAGGAGTTACTTGACTGATCGAAAACAATGTGTAAAAGACATTTCTTGGAATCCCACAGGGGGCAGTGTTGGGTCCCAAATTATTTAAGATAAGATAAGATAAGATATTCCTTTATTGTCCCACATGGGGAAATTTATATTCCTTTGTCCCACATGGGGAAATTTCATTTATTCTTTAAATAAATGATTTAAGTCATGTGTCAAAGGTGCTTGAATTTTTTGCTGATGACACCAATATGTTTGGTAATCTACAGTTCTTGGTGCATGAAATAAATATGGGACTGAGGAAGAAATAAATGACAATTAATTTGGAGCGCAGGAGCTCTCTTTTTTCAGTATAGATTAAAAACTCATACTTTGAAGACGTACAACTATAGAAGGTGGCGGTAAATGCTCCTTTTCAGTTGGCTGCCAACCGCCAAAAACAACAACATTAAATTTGGATGAAAAAATGTTATAGTGTTTGAGAATGGGAGAACAAATGATGAAATTAAGTTGGACGGAAAAATATTGAAAATGTTTAGGTCTAATAATTGATCCACTCAAAATCATCAGTCGTAATAAGAGTAAAGTCTAAAGATGTAGGAAAAATAGGGCAAAGCAGCTTCTAAATCCAAAAGTGTTAGGTACACTATGCCGTTCGGGAGTTTTGCCATATTTTACTTACTGTGCAGAAGTGTGGGGTAATATTTATAATACAGAATTACAGCAACTTTTCATCTAGCAAAGAAAAAGCAATGCATATACTACATGGAGTGAGCCATAGGGACCACACCAATTCACTTTTTAAGAAATGATTAAATCTGAAATAAATTGTACAGTGACAAAAAATATTTTTTTTTTCAAAAAGGGAGGGTGTAAACATTAATGTGTTTGTGTTTCTGTTCAGGGAATAAACCTGTGGAACAAACTGAAAGAACAACTTAAGGAATGTCCAAATATAAAACAATTCTAAAAATTATTAAATAAATCACCTTTGAAAATTATAAGGCGATTATGACCTTTTGTCATTCATTTACTTTACATTTCACTTAGATCAAGACAAAAAGCAAACATTTTAATTATAAAGGCAGATATATGCTCGAAATAAATAAATAAATTAATTAATTAATTTAAAAACCGAGCACAGCTCTCGGGACAGGCACACTGCCCACGCAGCAGAGAGGACAGTGGTGACCGTCAGAGCGCATGTCATTGAGCCAGACTTTGACTTTGTGTTTTGTCATTCGTGACACTGCACAGATACAATGGAATTGTTGCCTCACCAAATGCCACGGTAACAGCATTACAGTGGCTTGAACGTACGGATAAAATCATTTCTATTATTACCCTTTCTCAGTATTACATTTGTAACTTTGTAAAAAATAGGCTGTCTAATTAAAAAGAAAAGGTAAAACTGGAGACCAATTATAAAAAGTGGGTTGCCAGAGAACCACTGGTCTATACGATTATGATGAAGCAGTTTGAAACTTACTAGTGATTGTATTACTCATATTTCTTCCATGAAACACTCTGAGCCACAGTCACAGCCAAATCCAATTAGTAAGTGACTGGTGGCGTTAACACTGTCGGCTGCAACGATGTGAAAAAAGCCTGCTTTCAGTTGACTCACTCACCAAACTCTGTCATATTCAATTTCGGTAGATCCTCTCATGGGTCATCTGCTGTTTATTCTTCCTTTTTGTCAATTATAGTTTAACAACGAGACTGACAGCTCCGCACCTGCCAACTCAGACATCTGTAGCTCCTGTTTATTGAAAACGCTGAGGTCCAGACCCGCTCCAAACAAGACTGCCAATCACCCAGTGACGCAATTGTTGCATAAAGCTAACTGGTGATAAAGGGCATGATAAAAAAGCAAAATAAAAGTGATACCCAGTCACTCTTTTGAAATTATACATTGTGTTTCGGTTGTCCATGTTTCACAGTATATCACAGAATAAATGTTTCCCTCGTTCACTCCTCCACAAATTATATTTTACACAATTTCACACATAGTTCCTATATTAGCTGCTAGCGTCTGTGCGGCTAACAGCAGGAGAGTAACACAGTTTAAGCAAAATGGCCATTACTGAAAATAACAGTTTGCATGGATCTAAAGCCCAAAAACTTTTTCCCAGCTCCTGTGAATTAAAGTTACAATGTCTGCAAGCACAATTCTTTAGAATAATGTGATTCTAGCCCACAGTTATCACATAGTGGCAACATCAATCCCTGTCTGGAAGCTGTCAACAAAGATGTATCCAAATATAAAACTTCATTATTATTTTTTAAACAACAACAACATCAGTAAGATAAAACAATACTAATATCATAAAACACATATGGACAAAGTAAGCAAATTTGTACAGATTCAGCCTTCTTCTACAGACTGCTGTGCTGTATGGCAATAGCGATAATCAAGTGTGTGAGCACTTTAGTCGGGTTTAGTTGCAAGGAGGAATACAATTACATTTCAAGAACGGTAAAAATGTGTGTTTCTAGAGTCCGTAGCAACTAAATTCTCATAATTTATCCTAGACTGGACACTAACATTTTATGGTGCCTGCTGTAGCTACTGTTACTTTTGTCTTGGTTTGATTACATGTATCAACACTGCTCAGTGTACTTCACTAACCTTAATATGCGTGTGTGTGTGTGTGTGTGTGTGTGTGTGTGTGTGTAGTGAATGATTGGTGGTGGTCGGAGGGGCTGAAGGGGTGGATATACAGCCTTGTTTCCTTCAGTCTGGTCCAGGGCAGCTGTGGCTATAACACCACCAGCAAAGATTGTATGAATGAATGATGAACAAAATTGTAACATCCGGAAAACCACTATATAAGACAAATACATTATTATCATTACTGTACAATTTTGTACTTTTTACTTAGTCCATCTGAATTAGCAATATTTGTAGAATTATGTATTGAATTGAAGATAGTAAAATGCGCATATATAGGTCAAGGTGGCTCTGTCCTTGTTTACCACCACTGCATGTAGTTGACCTTTTCTTTGTTTATTCCTGGCTCTTGTTTAGCCTTGATTTAACATTCACAGTTTAGTTTTGCATACAGAGATGGCAGGACCATCCCCAGCACCTACAAACACAAGCAAAATAAAGGTCACATATCTCGTAGCAGGCCAACTTCTGCTACCGCCTTGTACTTGCACTTATGTTCCTGGAGTGATTCGGGGGTCTATATCTAAGTCCTGAATTATAAATAAGGATGAAGAGGCTAAATTAATTATTAAGGGACACACTCAGAGTTTTAGTGGGGTAAGCTGCCAAAAATAGTTAGAGAAAGTCAGTGGGGAATGGGGAAAAAATGTGTTTGGTCGTAGGACAAGATCAGCGGTTGTATTGGCTTTGTCGACCTCCAATTTCCTATATATCGGCCTTGTAAAATCCATATCGGTCGGGCCCTACGTTACACAAAGTCCCAGCTGGTCTGGGAATCAAAACCAAGACATAATATTATATTTATAATATAATTTGCAGTGAGGCAGGAAAGCTAACCACGGTATCAATATGCTATCAAAATGCTTACACTTACTTGTCAAATCAAATCAATTTATTTTTGTAAGGCCCAAAATCACAACAACAGTTGCCTCTGACTTGTATGTTGATTGCTGGGTTTTACTTGGCATTCACAACATTCTATACGCCTAGAATACTCAAGATGAAAAGGACAAACCTAAACAAACAAATGTACTTTGGCCTATTTAAGCAGATTTAAGGATTTTTTTAAATATTTTTTTTATTAAGAAGCGCTGTGTGTGTTCAGGACGGGGAAGGAGTCTGTACTTTTCTCTGACTGGATTTAATAACCAGTTGATTTCTCGGTTTGTTCCTGTTGTTGCGACACTTTGACCAATCACATTAAAATATTCATCATGACGTTATGCCCTTTCATGGCTGCTTTCTGCCAGAGCCTGTTCAGATCGATAAATCTGCAGAACTCAATTCAGAGGGATACACTTATCAATCTGGCGTCAAAAAGGGCCTAGTCACTGTATTGCAATTGGACTATGAATATTTGTTATACAATGTTAGTCAATAGGGAAAATGCCTCACATCACATTATGGCATCTGAAAACAATCCATATACTATGTCACGCATTATACACTTAGAGCCCTCCTTAATGCATGTAGTTCTCTGCAGAGCTGCTAATTACGCAGACCAACTTTTTTTTCTGGTGAAAGCTGATGTATAAATTGGTTTCTAATGGGGCAGGTGGAGTGTGAGGGCTCTGAGCATCTGAAAGCTTTAGATCATTGCATTTATTACCTGGTTGATTTAATCAGCGCTGCCCACTAATTTGATGAATTGCTCTAATAAGCCGCTCTGTGAATTGTTAATCATTGGGGCGAGGCTTGGCATTCAAAAAGTATTTTAATACTGACAACTCTGATAACTAAATGTGGGTATTAAATGTGAGATCACCATATGGAATCAAAGAGGGGAAAAACAGTGATTACACATAAAATTGTGAATGTTTAATGCAGTTATAATGTTTAGAGGACAAAGTGAGTCACAGCAGAAAGACAAGGCGATTGGGTGGATTTCTACTTGGTTTGGAGTGTGGGTCAACGCGGAACTAGAAAAGATAAATATTTTAGGACAAACAAGACTGAGCTAGCACTTACGCAATGCAGAAAGAACAAGACGATGAAATGACAAAATATATGCATCGTCAGTGCATTGTTCTAAAATGATTAGCACAAATTAAGACTAGACAAGGGACCAAACTCGGATGGCCATGAGCTAAAACATTTTTCAGCATATTTTGTGTCAATATAACAGATTAGGGAGTAACAGGCGAAGTGGACTTGGACCATTGGGAAATGAGGGGAATCTACTGGGATGCATGCGCCATCTCCAAGCTCCATAATAGGGGTTGAATTTCAATCAAGCAGCCGGCCGAGGTAAGACTCCTTCATCTATACAGAATTTTATGGTTGAGGAATTTAATTTTTGGTCTGTTTTATTGCATTTACAATTGGTGTCGACAGTTCATATTATGGGCCCCTTTTTCAGAGATTTATTCATAAAGATGAAACAACAGAGGGGTTGTAATGACTGGGATGTGTGAAAGAATGCTCAATGAAGTACCATAAAAAAATACTTATGTTCTGGCTATTATACAGTGGAGTTAGTAGCATTTCAAATAAGTATAATATAAATAAAGATGATCAAAAACGTGCATTTGATACCAGCATCTAATCCAGATATCTTTAGGTGCAAGTTTAGAAAGTGTATAATATATAGCGTCTGTATAGTGTCTGATTTTATGTGGAAGTGTAAAAATGGCCTATTTGTACCAAATCTAAAACTTAAAACATTTATGAAAATAGAAAAGAAAATGAAGAATAATATTGACATCTGTGCTGTATATGGAGTGCAAGGTTCTTGTGGTTTTCCGGTGCCATGGAGAGTGCATGTCAGAAGAGGACTGCTATAGTGTTGGACATGTTGACCCTGCGGAATAGGTAAGTAGAATGAGAACGCAGCTGGACGACCTGGTTTCCAACCAACACTGCATCCACCTGGTCCTGACCTTTCATGGCCTCTGAAGTCCTCGCTCCTTCAGATCTGGGCAGCAACAGACGGCACAGAGACATAAGGTTTTATGCCTTTTTATAGTCTGATCTGATCGGGGGGGACACAGGGATGATCCTGGATCATCACAGTCTCACCTCTACCTGCCCCATCAACTCTCCAACCTCACAGCGTGCTCTCAATCACAAAGTATAATCATCTCAGAAGACTGCAAATATTGAATATATACACACACACACACACACACACACACACTATTTCAATTGCCATTATTGTGTTATTGCCCAATTATGTCTCTTGATCTCTGCAAAGACAAAATGTACAAAATGTTTGAGCTCGAAACTATTATTAATATGTTTCTGATCATCTAGAAAGGTGACAAAATGTGGCATGTTGCTAAGAATCCATTTTACTCAAGTGCAGTTGTACCGCGAATTCAAAAAATGTTTCTCTGCTAAAATTGGTAACAAATAATTCATATTACCATGAATATTAAATTGGCGTGTGTAGGTTTTAACCCCAAATGACTGATATTTCTACCTATTTTACCATTTTATGAATCTACATGTGATGCCTGCCGATGTGTCTCCATGGTTACAAGTTTACTGCTGAGGGAAAGCACATTGACCGGAATGAGCAGAGTTGAACCGAAATAATAATAAACTAGAAATGTACAAGTTTAAAATGTAATGCTGTTGACTTGTGCATGTACAAACACACGCAGCAGAAAGTGTGAACGAGCAGGCCCCAGGGTTGCTATAGTGATAAAATGTAGGTAATCATGATCAATTAATTTAATACTCAATTTAAGTAATCAATATGTATGTATATTTAAGTAAATATATGCAGTTTTAACAACATTATTCCAGTAATTTGAGGTGTCTTCTGATCACGTTTGTAATATATACAGCAGCGAGGTAGCTTAAAAGGAATGTGTGACATGTTTATAGACTATACGTTCAAATTAAACCATAATACAAGGTTATGTTATTAATTTAAATTAAACATATTTATTTTTGTTTAGCAGCATTTAGTCACAAACAATGTGGGCCAAAATGTACGTAGATCCCCATGAAACAGAAAAGACTGCCCCCACACATTTGCTCTTTACACATGTAACTGCATGGACATTTACATGTATACATACGTAGCTGAATGACCTTAATGTAAAGCCAGTTGGTGTCAGTACTAGCCTGGCTACTGTCACAATCTACCACAGGGGGCCATTTCAGCTGCAATTAGCTGGCCCTTGCCACTGGGATCCTTATGCATGTATCTGAACAGGACCACAGACCAGGGGAAATGTACTGGTAGCTAATGATCTGCAGCAAGGTCTGGACTACGGTCACTAAGCACACTTCTCTATATGCTTCCATTAAAATGCACACTGAAGGTTTGCGTTCATGCTTAATTGACTCAGTTCAGTCCGCGGGCTGGGTCCTGTCCATTGTCATATAATCTGTAACACACGCAAGGGAGAAGTCTTTGTTTTAGCTGCGGCCTGTCGCACACCGGGGCTCATTATTCAGGGGATAAGCAATAGCAAGACACTGCCTTAGAACAAAAAAACAACAACTCTATGCTAGTCTGAGGATACATTATGATAGGACACAAAGAAATGATGTTATATGGATCTGATCGGTTATTTCAATAGAAATATACACACATGGACTTAGACTGCAAGACAGATTGAGAAAGTAAGCAGCAAACTCTATATTTAAGTAAAAATTTTGGCATCGCCCTTCAATTTCTCAAGAATATTATAATTTTTGGAAGGAGTGATTCTTCTGTTTGCAGACTAGTGAAGCAATTGATGTTTTAAAGCAGTGAGACATGCTAATCAAATAGTTTTTGTCATCGCCATGGTCTGTTAGCCGTTTGTTCAAATTGAAGGAAAATGATTTGTTTCCGAACTCCTTCAGACGTAAACAACGACATTCACAAATTATAGTTGTGTAGTTATAAAATCATATAAAATGCTATATCATTATATCGTTATTTGAAGTAAATTATAGTACGTCAAATTATTACTTATATTCCGGCCAATAACATTACACAAACATCTAACAAATCTTCACATCACAATATACACAGTTAAATGCCACTCTACCCAAATCCAGATCAAATATCAACTTGAGACAATTCACTTTTAAACAGTTTCATTAGTAAAGTGCATTTGCTCAATCCAACTCCCATAAACCCCTGCGCCACCTGACTGCACCCAATAAATGAAGAAATTAAACTCATAATGATGCTTTAATAATGTAATAATTGCTTAAATTATTCAAAATTTACAAAAAACACTAATTATCCCTCTAATAAGGTTAAACAGACAATTATGATTTAATAAGATTGGTGCTCTGTTGGAAGCGATGCATGATGGGATACACATGAGAATCATATTACTTGTTTTATTTAATTTTTCTTTATTTTTTAAGAATCTGTCAAGGCAGTCGCTTATTTTGGCACCACCTGAGAAATCCTGCCAAGCTCCAAAACATCATTTTATGACACATTTACATACTAATAGAAGAAGCATTAAGATTTGACAGTCACCAAGGCCCTTAGGAGATTAAGACCACAGGAAGTGAAGGGAGGAAAGTCAGCCATCATGAAAGTCTCCTAAGTAGAGTTGTTGTTGTTAAAAAAGTCTCGGGTCTGTTTCTGTAACATTGGCCTTTTTCTGTCAGAGGAGATAAGAAAAGTCTGCAGTGGAAAATATATATTTAATCTAAAATAATATATCAAACAAGTTGAATTTTTTTTGTAAATGAGTGAATTTTGTGTTTTGTGGAGTTTATTTTAGAAGCAGCCGTAAGTGACAAAATGAGACCACTGTGCGCTGTCTGCAGCTAATAATATGTACTGTATTTCTTCAAACAGAAAGTGGTCCATCCCAGCTTCACTTTGCCATCTGAAAAAGCTCTTCTAAAGCCATGTGCGCACCTGAAAATGAATGCACGTGAATACAAAGTGTTTGTGAGAGCTAGGGACAAGTTAGATATATTTAAATGCCTACTTTCTCCTTGTGTGGTTTGAAAATCAGGTATACCCCCAGATTTAAGCGTATAAGATAAAATAAGATAAGATAACCTTTATTTGTCCCACAGTGGGGAAATGCCAGTGTTGCAACACTGATTAGGCACAGAAGTATAATAAAAACAGTTAACTTGGAAATAACTCTTATAATCTTAATCATAAGTAAAGCCGGCCATGGCCAAAAAGGCCGCATTAATTTCTGTAGACTTGTGTTGTTCATGTCTCTCGTATGTCAATAATCACTTTGCATCTTAGCTGGGGTTGTGGCCCTTGCTAGTGAAGAATGTCTGTGCCAAATTTGTCTGCATCAAAAGTAAATCTGTCAGGTTGTCACGGTAACACACTTGCAGATAGAATGGCTTTTTTGATGAAGAACGTCTGTGCCAAATTTTATTTGTCTGTCAAAGTAAATGTTTTGACTTAATTCAAATGTTCAAGGGGGCGCTGCAGAGCTTTTGTAAAATATAGCTATTTACATATTATACATCATTGCGTTCAGCTCATCATTTTGGACAAAACATATATTTGTAAAATTGTGTTGGAAAAACAATTTTTTCACTGATCCTGAATTTTGGGTAAAAAAAAAGGGAGTGTCTGCAGAGCCGCGACGCGCGGCCGAAACTGCCATGTTATTTTTGTGCCGGCCGTGCGCTGCAGCTCCTGAAACTGCGCCGCTATTTTATCGCGTTTTAGCGCCGTTTTAGACTGCGCCGAGTTAGGGTTAGGGTTAAGGTTAAGGTTAAGGTTATGGTTAAGGTTAGGGTTAGCCATGACGCTATAAGAGAAGAGAGATCTGGGCGGCAGTCGACGGCAGGGGCCTCGGCGACCAGATCTCCAGACACAGAGACTAACTCTGGGGACATGGAATGTCACCTCGCTGGGGGGGAAAGAGCCTGAGCTTGTGCGGGAGGTTGAGCGATACCGACTAGATATAGTCGGCCTCACCTCCACGCACAGTTTGGGCTCTGGAACCCATCTCCTCGAGAGGGGCTGGACGCTCCACTTCTCTGGTGTTGCCCGCGGGGAGAGGCGGCGGGCTGGTGTGGGCTTGCTGATAGCCCCTCAGCTCAGCCGCCACGTGTTGGAGTTTACCCCGGTGAACGAGAGGGTCGCGTCCCTCCGCCTTCGGGTGGGGGACAGGTCTCTCACTGTTGTGGCGGCCTACGGGCCGAACAGCAGTGCAGAGTACCTGGCCTTCTTGGAGTCCTTGGGAGGGGTACTGGACAGTGCACCGACCGGGGACTCCGTTGTTCTACTGGGGGACTTCAACGCCCACGTGGGCAATGACAGTGACACCTGGAGAGGGGTGATCGGGAAGAACGGCTTCCCCGATCTGAACCCGAGCAGTGTTCAGTTATTGGACTTCTGTGCTAGCCACGGATTGTCCATAACGAACACCATGTTCAAGCACAAGGGTGTTCATCAGTGCACATGGCACCAGGACACCCTAGGCCGGAGGTCAATGATCGACTTTGTTGTCGTGTCATCAGACCTCCGGCCGCGTGTCTTGGACACTCGGGTGAAGAGAGGGGCAGAGTTGTCAACCGATCACCACCTGGTGGTGAGTTGGATCCGCTGGCGGAGCAGGAAGCCGGACAGACTTGGCAGACCCAAGCGCATTGTGAGGGTCTGTTGGGAACGTCTAGTGGAGCCCTCTGTCAGTAGGGTATTCAACTCGCACCTCCGGGAGAGCTTCTCCCATGTCCCGGGGGAGGTTGGGGACATTGAGTCCGAGTGGACCATGTTCTCCGCCTCCATTGTTGATGCGGCTGTTCGGAGCTGTGGTCGCAAGGTCTCCGGTGCCTGTCGTGGCGGCAACCCCCGAACCCGGTGGTGGACACCGGAAGTAAGGGATGCCGTCAGACTGAAGAAGGAGGCCTATCAGGCCACTCTGGCTTGTAGGTCTCCGGAGGTCATCGACGGGTATCGGCAGGCCAAGCGAGCCGCGGCTCGTGCTATCGCAGAGGCAAAAACCCGGGCCTGGGAGGAGTTCGGGGAGGCCATGGAGGAGGACTATCGGTCGGCACCAAAGAAATTCTGGCAAACCGTCCGGCGCCTCAGGAGGGGGAAGCAGTGTCTCACCAACACCGTTTACGGTGCGGGTGGAGGCCTGCTGACCTCAACTGGGGATGTCGTCGGACGGTGGAAGGAATACTTTGAGGATCTCCTTAATCCCTCAGTCACGTCTTCCGAAGAGGAAGCGGAGACCGGGGACTCGGTGGCTGGCTCATCTATCACCCAAGCTGAAGTCACTGAGGTTGTTCGCAAACTCCTCGGTGGCAGGGCTCCGGGGGTGGATGAGATCCGCCCTGAGTACCTAAAGTATCTGGATGTTGTAGGACTGTCTTGGTTGACAAGTCTCTGCAACATCGCGTGGCGTTCGGGGACCGTGCCTCTGGACTGGCAGACCGGGGTGGTGGTCCCTCTGTTCAAGAAGGGGGACCGGAGGGTGTGTTCCAACTACAGAGGGATCACACTCCTCAGCCTCCCGGGTAAGGTCTATTCCAAGGTACTGGAGAGGAGAATCCGACCGATAGTCGAACCTCGGATTCAGGAGGAGCAGAGTGGTTTTCGTCACTGGAACACTGGACCAGCTCTATACCCTCCATCGGGTGCTTGAGGGTTCATGGGAGTTTGCCCAACCAGTCCATATGTGTTTTGTGGATCTGGAGAAGGCTTTCGACCGTGTCCCTCGGGGTGTCCTTTGGGGGGTGCTCCGGGAGTACGGGGTCCGGGGCCCTTTGCTCAGGGCTGTCCGGTCCCTGTATGACCGGAGCAGGAGCTGTGTTCGCATTGCCGGCAGTAAGTCAGACCTGTTCCCAGTGCATGTTGGACTCCGCCAGGGCTGCCCTTTGTCACCGGTTCTGTTCATAATTTTTATGGACAGAATTTCTAGCCGCAGTCAGGGGTCAGAGGGTGTCCGGTTTGGGGACCACAAGATCTCATCTCTGCTGTTTGCAGACGATGTTGTCCTGATGGCTCCATCAAACCCGGACCTGCAACATGCACTAGGACGGTTTGCAGCCGAGTGTGAAGCGGCTGGGATGAGAATCAGCACCTCCAAATCCGAGGCCATGGTTCTCGACCGGAAAAAGGTGGCTTGCCCTCTCCAGGTGGGTGGGGTGTCCTTGCCCCAAGTGGAGGAGTTCAAGTATCTCGGGGTCTTGTTCACGAGTGAGGGAAGGATGGAGCGTGAGATCGACAGGCGGATGGGTGCAGCGGCTGCAGTGATGCAGTCGCTGCATCGGACCGTTGTGGTAAAGGGGGAGCTGAGCCGAAAGGCAAAGCTCTCTATTTACCGGTCGGTCTACGTTCCTGCCCTCACCTATGGTCATGAGCTTTGGGTAGTGACCGAAAGAACAAGATCGCGGATACAAGCGGTCGAAATGAGTTTCCTCCGCCGTGTTGCTGGGCGCTCCCTTAGAGATAAGGTGAGGAGCTCGGCCACACAGGGGGAGCTCGGAGTAGAGCCGCTGCTCCTCCACGTCGAGAGGAGCCAGCTGAGGTGGCTTGGGCATCTGTTTCGGATGCCTCCTGGGCGCCTCCCTCGGGAGGTGTTTCAGGCATGTCCCACCGGGAAGAGGCCCCGGGGAAGACCCAGGACACGCTAGAGAGACTATGTCTCTCGGCTGGCCTGGGAACGCCTCGGGATCCCCCCGGAGGAGTTAGAGGAAGTGTCTGGGGAGAAGGAAGTCTGGGAGTCCCTGCTCAGACTGCTGCCCCCGCAACCCGGCCCCGGATAAAGCGGCAGAAGATGGATGGATGGATGGATGGCTATAAGAGAAGTCCCGCGGTTCCTGAAACCGTGCGGCCATTTGACCGCGGAAAAAAGGGGATCAAAATTAGGGGGACAAAAGCGCGATATTTTGGAGAAATCAGCTTAAAAACTGACCCGTACCTTCTCCCTTTGTCCATATTCACCGATTTAATCAAATCGCCAAATTTACCCGCATACACCCCCCACAATTTGTACCATTATGTTGTAAACAATGTGTCCCCTTACACTGGAGCAAATTCAAAAGCGACTGTGACCCATCACTTGGAGTCCTACCGTTACAGTGGAGGGACGAGGTTCCTCATAGTGGCAAAGGTAAGACATTTTGAATCATCAAAGTAATTTGATGTACAATTTATCAGTAATTATACTATTATAGCTCCATAGTTCAGAGTGATGAAAAGTCACCACTACAGTCATTGCAATTAATAACAATATTCTCAGTGTGCTAAACTAACTGGGACTGGGATGTAACCTAATGTATTATGTGAAAGTTATGTGAATGAATGTGCAATCCATTATGCAACTCTAATGTAAGTTCATTTTCAGTCACCCTGTAAATGGATAGCTAAAGACATGCCACGCATAAAAACAACATGAACAATCGGCGTTATGTAAAATGTCGTACATTTGTAGCATTTGACTTGCCTTGTAAAAAGTGCTCACTGCAAATCCATGCGTACTTGGAGGGTTTAGGGTCTTCTGTCGTCATCAACAGGTACACAATAAAAAGCTACATTGGGTTTACAGCCTTGCCTGTGAGTGCAGCAAACCACACAACATGATATCACCATTTTACAAGCAAAATCAATGAAATTTAGCTCAACAAGGGACAGATTTTCAGAAGACTTTCTATCTTTACCGAGCACAGGAAGTAGTATTGCCGTCTGTCTTGGGCGTTCCTCTGACGGACGTGACGACACGTGCAAAGCGTTAATAAAAACTTGAGCTGGAGTCACGTGACTTTGACATACCGTGCCCGGTCACAAATTAACCGGTTATAAATGTTTTCAGTTTTCTACGACAAAGATTGTTTTTTTTATGAATTTTTGCAAATCAAAATTTGGGAGAGGGCGCAAGAGTCATTTTATAAGAGAGCCACTACATTTGCATACATGGAAATCTTACTGAGCGCTCTGCTAACATTTTCCAATAAAAACATGTTTAAGAAACGTGGATTTAAAAATATCTTGGACATAAAAAATACATTTTTGAATACAAAATACACGGCAATTAGAAAAGGGAGTGTCAATGGTCAAAAAATGAATGTATTAATTTATTTAATTTTGTTCTAAATTATTGAGGCATTCATTCTGTGCCATTACGATTCAGACTTGCAGTTACTCATCATGTCAAAGGTTGCTTTTAAACATGAATGAAAAATAATTACGCATTTCCCTACAGCAGTCACCGGAAAAAAAAATCAATCCAATGCAGAGGACAAATTTCTCTATCGTGACAAAACACACACAGACATGTTATTCATTTTCTCATGCAGATTTAAACCTGCTATAATTGAATTTAATTGAATACTATCACTTCATTTAGTGCACTTGTATGGGTGGCCCAGTGTCGCACAACGGCTCCTGACAGGTTGTCCCTGTGGCTCGAAGGGTCGTTTAAACGCAGAGGACAAAACACACGTAGTAAAATCACAAGTTATGAAAGGTAAACCGTGCGATCCTTTGAATTTCACATTGAATTTCACTTGGGACTATAACTTTGGCATACAAGACGACACGGGATGAACAAGAGCATGTCAATAATGCATGACCCCAAAGGAGGCCCCGGGACAGCTCCGGATCCCCCCAGCGCTGCATTACATACGGAACACAACTCAAGACAGCAAGATGGCAGCAGCTCACTTCTCCTACCCCAATTAACAGACGCCATATTGGCTCTCTTCAGGAGGAGAGGAGGTAATTTTGTTTAGGTCCTTTTGGGAAATTAATTCATTTTACTAAAGTGACTTGGTAATTACAGTGACATCAAGGTTAATTGCCAAATCTGTATTGCCTTGGTGCGCGTCAACGTCAAAGAAATCTGTTCTCTAAACACTCTGCAGCAGACAACATACACGGGGCAAGAAGAAGAAAAAAACGCACACATTCACAGGTCAGTGGGGAAACGGTATTATGCCTGGAAACAGGGGACATATTAATGGGCTGTTGGGCTCAAGATAATGTTATTTTTGTATGTATTTTTCATCAGTCATGGGATTGTGTTCATTTAAATACAAAAGCCAATTTTGAAATGCAAAACAAAAAATATTTTTGACAGCAAAACATTGAAACAGCAGTAACAAATTATAATGAGTTTCTATTCAAAGTTGAAGACTAAATTAGTTCACAAACGATAATAAAACTGTTTAATATAAATACATTTTTTTTGGATACTCAAACAATGTAAAAAAAAAAAAAATTGCCAGTGACAACTATAAATTCACAGAGTAAACATTGTTAACAAAAGAAGACAGTCACTGGGGTGAAACCTCGGGAATCATTATTATGAAATAAGACCCATTTGTTACTCTGGAGACATAATCAACAATACAGAGACACGCTCCTCATTAACCGACTAGAATAAAGCTTGTTATGAAAAGTGCTTATTGGAACTTGACTAGCTCAACAAATATAAATGCTGATTTGCACTCTTCCACGCGCCTTTTATCCTGGAATAATTTGGATGAGATTATTGTGCTGCCGTGTGTTTGTGAACCCTTGGGAGTTTACACTTTGAAGTTTGTACATTTCTGACTGATTGCAGCATCCAGGTTAGACTATAAATTTGCAAAAACACTTGTTTTAAATTTTAGAAAATACATAGGTAAATAATGAAAGACAACCTCAAAGAAAAAGCTTTCTCTGTAGGATTAATTCTACAATTGGCGAAAATGCATAGAACTACAAGTGTGCCACGGTTTAATACAACACAAATAACAAACTAAAAGCCCATTATTCTTCAGAACATTTTCACACAGACAAAGAAAGAGACACGATTACAAGAGAACTTTTGGGCGTTTGAATACATCATTATGAAGAAGACTTGTCTTAGAACTGTCATACATTACTTACTTGCAGATATGATTGTGAGTTAAATGAGTGTGGTATGAATTCCTTTTTGGAACTTTCTAAATGTTTGCTGCTGAATTGCACCCTGATTACTGATCTGGGACTGTCCCGCGCTCCTGGTAGTGTGATTGTGCATAAATCCTGGTTGTGAGCTGACAGCTGGAGCTTGAACGCTCTAGACAGGATGTTTTCTTGGATGTAGTCCCTCAGGCCCCAGTCTCCTGCTGACGCTTTTGCTGCCAACAAGCACACCAACTAAAGAATATATTGACCAGACTGTGACACATTCTGTAACTGTAAAGAAGTCACAAGTGCTCTCCAATGTGTGTGGCAAATGAAAGCATCAACAAATCCAGGAACTATTGCACCCAACTGGCGACAATAGGAGTCGTTTAGGCTTGAGGACACAAACTGACTGTAACACTCATAGCAATCTGGCCCGGCCTTTTCACACATGTCAAAACATTTAGTTGAAAATTGGGGAAACCGTAGGTGACTAACGCGCAATGCAAAAAATAGCAATAGCAATAGCAAAATTTGCTCACAACACAAGTTCATATTCGGGCCACCAGACTGCAGTCCCAAGCCTAAATTGAACCAAGTAGGGTATATGACGTAACTTAACATAATGCCATGGCCCCTATGTCCCGACCTGTTCGTCCAGCAGACTGGATCTCTCCTTCACATTTATTTTTCGTCTCCCTTTTCAGTTTTACTTTGTGGAGGTGAAGGCTCTAAGAACAGTATTCATGTGCTTATTCCCAGTGAATGTCAGTTAATTTGTGTTTTTTTTAATTAAACAAAGATGATTTTCTAAATTGTTTTTGTTGGTCAAAATAAAACAAAATGTGAATCCTGGTGAGGCAGCTGCCGTTGTGATTTTAGGATCAACAAAAGAATGTAATGATGCAGGAGACCAATAGAGAGGAAAATCTGACTCACATGTTGATGAACCGCATAAGCAAACACGAGACAATATATGTTTAAGTATTTTAAGTATTATGGTTATTCTGAAAATTATTTTTTGTCTGTATATCTTTATACAATTCAGAACCTCTTTTGCAAGAGAGGCCTTGTCAAGTATCAGCAAGACAATCAACACGAAAAGAAAAAGAAAAGAAAATCACAAAATATTATCACCATACTTTTGATTAATTTATCAAGTGACCCAACAGCCTTTAATTCAAGGTATCTTTTGTAGATTATTCCAAGACCAAGCTGCAGAGTAGGGAAAATCTTCTCCTTTTTCCCCCAGCTCTGTAAGGCATAAAGCCGGGTCAGATTGCTCTGTTTGCAAAGCAACAGACCCCCAATACCTAAAGTGTGAGCGGAATATTTAACCCAGCAGCCCTGGAGCTCTCAACCAATCAGAAGAGATCTCTAGGCCAGTTGATCCCTGATCAATGATGGCTCTTGATTTGCTCATTAGACCCAGATGTGAAGTCTAATTAGGCTCACTAGTCTCCATTGGCGTTGTATTAAAACACACACATGCACCGTTCTGCCTCCACACCTCCAGACAGTCGAGTGATCAATGCATGTGTCAGTGGAGGCAGTGTCCGGGTGAGGGACGGGGGCTCGGGGTTGACATTAGCGGACGTAGGGTGACTGATGTGGGACCGAAGCCCCCAGGGGGTGCGGTGGTCCAGAGTACAGCCAGGCCGCGAGCACTGCGCTCTGGGAAAGGTCACTGCTCAGACTACTGTGATTAATAACACACGAAACCCAGCGTCCCCCAATACCATTATCAATATCCCAGACCACCAGTGCCTCTTCTGCATATGTAGCACCAACCCCACACAGACCCACTGATGTGCAAGCACTAATAGCCGGGGTTTACTGGTGAAGGTTTGGGCTTGTTAAAGTGAGAGGTCAGCAATCAATTAGATCACATTTATTCACAACAGCAGCCCTGAGTAAGCCTGATTCTGCTAATGAGTCACAGCCAGAGAGAGAGGTGGAAGTGAGCGGCCCAAATGTCAGCGCAGCCTCAGCGACAAGCATGACATTTAAACACACAGCTGTTGGTGCCTTTGTGTCCCACTAACCACAAATATTTAGATTTACCAAAAAGTTACACCATGCAAATCAGGAGAAATAATAATCCCAGCTGCATGCCTCATTTACATACATTGTATCTCAGTTGTATTCAATAACAGCCATTTCTAAGTATAAAAAAATGAAGAAAATTCAGATGGTCATGTTTCTATGCAATGCATTTGGTACAGTTGTAATATTCATATATAATCATTTACAATAAAATATTAAATCTGTGTTTATCTTCTGAATAAAATGAAATGAAGCTATTGTCAGAAACCTAATATGAGAAAAATACTGTACTGCATGTTTACCTTTTGACTATTTACTTCAATAATTAATAAATCCATTAAACAGAGCCAGAGTTGAATTGAATAAACTCAAATTGAAGATCAAAGCTGCTCAAATAAGTTTAGAGAGACATTCTAACCTAGTGCAGCCCTGGAAACCCTCAGCTCCCAGTCGCTTCATGTTAGCTTTTCACACAGCCATCAGCCCCAACAAGCACATCGCGCCTTCTTAAATCAATTAGCTTGTGCATGTTGAGTGTAACTAATAGCCCTGCTCAAGCCTAGATTAAATATGCTAGATACAAGGCGAGAATTAAGCAGTAGAGTTAAGATAATTAAGAGTGATAAATCCTCAAGGGTTTGGAATGAAGATTGTGGCTCAGCAAAGAGAAGACATATCGAATAGAACATTGGAGGTCGTCGAGGCTGAGATTTGTGATGTTCGCTTTTCAAAATATATATGGATCAAACTTTATTTTACACTGAAATTATACCTTCCGCATTAAGCATGGTGTAAGCGTGAAAGTGTGGACTAATATAATTCAATAAGAAAAAGGTCAACATGAACAAAGTCTAAATAAAGCAGCGCGGATAAAAAGATTAGATTGAATCTGATATAAATATAGCAAAGGTTTTAGTGGTGTTACTTTCTGGTTAGACATGAGCAGCAGATGTGGAATGTAGCGGTAATTCCATAACTGTTACCTAGCAACAGTAAAGCTCGTCAATTTTACAAAATAGTTTAGTTAACCAAAAAAAACTTGAACTATGAAAAAAACTTGAACTGAACTTTAGACTGAAAAATGTGTTTCTTGTGATCAAACTTTTCCTGCATTTTATTTGTAATAATGAGTGACAAAATGGATAGATGGATTTCTTTTTAGAATTGTTTGCTACGGTGCTTGCGTTATTGTTTGTCTTCACCTTTCTTGCACATGGAATCTGGCATATGTGAAATCCACTAGGCCACAGAGCATCACAATTCCAGTAATGTTCAACTTTCTACCCTGCTTACATTTTCTTAACAAACATAAAACTATAATACACATTAACCAATACTATTCCCGAAACAAAGTAATAATTAAATAAACATGAATACTTGCCATAATCAATCCTTATTTTAAGGTTCAGACGTCTTTAGGGTTGGTTCATCAGCATGACAAGCTAAAAACATGCACAAACTCTGAACTGCAGTGAAAAGAAGCTTGAGAAGGAATGGAGTTGTTTGGAGTTTAGCCTGGAGCAGCCCAGATGGCAGAGGTTCATCTCTGTCTTGCATTTGGCAGCGTCTACTCCACAATGTTGGCTACCGTAGATGTCTCTAACTCCTGACTGTCCTTTTGAAATGCTGCATTTGCAAAAAAATTTAAAAGATTACCCATGTTTTTACACTTGGCCAAATCCTCCATTTTATTGGTTTGACCTTCATCAATTCACTTCCTAACAGTTGGCACACTGCCTTCAGGACATAGGCTACGAAGCATATTAATGGCAAGGCAAGACAAGGCAAGTTTATTTGTAGAGCACATTTCATACACAAGGCAATTCAAAGTGCTTCACAGCAGGAAAAATGCATTCAAATCACAAAGAAATTACAGAAACAGAAATACAATAAAATTAACTAAATTAAAAATTATCAATCCAACTGATTTTCTAAACTAATAAAATCACAAACAAAAGAGAAGAGTGCAAAGAAAAAATCCTTTCAGTCATATGCGCAGCTAAACAAAACTGTTTTTGGCTTAGATTTGAACATTGTCAGAGTAGAAGCCTGTCTCACATCTTCAGGAAGACTGTTCCAGATTTTAGCTGCATAAAACTGAAACGCAGATTCCCCATGTTTTGTCCTGACTCTGGGCACCAGCAGGAGGCCGGTCCCTGAGGTCGTCAGAGTCCGAGATGGTTCATATGGCACTAACATATCCAAGATGTACTTTGGTGCTAGGCCATGGAGAGACTTGTACACAAGCAGAGCTGCTTTAAAGTCTATTCTCTGAGCCACAGGGAGCCAGTGCAGAGACCTGAGAACAGGACTAATGTGATCATACTTCCTGGTTCTAGTCAGGACCCGAGCAGCAGCGTTCTGGATGTACTGCAGCTGTTTTACAGCTCGTTTGGAGAGGCCAGTGAGCAGGCCGTTACAGTAGTCTAATCTACTGGAGACAAACGCGTGGATAAGTCTCTCTAAATCTGGTTTTGACACTATATTTTTGATTTTGGCAATGTTTTTTAGATGGTAAAAAGCTACTGATGTTATTGATTTGACGTGGCTATTAAAGTTCAAGTCTGAGTCCATTATTACCCCCAGATTTCTAATTTGGTTTGTAGGTTTTAGAGCGAGACTCTGGAGGTGACCGCTAACACTTTCTCTTTGGTTCTGTGGGCCAAAAACGATTATTTCAGTCTTGTCTGAGTTCAGCTGGAGAAAGTTGTTTTGCATCCACACACTGATCTGTTGGATGCAGTGACAGAGTGAATCTACTGGTCCATAGTCACCTGCCGATAGTGAAACATAGATCTGAGTGTCGTCTGCATAATTGTGATAGGACACATTTTCACTGCGTATCAACTGACCCAACGGCAGCATGTAGAGGTTGAACAGAAGGGGACCCAGGACTGACCCTTGGGGCACTCCACAGGTCAGGGTCATGTGGTCTGAGACACAGCTACCAATTTCAACAAAGTACTTCCTGTCTTCCAGATAGGACCTTAACCAGTTTAGGGCAGTGCCAGTGATGCCCACCCAGTCCTCTAGTCTCTGTAAGAGGATCCCATGATCGACAGTGTCAAAAGCAGCACTCAGATCTAACAGAATTAAGACTGAGGCTTTATGCTGCTCAATAAAGCAAAAGGAGTACTCTGGGAGCCTGCTCTAAAACAAAAATATTAAGTTTACAATACAGTAATAAGAAAAGTGAATTTAGCAGTATCCTTGTATATCCCTGATATACCTTAATTAAATTAAGGACAGTGAAATTCAGCAATGTGCCAACAGGTCAATAAATCAGGACAAATGGGACGTTTTTACTCTCATACACCTGGGACACTGTCCTGAAGAAGTCAGACTGCAGATGCTCTCATACTGCCTGTTACCTCTGAAAATGGCACTGCAAAATAAGGTGATCTCTCCGAGGAAGACTGCGAGTGAGCAGTCAAATCTGTCAGGTATGGTCAATTGCTCTGAAAAAATACTATCCAAAAATTATCTAATGCATCTTGGGGAAAAAAAATAAGATTAAAACAAAAGCATCATAATGAAAGTCATGGTGAAAAACGGTGCATACTCGCCTCTAAAATGAAGAAACCAGCAAATGAAAACCAAATGAGGGGTCAAATGTCAATGCGAGTAGTGAACAAAAAAGACAAAACAGGACAAAGATGAGTAGTTTAGGGTCTCTTTCCACTACTTCAGGCTTCCAATTCCATTCTCTTCCACATGTATGGCACACTACACTCTGATCCGCCATAAAGCCTATGACTTATGCAAATGAAATGCAGTTTTTATAGACATATGGGTGTAGATGGAGAGCATCTTACAAACAACACACCATAAGCCTGAGGTTAACAATGCACTCACGGTTTAACTTACTGCCATGGCTTAAAGACACTATGCAACAGGAAATACATATTCTAAGTGCTTTCCCTGTGTCCAGATGCCCTCTCTGTCAAATGAATATGCAAGAGGCAAGTATAATGTGTGTATGCTGGTGTGTAATATATAGACTATTTCATTCAAAGATAGAGCTTGGTGCATATGAATATTTTATGAGGAGATATATAGTTGAATGTGAGAACTCTGTCTTTAGAGGTCTACTTCATCATAAAACTATATGGTGAGAATAGGAGAGGGTTAGTATCAATATCAAAATTATGCAAGCAAGAAAGTTCATTACACTGGACTAACAGGAATGGAAAAGTCTGCTGACAGTTAACATTGATTCATTTTTTTCATTTGTTCATTCATTCATTTTCCACCTCATGTTCTCGTTAGGTGACTGGAGCGTATCGCAGTGACTTTGGGCCTTAGGCGGGGTTCACCCTGGACAGGGGCCAGCTCGTTGCCGGGTTAACACAGAGACATAGACACAAGGACAACCATTCACTCTCATTCATTCACTAGGGGCAATTTACAGTTGTCAATTTATCTAACACATGCATGTGTTTGGATGGTGGGAGGACGAGAACCCACAGTAACATGTGAGGGACATGCAGACTTCACCCAGAGCAATCATGATCTCCTTATTGGCCACCGTGCACATGGTTTTAATGATTATCTTTAAATATGTCTTACTTTTTTTTGCTCAATAAATTATAACTATAAGTGAAAAATATAGGAGGTAATTTACAGTTACTTAAAATTGTAATTCCTTATATGCAGTACTTTTATCTGTGTTTTGTGCAGAACTATTTTTAATGGAAGAAAACATAATTATCTCTAATTGCTGGAACATTGTATGTACTTGAACATACTGACGTTTGAGGAGAACCACGGGCCATTGGATAAAGACCCTTGGGTTTTTATTATATTTCATCACTGATGTAATGGAACAAAGATTGCCGTATGCAGCACACATGCTGTAATGGACCTGATGAGTCTATGGAGATTTTGATCATTGGCTGGGTAAAAATGGTTCATAATAATTGTCTGAAAATTGTCCAAACCATCATGCAAATATATACTTTGGTATACTTTGACATTGATTTGAGAGGATATACAGTTCTGGGGAAAGTTACCTGAGGCAGGAAAGTGTGTGCTTCATGTGGATCCAAAACATTCTCAAAAGTGGAACTGGAGCAACATGCGCTGCAATTGGATTGAACATGAAAGTTGGGCTGTACTATTATTATTTTTAATTATTTATCCATCCAAGAAGAAAAAAGGAATACATTGAGGCTATAAAAACACTAATACTAACGCTATTCTCTAAACAATTATGCAATATGCCATGTATAGTATAAACTATGCCAAATAGGCTTAAAGGCGCAATGGACGATTTTTCAGCGATTTGCGAACGCAGGCGGAAGTGCGCAGGCGGAAGTGCGCATGCGCACTCCCCCATGCGGATTGATACAACACACACGTGCGTTTGTTTATTAGCGCGACGGATCGCATCATCTCTCTCGTCTCCCGTAGATTTCCGTCTTCTTATGAGTCAGCTCGAACTGTATTTCTCCGTCTTAATTTTGTCCCGTACACTGAGGGAACTATATTATGATAGATCAATGCGTCTAGACACGCGGAAACGTAGGGACGACCCGCACGAGGCTGCAGGTGGGCGGTGCGTTTTATGATTGATACGTGGCAGGACTAAGCGGCAGTCCACGCCACGAGGAAATAAGACTCAGATTTGGGCCAAAAAAAATCGTCCATTCAACCTTTAAACAGTGTACAATTTATAACGATATGAAATTATATTGAAACTAAATTATCCTATTTTTTTTTTCAGGATGTTATGTTCTGAAGGCTTTTTATTAGACAGGACAGCTCAACGGGAAATGAGAGAAGGGAGGAAATGCAGCAAACCGTCAGAGCCAGGATTTGAACTCACAACAACAGCAAGTGTAGCCGCCCTAACCACTCCACCACCCGGCAGCACCCACATACTATTTTAGTCTTGCAGAGTGCATTTACAAGTCCATCTGAATCAACCTAGAAGCTTGACTTGTGGTATTCACTGTGAGCTGATAAAAGCTTCTTCTTTATTGCAGCAAAGGCTGTTCATTTCCATCATGGCCGACAGACAGAGTCTCCTGATTTAGAGTTCACAGCCACAGGACACTAGCTTTTATTGGGAAGTAAAGATTAGTGTTGGGACGGTGGACCCCACAGTTGAACCAGGGTGAGTTGTAGACAGGCCTGAAGTGGTCTGCGGGGCATCAAGGTCTTTTGTCACTGCCCAGGGATCAATCCATTATACTCATCAATAGCTTTTGCCATTTTCAACACGGTCACATTTTAATGAGCCAAAACAAAATAAAGCCACTTACTGAAGTGTACAGCCACATGGTACCAAGGATCTGTTTAAATACTTGAAAACAAACTGTAGTGCTGCCCGGTGGTCGAGTGGTTAGGGCTCAGCACGCATACCGCAGACTACTTACTGCATGTCCTCCCTTCTCTCTAATCCCCCATTTCACACTACTTTCCTGTCAATAAAGCCTAGGGGGCACAAAATCCCAAAAAACAAACTGTAATACCATCTATTCAACATACTTTAAAAGTGTTAAAAGTGCTTTGATGGAGAAAACCTGGGCACCAGAGTATGTTTGAGGGCACTATTTGCGTGTCTTCAGTCCGTAGATTGCCTCATAAAAACAAAAGGAAGCTGGTGCAGTATCCAGCCATCACACTTGACTTGAATGCATATCCAAAAACAATGGCTAAGAGTGTAGATAAAAGTAGCCTGCCTGTGCTCTCAGAGTGGCGTTAGATCCGGATCCTCTCACAACTGCACACAGCAGGAGATGACAGAGGCTTATAGTGCTAAAGCAGCATCAGATTTTCAGACATCTCCTCTCCTCCCAAGGGGCTGTGGATCATGTTATAGCCACCATTCTCCTGCACTGTCTGACAGAGAGAGGCAACACCAGAAGAGAGAGAGTGCAGCTCAAAACAGACTGTCAGCAGGTTGTTTTAAGTGCACTATAACATGACATGCAGGCAACATGTGCTTCCCTTTCAGACCCGACTGTACAGGCAAAAGTAAACAGGCTTTTGAAACCGCAAGACACATGTATGCTTTTACATATACAGAGTGGAGAGTATTACAGTATTCACCCTTTACCCTAAGTCGAGTGCTGAAAGTCCCTTTAAAATGGGAGGTGGTTTAAAATGTCAGCCCTATTTGCATGCATTGATTGGCCACACTTGCCGCGGCTTTCTCGATTGCCTTTATTTCTATCCTGTTTTGCTGCAATTTTTCGCCATGATCTGGTTTTGATAATAATGGGACTGTCTGAAATCCAGCCTCTCCTGCATGTAGCAAAAATGCAAATCATGAATAATAGCAAAGTGCACAAGCATTGCTAACAAATAGGGTTGGGAACAACTATTTCAAATATACACGTCTTACAATACAATAGTGTCACGACATGATAGTGTCACGTGATAGTCGATACAGTATGTTGGACGTGATAATGATAAAGTAAAGTTTCATATTATTTCAATTTTTTTGGCACTCCCCTAAGGCTACCCCAAATAAATTGTGTGTTTGCTGTAACCCGACCCAACATTTTTCAAGTGGGTCGGTTGGTAGGTAAATTCTTTTTTTTTTTTGTACTTTGAAGGCAAAAAAAATTTTTTGCCATTTTTTTACTCAACAGTCAATGACGGAAAACGTCTCTATCAACCCGATCGGGAGACTAAATCTCCCGATTTTAAGATATTTCAATCGACCTACGTCGTTATCCTTTATTTTGGTAGCGAAGGCGAGCGGGGGGAACATGCGGGGAACACGGGTGCCTTCATGTTCCCGCCGTGTTCGTTGTGATGGGCGTATTTCAATCCCAGAATGCATTGAGTTCTATATCAAAGTCCTACGTTCTGGGCTAGGTTGGCAACAGCTTGATCCCAAAAGGGCCAAAAGGACCAGTCCAGAACCTTTTAGGTCTAGCCTGTATTAAAGCCCTCCTTTCTGGGGCTAAGACGTCTTGGCGTCTGTCTTTCCCCAAAAGGGCCAAAAGGACCGGGCCAGCCTAAATCAAAGCCCTTAGTTCTAGGCTAGGTTGGCAACGGCCTGGCCCCAAAAGGCTCAAAAGGACAATCCTGAGTCCCAAGAGTTGAGCCTGTTCTAGCCTGTATCAAATCCCGCCTTTCTGGGCTAAGTCTTGGAACCAGCCTGGACCCCAAAGGGCCAAAAGGAGAAGGCCACAGCCCCCGCAGTCCAGCCTATATCAAAGTCCTACATTCTGGGCTACGTTGGCAACAGCCTGGTCCCAAAAGGGCCAAAAGGACCAGTCCACAACCTTTTAGGTCTAGCCTGTATTAAAGCCCTTCTTTCTGGGCTAAGACTTGGCGTCTGTCTTTCCCCAAAAGGGCCGAAAGGACCAGGCCAGCCTAAATCAAAGCCCTTAGCTCTAGGCTAGGTTGGCAACAGCCTGGCCCCAAAAGGCTCAAAAGGACAATCCCGAGTCCCAAGAGTCGAGCCTGTTCTAGCCTGTATCAAAGAACTCCTTTTTGAGCAAAAAAATTACCCCAGCCTGGCGCCTAAAGGGCCAAAAGGACAGAGGCCAGTTCCTGCGCAGTCCAGCCTAAATCAAAGCCCTCCGTTCTGGGTTAGGTTGGCATCAGCTTGGCCCCAAAAGGGTCGGAAGGACAAAGCAAATTTAAATCAAGTCACACCGTGATAGAGAGTGACATGTACTATGGAGACTTCAGTGGCGCCGACAGAGGCAAACCAACTGGTAAAAGGCAAAATTACAGAAGCATGTGGAGGACCGAAAATGAGTACGCACATGCATTGTGCAATGCGTTATCAGTCCTTTGGGGTGTAAGATAGGTTTCCAAGCATGATAAAAATATTCAACACAGCGGTTTAGAAGTGACCGGTCGGTGAATCGGCGAAATAATTGAAAAATAAAAGATTTTGACGTTTTTTCAACAAAATGCTGATTTTATTTTCTTCAGTCGGCTAGTTTCATACCGGGTTGGTAGGGGTACGGCAAACAGACATATTATTTTGTTCAGCCTAATATTAAAGTAGAATGTCTTCATTAACAACATAAATGGTTTATTGACTGAAATTTAACCAGTAATAAAGTAGTTAGGGAAATTTCAATAAAATGCATGACCATCAGCCTTAAAAATATTATGCTTTTCAATTGCAATTTTTTTTTTTTTCTTCTTGAAAGCTTTTCTAACAAAACTATAATATTTCAATGCGATTTGGGTCGGGCTTAGATATACCAAATTATGACCATTTCTGGCATAACCAACCACATAAAATACCATTTACACAAGGATGCACTTGGCAGAAATCCGTTCCCCCGTGTCCATTCAAAATCCACTTTATGAGGTTTTCCAAATGACATTATGAGAATCGCCCTCCCACTCAATCTCTCCCTTCCTCCTCCTTATGAAGTGAACCCAGTAAAGCATGATTTCCTTGTGTAATGGCCGCCGTGACATTTCTGAGATTATTGCCCAGATAAAAAGAGAAACTACTGGTTCTAATGCATGGCTCATTGGCGTCCCAGATGACAGTTATTACATGCTGCTGGATAAAAAATATAGAAACTGTGTGAAAGAGCAAAGAGAGAACTGTTGGCCGAATGGATAACATTGAATCATTTACATATCTTTTTATAAAAAAAATTAAACATAGAACACCGGATAAAGCAACTAAAAATAACAAATCCAACCCTAACCCTTTGCAAATGTATCTAAAAAACAAACATATGTACATAAGTATACACAGCCTTTGCTCAATATTTTGTTTGCACCTTTGGCCCTAATTACAGCCTCAAGTATTTTTGACTATAATGCTTGCTACAGCTATTTGTGGACAGTTTGTCCCATTCTCCTTTTGCAGAACCTGCAAACCCCAATGAGTTTGGTTGGTGGTCATTTTTAGAGATGTTCAAGAGGGTTCAAGTCTGGCCCTGGGCCACTCATGGACACACACAGTTGTCCTACATCCACTCCTCTGTTCTCCTGACTGTGCTTAGGGTCATTGTTTTGTTGGAAGATGAACCTTCGCCCCAGTCTGAGGTCCAAAGCGCTCCGGAGTAGGTTTTCATCAAGGATGTCTCTGTAACTGCTGCATTCATCTTTCTGTTGATCCTGACTAGTCTCCCCGTTCCTGCTGCTTAAAAACATCCCCACAGTATGATGCTGCCACCACCATGATTCACTGTAGGGATGGCACTGTCAGAGTGACCATCGGGTTATTGGTCACCTCTCCAACTAAGGCCCTTCTCCCCCAATTGCTCAGTTTGGCCAGGCCCAGCTCTAGGAAGAGTCTTGGTGGAGCCATACTTTTTCCATTTGCGGATGACGGCTGAGGGATGACGGGATGAGGCTATTGTGCTCATCGGAACCTTCAAAACTGCAAAAATGTTTCTGTACCCTGCCCCAGATCTGTGCCTTCCTGTCTCGGAGGTCTACAGATAATTCCTTGGTTTTCATGGCTTTGTTTGTGTTCTGACTGTTAACTATGGGACCTTAGACAGGTGTGTGCTTTTCCAAATCATTTCGATGCAACTGAATTTAGGTGGAATTTGTAGAAGTATCTTAACATCAGTGGAAAAACTATGTAACAGTACCTGAGCTCAGATTTTGAGTATGTTGTTTTTTTTTTTTTTAATACATTTGCAAATAATTCTAACAACCCTCTTTCACATTGTCATTATAAAGTATATAATTTTGAGGTAAATACCTTTTTGGAATAAGGCTGTAAGATAACAAAATGTGGGGAAAAGTGAATACATTCTGGATGCACTATTCCACAGTAACTTGCAGAGGATGAAAAACATGCAGACAGAGGAACAATACAAGACAGACTCTTGAGCCAAATAATGTTGGCTGTTCCCTGCAATTAAAAATACATTTGGTCCCTCTGGCTAGGGAAGTTAGGGCTTTCTGCATAGCTATACCATCTACATAAGCGATCTGAAAAGAACCGGAGGTAAAGCTTTATAAAATAAATATGAGGGTTAGGGTTAGGGTTAACCCTAACCCTAACCCTGTGCAAATCCAACAGACTGAAAGTACAGTCGGGGTTAGAGGGTAGAGCGTAGAAGCACGGAGCATGTGGAAGCAGACAGGCTCCAGGGGGTGCCGCCGGGTATTACAACAGCAGCAGGCCTGTAATATCCCACAGAGCTGAGTCTATAAGAACAAGTTCTCCGTAAGCAGTGCACAGTTTTTGCATAACCCCATGTCAAAGTTCTCACTATTTACAGGGAAATGTTAATTGTTGGAGAAATTGAGAGACTATTTTTTATATCATCATCCCCTTAATTTCAGAACTATGTGAACATACAGCAGACAGTGCTAGCATTGTGGTAACGCAGGTTCCGTTAATGTTATTGGACAAACACAGCTTGTGTTGTAATTGTTGATCAGTGAGTATGATAGCTCTTCTACATTAAAATGATTTCCCCACGGAGGTATTTGAGCCGTGCGTTAGTGGGCGTTCCCTCAGATGCCGACGGAATCTATATGATTTCAACTTGAGCTATTTTATAATTTGTTAGAAGACCAGAAAATAAGGAGTTTGGCATGTTTTACACAAATCTAACTTTCATAGATTGTATTAATAATTTGTTATTGCAGCTGTGACTCAGCCGCCTGCAGTGGTATTCTCTACAGTTCAGAATATGTACAAGAACAAAAGCTGCAAAGTGCTGCACGACTGAAATGGGTATTGTCACTTTTTATTGTGTTTGGCTCTTTGGCTTCTGTTTAAAAATACATTTCATCCAAACTACAGTATATAACAAAAACAAATGCAATCATAAAGAATGTACGCATCAGGGAAAATGTCACGGCTGGAGTCAGAATGACAAAGAGCTGCATTGTGACTTTAAAAACTCATATATGGAGAGAAGAGTTTGACAGACATTTATAAAACATTTATTGTATTCCTGTGAATAAAGTGAATAAAGTATTAACTCATCACATAATTTGAAGATATGTCATCTTAAAACAAGTCAGCTCAGGCTAACTTACATAACAGGAGTGAGGTATTCAATAAATGTTCAATTTTGTTTTTGATTATATAGAAAATGTATTTACAAATGCAGCAGATGTATTATGTCATCTCTATATGTTCTATGCTTCATGCGCAGTGTAAAATTTAACACACATTGAATTAAATGTATACAGTGGATAGAAGGTTATTAAAGTCCTAATTAAAATAAATGTACTGCCCTTTGACTGAGTAGACCAAATCCCACTCTTTTGGAGCAATGTAACACTTGACAAGTTTATAGATTGAATGTTAAATGCAGAAAAAAATTTAAACTAGAAAGCGTGGGATTATGTTGTTTGTGAGCATCGTTTTCCTGACAAGATGAAAACAGCATCATTTGAAAAAATAAAGACAGATCTCTGGTGTATTAATTAAGAAGATTCTTTTTATAGCCCAATCTGCTGCCTCTCTGAAGGTTTTTGAAAGCACCATGTGAGTTTATTCCCTGTGAATTCACAAAACTAATTGACGATAATGAGGTTTAATCCACTCAAAGCCACAGCACACTGGCGATGCTGTCCACGGGACGGTCCGGCACCATACGCTGAATATCAACGCGTAAACATTCAAGGAAAAATAATCCTGAACAAAATATCATGTGTGAAGGGAGAGTAACAGAAAAGAAGAAATATGCTATATCTGTATTTTGAGGAGCAATCTTTCACCTATGGAACATGTGCTTGTTGCTTATGCTCCTTTTTATTATTAAAATAAATGTTACTTATGTCATATTTACATAAAATACAACACTGTGCAGACTGAATTTGTCATTTATGCTACCAAAGTATCTGCAGTACCATTTTAATGATAACTGTACTGGTTACTACTTTTCCATTAATATATATATATTTTTAAATCAATAACATATTGATGTAGGCTACCGTCTATGTACTGTATAAGATAAATCAGACTTTCGGTGAACTTGGTCACTCTAAATGGAACATCCCATGTGTCATACGTCAAGTGCAGTATCTTACCTAACCAAACAACACTCATAACTCACATATGGATACATATAGTGACTTTTTTCACATCATCCTTTGCAACAAAGCTGCAAGTCAGTTCACTCAATGCAACAATCAGAAGCGACCTTAATGCTGACAACAAGGACACCAGCAATGGATTACTTGTCAATTGGACTGAATAACAAAATCATGGAGTTGGAAGATGAATTACTTTGCAAACCAGGCTGGACAAGTGGTGTGTGTGTTCATTTAAACCCGATTTATGTATTTAACGCCTTAGGACGGCGCCTACGTGAGGGACTGCCACCAGCGGCCTAATTCTGATGTATTACAGCTATTGCACGGCTCCAGTAGATGACAGGCAAAGTATAACATTTGGAAACAATTATTCATAAGTCAGTGGCAGTCACAGTGAATACAGGAGTGTTTAGCTGAAATTAATTTTCCCTTTCAGCCTCTATAAGGGTCTGTACCCTTGAAAGAAGAAGACAGGACTGCATAATGATAAAGATATCATTGGAGATGTTAATACTATTACTACTAATATAGTATGGATAGTAAAATGTGTCTATCTCCATGGAAACAAGAAAGTGGCACCACCAGACAAATTACAGGTCAGATTTGGATCTTTATGCCGGGGCAAGTATGGCAGCTTGAGTACTACCCTCTGCTTCTTCCTACTTTCCTTTTCAACATAATGTTTAATATTTTAGTTCACCTAAAGTCTGTTCATTGCTATTCACATGTTTTTCTCTTTCTTCCACTCCTCTCAGGGAGTTGTTGTGTTTCAGACACTGAATATCTTGCTCCTGTGATGACTGCACTGTAGATACCCCATCCCACGACCCTCGACCCAGATGCTCCTCAACTGCCTGAGGAACTATCCCTTGTTTGGTCTAGTGACCGTTTCATTTTACCCATCGAGGCAACTGCTGTTGGGATTTGGGGCGTTAAAAATTAAAATGGAATTGGAAGTGGAAAGGTGACCCCATAGTATCCACATTCTTCTCTATGTTAACACTCCAGAACCTGTTTAATGTGTACTGTTAACTGAATCTTGATTTTTAAATGAATCAGGAATCATTTTGTCCGTTGTTACAGATAATATAATAGATCCATGGTATGTTTGTGGTTTTATATTTCATTTGCGATACACCACAAAACACTGAATAATAACTGTAAAATATTGACTGATAGAGCCATGACAATAAATAGATGTCGGTAAATACGCATACAGAATGTACAGTTTAGCACTATGTATATAATATAATACCGGTAATTCAATTCAAGTATGAAAACAAAATTGCATTAATAATCAAAAGCTCTGATGTATTGTGTTTGTAAAGGTTAAGAAGTTGCACAACAGCATTAGGCCATGAGCTAGACTTTAAGGTGAACCTGATATTTGAATAGATCCATGGGTGAACCTGCTTGATTTTATGATTATGCAATGACAGTGGGCTCACCTCTCGCTCCGTAGGCACCATGGAGCAACTAAAATAACGCTAAAATAGTAACTCTTGCTGTGGCTGGTCAGCGTGATCATATGGTACGCGAGCCTACGTAACTTTCGGGCCACTGTGTACTAGAGCTAAAGGCTAACTGGCGATATGCGCTAATGAGCAGCTGCCATTGACTTGAATGGACCGCCATCTTTGGCCTTGGGGTCTTGGTTGTTACGCATTAAACCAAAGCGGATATACATGATTTTTTTCTTACATTGCATTGCTCTGACACATTTTGTCTTACAGTGAAAAGCAATTACTCGCAAGCGTAATGAAAGTCACAAATAAATGAATTTCCTCAGTCTTCTCCAATAAGGATCTTTGTGTGAACGGGAGCTTGTGTTGTAACCTTTCCTTTGATAGGTGCCCTCAGTGTTATCATCATTGTACGGCCACCATCTCTGATTTAATCACAGCCTGTCAATGTGTCGGCGTGGCTGGAAGCTTTGTGTTACACCCAGATCATTAAGTGCCTTAGACCGTCCGCACAAAAGGCAGGGTTGCTCTAGATCAATATGTCAACAACAATGACAAGCACGTCCCTGGGAACATGGAGCGGGACACTCGGACAATTCTGTAGCTTTGGCATGAATCAAAATGACACACTGTTAGACTGAAGAAGCTCGGGCTGTAATCATTTCATCTCACCGTCAAAAAGGCTCTATACTCAGCATAATTGGGGGATTAAAGGGTAGATTTTCAGAAACGTTTACAATCAGAGACATGGAAGAGAAAGCCAAGAGTTCCGAGTCATTAACTGGATGAATAGACTTCAGTGGAGATATGGCAAATTAAACTTTCAAGATTTGTTTAAGTATGTTTGAGTTGCTAGCTTTATGCAACTTCCTCCAATTCAAAAGCCTGCCTGGATAAACTGATAGTAGAAGTGAATCTATGTGTAGGCTTTACCCCTCCAAAGGCAGTGTTTAACATGAACGGACAGCTTTCCAACTCACACAAATATGGGCAAGGCTAAATACAGAAGCAGAGGCCTCAATATTGGCATTTATGGTGGTAAAAAAGTCGGCATCTAGCTACAAAGTTAAACTAGTATCAACATTTGGGTCTAAAACTCCTGCCATGGACACGATAAGTGGATACCAAAAGGATAGCTTTGGAGCATACTTCTTTTTGCAGTGAAAAAGGCAATCACAAAGAAATGGCCGGCACAAACTGAACAAACAATCAAGGACAGGAGAGACATTATTACTGACATTTAAAAAATGAAATAAATAAATTACATTCCAACTTAATTTGTAAATGGACCTTTTGAATAGACCAATTAGGACTTATACGCTGAACAGGATGTGGTTCAGAAATAGTATGACAAAGTTAGTGTTAAAAAAATGCATTATGTTAAATACAAAAAAATATTATAATTTGAAAATAGTGAATCAAAATATATATAATGTTTTTTTTAATTGCTATGAAAATGTAGTTTTAGCCCTAGTACTGAGGTTGAGGTTAAACATTTTAGTAGTGTGACAATGCTTGTGGAATTCAAACGGTCTAATTTGTGGATGAATAGCTCTACATTTTTAATTGGTGTTTTGTTGTAACATAAATCACAAGTTTAATTTTTCACACAGATGTCTGTACCTCATTGTGTTTCTAAACAAATGCTTGTTTCACATGCTTCATCTACCTCTTAATTATGTCCCTGTTTCCGTTTTTCAAGTGGACCATGCAGGCTTCTTGTAAAACGATATCTTCTCCCTCTTCACGCCTCGTCTGCACAAAGAAAAAACAAAAACATAATTAAAGCAACAATTTTTCCCCTCTATTTAGACCTGGAAAATTGATTCAATTTGCTGTGTTTGCATCACGCCTAATTCAACGACCTCTCCATGAGCTGTAAAACACGACTCGTGGAAGATGTGTTTATCCATTTTATGTATCTATTTTTTTTTCCTGAAGCACCATCATATCTCACCGTAAAATCAAATTTATTAATACAAGGCAGAAGAGGCGGGGAGGAAGAGGAAATACGAAGCATCAAATAAAGCCAGTGATGAAAAGATTACGTTGTCAAATGGTTACTGAAATGAGATATGTGATTTGATGATTATTGAGTGAAACAACAAATGTGTTAATTAGAAAAACAACACGCGCATTTCCAGCCAGAGATTGAGCCTGTGTCAGACACTACATTAAAAATGCATTTAGCAGCAAATTTATGACACTTAAACACATTCCGCGTTAAAGTAATTTTGAGTCATAAAATCTACTTTTAATGGGACTGTTACATTAGCTTTTTACTGCCTCTACATTCATTATTAATACTGCAGCTTGTAGCAGTATACAACAATGGCAAGTTCTAAACTCTAAGGAGTACTAAAAATGCAAATTACTAAGTTAACCTTTTTAAACTCTCAAACAATATTGTCAAATCACCTGGTAAGACTCTCAATCTCTTTTAGTGGCCTTGTTCATATTAGTTACAAGGTTATAAACATCCTTAGTCTCAATTTACACGAGTACTGTTCACATTTGTCGGTTTGGAAATCAGGATTTCAGGGTAAAATAGTATTTTTTCTATATTCGAGTTAAAAGCAAGACATGAAAAAATGAGGTAAAGCAAAATTTAGGGGATAATTGTGTGTCAACAACTATGCAATAATGTCTCATCACCGTTTGTATAGGTGTCTGACTATAAAGGGATGTACCGCAATTTCCGGACTGTAAGTCGCACCTTTTTCCCTAGTTTGGCCGGGGTGTGACTTATACTCCGGAGCGACTTATATGTGATATTATTAACACATTATGATATAATTTTGTTCATTATTTTCACACTGACAACCGTGAGAGGGCGCTCTAGGCTCGAAGCGACGCAGATGTCTACCTCCGGAGTTGGCTTAGTTGTTTAGAAGTGACACCAAGGAAGAGGAATTCGATGGATTCAGTGATTTGGGGTAATACTGATGCTTTGGTAAACTTGTTAGCATGATCTTTAAGCTATAGTTATCTGACTAACTGTTGTAACATGTAATATGACGTTTGTTGTCTGTGCGTCATGTAGCTGAAGATGTTACGTTAGCATACGTACACCTATTCACTATATTCTCTAATCTGTTATTATTTTAAAGTGTATTTCAAGATGAAATGTCTGTTCTTGGTCTTGGATTTTATCAAATGAATTTCCCCTTTCTGAAATTAGCTATTGGCTATAGTCCAGTGTGTATACATACGCACTAAAACATATCCAAAACTCAATGTCACCGAGGCAGCACCAGGGTAAATTAAAACAAAAACAAGCTATGTAAATTAGGTGCAAAATTCAAGCAACTCCTACTAATAATGAAAAACAGTATCACTTGTAAGCTTTACAATTATATTTAGTATTTGTATGGCCAGAACTATATAATACATGGAAGACTACAAATAAATACCAAGAACGGTTACATGAGCGGGAGCAGGAGGAAAATGCCAGCTCTGCAGGCAGTTTATATAGTGAGGCTACATCAATCACATATTCGGGTTAATGGCAACATGTTTTGGTAAAGCTGCTGCATAAACTATTAATTAGCTGGTGATTAGAGTCAGAGGGAGAGCGCAATGCACAGCCCAAGGAGTCCCCTGTCCTTGTTCTACACTTCAATACATCAGACAAAACAAACATCAAAACTCACTTCCGATTCGCTATATGAAAACTGCAAGGCGAATGTGTGTATGACCCGGTTGTTCCCACTCCTCAACTGTAAAAATTATATCTATTCACATTGGTTGCGGAGTACATCGCCCTCCATAATAACTGGAGAGGCTGTGTTGAGTGCAAGGACGTATACTCACTATTGATTTTGTTGTGTAAGCAGAGACACACAGGAGAAATGCAGTATAAAGTGTTTACGGAAAAATTGGCGAGACAACTGCTTTGAGAAATGTTGTTGTAAAAAAAAAGGTAAAGAGTATGTGTTTTCAATGTTGGATTTTGTGATTTTGATGCCATAAGCCCTACCCATTTAAAAAACCTGCTTCAAGACTTCCAATGGGTGAAATGTATACAACTTATCCTCTGGACACCTGGTGGGAGTGGGAATATTTAAGGAGTAAGAGAAAACTATTTTAACTCCAATTAGGTCCTCACAGTGTTAAAACTTTGAAATACCTTGTTTGTCATGCAACAAAACTTACAAAGGGGAATCAGGGAGAACGTTCAATAATCATAAAAAGAAACATTTGAAAAAGGGATTATCAAATGATGAAACTGAGCTCGTAACCAAGGGAACAGGTAACAGCTCAAGCCATTTCTGACCACTGCAGGGGGCAAGCCACATTATCGATTGGGTAATAGGCACCTCCTTTGAGTCAGGGAGGAAACACGGCCAACGCACCAACTTTCTCACACCTGGGATACAGTTCTGAACAAGTCGCAAACTATCGGCATCTACCAAAATACTTGTCAATTCTCTTACTTGCTCTTACTTAATTAAATGTTTTTTGAATGTGATTTGAGCTTTATTTTTGTAAAGCTCAAATCACAAAAGCATTTGCCTCAAAGTACAACAGAGAAAGTTTTTTTTATAAAGCTCGTATTGGGATTTTACCTGATTATTTTTCTGAACATCAGATCAGATATTCATCAATTAAAGGAATAATAGAGGATTTTTCATTTTGAACACTCAAGCGACTGTTAGTCCCTTTTTAAAAATGCGCATGCGCACACTCACCCCCCACCCTCCTGTTCTTTCTGGGAGGCCGCCTACCATCGAACCTTGTGCGGAAGCACGCAAAAGCTCCGCTGCTACGCGTGCGTTTGTTGATTGTTTATTCTCTTTTAATGTATTGATTGATTTTATTGATTGTTTTATTTGTGTTTTAGTATCCTATGTTTTTTGTTTATTTTGTGTTGTGTTTTAACAGGGTACCCATGAAAAAGAGAACTTTTCTCATAGGGTTTTCCCTGTATAAATAAATAAATTAAATGGATTAGCGCGAAGGATCACATCGCATCGCTCGTCCCGGCAGATTTCCGTCTCTTCTGAGCCAGCTCAAACAGTCATTCTCTGTCGTCATTTTTGTACTGTACACTGAAGGAACTCGCTAAACACACACCGGCGTATCAACCACGCATGTGCAGCCAGGGAAACGTGCTGCTATGCTGGGAACGAGCCAGAATGAGGCTGCAGGTGAACAGTAGGACGAAAGGGAGGATTGATATGTGGGAGAACTACTCGGATGTCCACACCATGAAGAAATAATAAAGACTCAGATTGCACGCCAAAAATCCTCCATTATTCCTTTAAGATCACAGGATATTCTTATTTTAGAGTCTCGTCAAATCAATACGCAGCTAGGGGAAAAGGCTTTCAGCTACTTTGCTCCCGGCCTATGGAACAAAACTCAAACCTTTTAATTACTTCAAAGCACTTTTAAAAGACGATCCATAGTGCCAGCACTCTTGTATTTAATGATTGTATTCCACATTGTGTATGGCTTATACATTTGTTTTATTTTGTTTTATTGTCATTGTATCTAGGTTTACAGTTGTTTTTGTTGTTTTTTAATGTGTTTTGTATTCGACAGGGAACTCCCGAAAAAGAGTTTCTCTCATTGAGTTTCTTTCAAAAGGGCATGCATAAAGAAAAACTTTTAAAATCTGATATAGGATAAAAATAAAAATAGGCTTTCTTGTCTCAAGTACCCTCTAAGCTTTGTCTCACACACTAAGTAAGCCTTAATTTGAGTTTCAGGCAAATAAATTGTTTATTTTTTATTTGTTTCTCAGTGCTTTAAGTGCACCACTTGTGCCACCACTTCTAAAAATTGCCCTTTTGAGTATCACCACTTCTCTGGGCGATTAGCATGCACGCTCGCCCTGCGACTTTAACAGTACTGGTACTGGGAGAGCACCCCCCGTCAGGCATAAGTGATATGGTGTCATGTAAAGTGGGCCACTGTGCCTTCAACTCCTGGGCCACTTTTTGCCCCAGTCTGGCCTTGTGTAAAACTCAGATAATACTTTTCGTATGTAAATTCCGCATGGGAAAAAAAAGACATGCGGAGGGCAGCGAAGAAGACGTTGGCAGTATTTATAGCCTGCGCGGTTTGATGCAGTGTCAACATTAGAAATCTGAGCTAGCTGCTATGAAATACCATTCATTTCCGCGTGGAACCGCGGAATATGTCCATGAGAACGGGGTGCGAGGGGGCGTGTCGGCAAAAATGATGACATTTTGCCACGCGGACCCTCGTGGACCTCACAGTTGCATCAAGTATAAACCTACCTTAATGCATTTTTAACCTTGGCCTGGAGTTTGAGGATCAACAGCTGGTATTTTTGTTTCATCTGTGTAAATGCTACTTGTTTGGTTTGTCCGTATCAGGTGTGCCTCCAGGATTTTGAGACCAAGGAGTGGCCAGAATATGTGGGTCCGGGGATCCTTCCTCCAAAATAAAAAAAAAAAAGAATATATTAATCCTCATCTCCAATGATTTGGTGCACTTTTAGCGTAATTTTGGTCAATTAGTCAAGATGAGTTAAAAATACTAATAGAAATATAACACTGCTGTGGTGAACTAACTGATTATAATACATTGCTCCCTTTAAAGAGTGAATTGTTTTTAATATGACATTCACATGCACAAGTGATGCATAGTACATGTGTGAAGAATGATCCAGTAATTTAGCTTATTTTTACACAGAAACTGCTCCATTCACACATTCTGGTTGCTTGTTTGTCCAGCGTAAACAAATTACTGTGGGCTCCTCTACATCGAGACGAGGGGGTTATCAAATTGAGATGCCCCTGGTCCTTATGGAATGTTTTTTGGTCTCTTGTTTGGCGAGTTTGAGAATAATTGAAATGCACACCTCAATATTCAGCGCCTGCAGAGAGGGGAAGCTGAGGGGATATTGAATAGCTGTTCAAGTGTTTATTGTGTCTGGCTATTGTTGAGCTTGTGTGACTGTGATTACAAAATGCTTTTGTATCCCAAACACAAACACAATTGTTTTCTTATTCATACGAAGCTGTTGTTTACTTTATTGACTTTTTGAAGAAATTGTATTAAATGTTTTGGTTGACGTGTGACAGCTTCAGATTAAACAACAAAAATGTGGTATTTTTGAATTAATAACCACCTTCCCGTGGGTCCTGGTCTGAAAGCAATGTCGAACCCAAATAAACATCATTGAAGAGACAGCACTGGCATAAAAGCAGTAGAAAAGAGAACATGTGTCAAGTACAAATGATGTCTGGGCCTTCAGAAAGCTGTGTTTGATGTAAATGGATCAGGGAGAGAACCAAAGCAATTACAGGCCAATTCCCACAGAGAAAAAAAAAAGGTGTGAAACAATACAAGCCGCAGAGGTCACACTTTAGATTCTTACTGTTGTTTCAAACGGATAAATGCTTCTCTGAGGACACACTGAAGTATTAAAGGGTATTTCCTTTCACTATGCTTGAATGTGTTGGTTCATTAGGTGTTTGTCGAGTGCAAGTCATTGGATCATTTAAACATTTATGAGTGCAAACATGCCAAACAAACAAAATTGAATAAACAATGTAAGAATTACTCTTGGATGAGAGTTGAAACGTCTTGTTTTTCTAAAACCGTGTCAAGATGATACACCTGAATCTTTTTCTACAAAGGAACACTCCAGGAGGAATGAGGGATTACACCAAACAATGTACCGAAATACTTTATAATGAATACATTGAATGGAGCTAGTGTATATTATTATATATAATTAAACAGGAATATGCAATGTTTGATTTGATTAAACTCAAACATTGGTATAGCCCATAAATTATGTTCACAGTTGCATCTCAGTCCCTTAGTAAAAAGTAAAAGCAATTCATTATACAGCATATATATATATATATATATATATATATATATATATATATATATATATATATATATATATATATATATATATATATATATATATATATTGCCTATGCCATAAACCAATCATCGCACAATAGAACTTTTATTTAACCTGGAGAAAATTGATTAAAATTGTCATGTGTGTTGATACATTAATAAAGGAATGAGAATATAATCAGGGGTTAATTATTGTACATTAAATTTAAAAAAAGATGTGATGCAGCAGTGTTAGCTTTAGGTCCAAGGTGAGAGTTGAAGTCATGACAAGCAGACAAAATATAAACATGTCTTACACTAAAAGGTATCAATTGTGTGGGCTGGTTGCAGTAGAAACAGCAATATCCCAGGTTGCATTTACTTACTTTAAACCACTGTCCACATCCCTCTATGTTACATCAAGGGCATCTCCGGCTGCCCACGCCCCATCACAGCATCAAGTCAGCCTGACGCGTCCCATTGACACGGACGGGGCATAAATAAGGCCAGCCGACAAGCGGATATGAGCCCTTTGAGTGGCTGGGCCTTGAGCGAAGAAAATATATTCTCGCCCCTTAATAGACCCGTCAACAATCACTTTGGGAGGGAGAGATGGAGGGCCATGGTGGTTTGTGGTCAGAGCAGAGGGGAGGAGTCATTACCATAGAAAACATTATAGTGGCCAATGAACAGTGATCGTCTTGTAAATCCAATGCAGTGTGTTGTAGGCCTGACATTCTGAAAGCTGCAGGCAAACGATGTTCATAGTTGATTTGATCTTTTAGAGCTTTATTTGATTAGTGTTAAATAGGCCACACCGTGTTAAAGTGACAGGCATTAGTCAGCTTGAAATTCCCTTATATTAAAATCTCTGACTTCATTCCAGGCCAGTGTTGGTGAAATACTTCTACATGCGTCACTCTGTTTTTGAGCTAAAAGATCGCAGGGAAACTCATCATCTAAAAACTAACAAGAATGTTGCAAATGCAGATGACAAATGTGTAACTTAAGTAAAAATGAAGGTAATGTAACAAGTACCAACTCCTGAAAGTGAATGTCAAAACCAGTTTGAATGATGTTTTAAAGACGTTCCGGCTTTCAATCTTCCATGCCATATAATTAAGCCAATTATTTGATTTGCAGTTAAGGCAGGGTTGCTGTAAACAGGCTCCAGAGGAGTGAGATGTGCGGCGTGTCCATGTGACAGCGACTGCGGTCGGCTCTGGGTCTGTGGCCAGAGCTGTCTAATTTGGCATCAAAAGAAAAGACATGGCGGGCATAGCAACATTTAATATTAACATTGTGACGCAATAAGGTGTTTAAGAGTCTGAAATTGGGAAATAGTTGAGCTATCTCATACAAAACACTGTTGCGAAAGACACTTGACCCAACTTGTCTGTGTGGCAGCCAAAATTGCAGTCAAGCCTTTGCATTGAAGTTGAGGGCAGCGGTCATGAATATAATTTCAGAGCACTTTTAAACTGAAGTTCTTATCGGGACCATCTCTGTAGTGATCAGCATCTGTTATAGGTGGTACAAGCCAAGGAGGAAATTGGTTGGTTAATTCTCAATGCGAGTTTACAGATCCCATATTATGCTATTTTTCCCATTTCGTAGCCTACCCTAAGAGCATATTTGATAATAAGTATTGTGCAACACCCATATCCTAATAGTTAAATAGATAAAATATCACCCATATCTTGGACCCCTCTCACAAACCCAAAAATGCAGACAGCTTCGTTTGAGATTCGCCCCGACCCTCGCAAAGAGCTATCCGCCTCCCCCGCCCACCCCGTGACGTAGCTTAGCATAGAGATGGTGGAGGTGTAAACAGAGGCAGGGGCGTGCGGCGGTACACAGGGCATGACACAGCAGCACATGTCAGCCGCAGCAGCGTTGCAACAAAAGAAGTAGCATTTGAAACAAACTGTGTTCCTCTCGAGCGCGGGGAGAGGGAGGCGTGTTACAGGTACAGAGTACTTCCTGGAGGATGGGCTGAGACAGAGAAGAGTGCTGTGGCACTCACCAGGCTGACTCATCCTGGTGAGTAGCCCCATTTTGTCTGCTCATCCGAGGGGAGGAGTACCAATAGCGCTGTAAGAAGCAGTGTTGTGCCTGAACGCATTCATTGAACGAAAGTTCATGAATGTGAACTGTGAGGAAAGTGTGAGAGCTCCGAAGTTGTAGAGAACACAAAGCAGCATGAACGCGACAGCAACAGAGCTGCAGGAGTCGCCCTACGACCAGTCACGTGAGTTTTATGATAAGGTCGGTGAGGATGGGAACAATCTAACATTTCTGTGCAAACTTTGCCCAGCAAATTTTACCTTGTGTTTCTGAAAATATACTGTGGGGTTGAAAGCTGCAACTGCTGCTAGTGTGGACTGAATGGACAGCAACAAATGGGGGAAGGCTTAAACTAATACAATAATTGCTGCCTGTGGTTGTTTATGGGCTATGGAAATAATTTAGAAAAATTATAGCATAATATTGAAAAAAAGAACCGAACTAGTTCATTTGTTTTGAGCTATGAACTTAGTTCAAAATTTTGAATTATGAACTATGAACTGAACTAGTTCATTTTAAAATTTGTGAACTATGAACTAAACTAGTTCATGTAGAAAGTGAACTTTCCCAATACTGGTAAGAAGGTTAAAAGCTCTGAAAAGTCGATTTTGCATGATATGGGCCCTTTAAGATGTGTTGTGTGGGTTAGCTACTCTGTCAACCAAGAGGAATTTATTGTAGATAATGTAAAATTGTTCTCACCATAAAAACAGCCATGGTGGTCGAGTGTGTGGCTAAAGCTATTCTGGAACTTGTATTTTGTCTGGAGAGAGCAGCTCTTCACAGCATTTGAATTTGTATACACATTAGAATTCAGCATGGTGGAGAAGCATGGTAAGATTTGGAGGAGCACTAGGCTAAATAAATGACTAATGCTGGAGCTAGAGAACTCGCTCCTTGTCTTAAAGGTCACAAAATGATGTCTCCATTCTGCAAACTCTAGTCTAGACAGTGTTTGGAAGGATATGTGAGAGTGGTCCTAGTATTAGACAAGCAGTTTCCCTTTGCCTTAATTACATGATTAAACTCGGCTAAGGTTAAAGACTCACTCAGAGCCCTGCATTACTAATTAGGACGCTGCAGTCTGGTCGTCATCCCTTCACCATTCCACTCACGCACACTTACACCAGCACTTTTATAGGTTGCAACTGATTCTCATTTTGATCATGGCTTGTTGAGATTTATAGACTTAAGAGGAGTGCACCATTGTAGAACGATATGCAATCCAAGCAAGTAAAACATACTTTTGTCCAAAACATAAATAGTACAATATACACAAATTAATACAAACATTGAACAGCCTTTTAATTATCACAATTATTATTGACAAATGCAGGAATTAAAATTAATTAAATGGATGGGATTAGCTTTACCATGGGACTTCAGGTATAGTGTAATATTTTCTCATCCCCTGCGAATCGTCCATATCTGTGAAAATGTCCATAAAAATTTCCTGGAATTTACTTTTTTACAGCAAATTTAGAGCTCCGCATGTCATTTAGTCATGTCTGTGATTTGGGCTGTTTTTAGTGTGCATATTGAAGCGTAAATTGTTTTAAAATGTCTCTACCTCCATTTCAGGTCCAGATTTTAACACAATTAATAACATTAACATTCTCTAAATCAATTCTACATTTAAAAAGTAAAAACACAAAAAACCTGCAGTAAATACGTGACCCTGGAAGTACAATCCCCTCATGACAACCGAGGACCAAGAAGAATTGATGCCCTAAAGTGAATTAATGACATTTCTTATCCCATGCAAATGCTCACATAAAAACATCTTTATATAAAATTAATCTTGGCCAAATAGGGGTTTAGTTAAAGGCGGTATGGACGATTTTTCGGTGATTTGAGAACGCAGGTGGAAGTGCACATGCGCACTCCCCCGTGCGGACTGATACAATACACACGCGCGTTTGTTTATTAGTGCAACGGAGCGCATCGCATCTCTCGTCTCCCATAGATTTCTGTCCACTTCTGCGTCAGCTCGAACTGTCTTTCTCCGTCTTCATTTTGCCCCGTACACTGAGGGAACTATATTATGATAGATCCATGCGCTTAGGCACGCAGAAACGTGGGGACGAGCCTGACGCGGCTGCAGGTGAGCGATAGGTGCGTTTTATGATTGATACGTGGCAGGACAAATGATTTATCCACGCCACGAGGAAATATGATAAAAAAATTTGCTGAAAAAAATCGTCCATTCCACCTTTAAGTTTAAAGGTTCCTGGTGGTGGGGATGTATGTCGCCATAAAACAAAAAAACATCTCTATGGAGACAAGCAGGTGACGGACACTCATCCAGAAAAGTTACACAGGGTTAAACTATGAACTATCATCATAACAACATATGTATAGTTCCATTTCTGTTTCAATTTGTTGTATAAATATAATTATTCATGTGGTATTTTCACAACAGTGAAACAACAACTTTGTAATAACATATGTACTTACAGTAAAGAAATGTACAGCTTTCAACAGCAGAGGAATAACTTGTGGGATTTGATCTTCCACTGAGTGTGAGCTCACTAACCATCTCGCTCAGGACTTAATGTAATGAACAGCATGAAAAAGCCCTTGTGGCCTCTCCTGCTTGAGCTAACTCTGGAAGATCCCAATGAAAGAAAACCAGCAAGCTGTTCATTAAAAGTTACAAACCCAGTCATCTTTTTACAACTTAAAAAAGCAATATGTAGCAAACATATAAACAAGCGTAAACAAATCAATAAATGAATGACTTTGATGATCTCTGTGGTTGACTAGGTGGAAAATGGGCATCTCTTTTCCTAAATAAAGTGGAGAAATGGTAATATTTTCAATGGTCATTTGAACCGTTTGTCTGATCTTGTACAATCTTTCACTGGGACGGCAAGAGCACCGAGAAGCGCTACTAAATTTCCTTGAAATAGAGCTGCACTTCCACTGTTGAATTATGATTCAGTAAAAGAATCCAGGTGCATTTTGGAGGCCGTAAACTCCACTGTTAAAGGCCCAATCAATATTTTATAAAGAATGTTCTAGATCAAAAGTATTTCATATAGTCATACAGACCATTCTGATGGCCTTTGATAAACATATTAAATATAAATATCTAAATAAAGTGACCAAATTTAACATTGGAATCCTTAAGACATAATCACAACTTGTTAAATACATCTAAGGCTTTTCTTCGTACCATGATTTCTTTCTCATACACTTTATTGCATAACCCGCCGGTCGCAGAAAGGGAAGACATTATTCAAGCAAGTAACTATCACCATGTTGAAAAGACACATGTTAAACTTTGAACATGTGATTCTGTAAAATTCTTCACATTGCTATATGGCCTGAAGCTACGATAAGAGCAGATGACTAGAACACCGCTTTCATCTGTACATTCTGATTTGAACATTCCGCTTAAGCACACTGTGATGGGACGTTCTCCTACACAACCAGAGGCTCGTCAACATGGAACTCTTCTAATGTGATGTGAACTCTCTGATTGAGTTGTAGATTAACTGTGTTTTCAATTATTAAATTGTGTTGTTGATAAGATTGTTAATTCATTTAGTGAGTCTCTGTGAATATTTAAGGTCATGATGATTATAATGAAACTGATTAGTAGTTAAGAACAATAATGAATTTTAATTTAATATTAGTATTTAATGTTAAAGATGAATTTGGCAGCTTCAGTATTTCTATGTGATAATTGTATTAATTCATTGGATAATAATTTGAAATGCTTATGCATGCTTACTGATGAATTTTATAATTGTATCTTGAATTTAATTTGTGGAGAATTTCTGTTGATTAAATGATGATGTATTTAGTATATAGAAGAGGTGCAGATGTGTAAATAGGGTTGTTTGATTTTGATTGCCTAAAGAATATAGAGATGAAACTTAGCTTGTCGCTAAATCTGGTCTTTTCTCTTGGAGATTAAATGTGTGCACTATCCTTGTTTTAAATTAATTAATAAATAAAAATGTTTCTTATATTAAAAGTTCAAATGAATATCTAGTTTCAATACGTATTGAAAGTAGTAGTAGATAATTAATTCGTATCAGGTAGCGCTGAAAAATATAATGAAATGAGTGTCTAAAAGCACAAATGCTGAAATGAAAAATGTTAACGGCCATGCTTAATATGTCATGCAGCTTGCGTTTTAGTGCATGACCTGTAAACACTTATAAACCATAATAAAACTGGTGAAACTGGGCTTGACTTAATAAATGTAAGTGAAAAATGATTGTGGACCACAGTTTGCCTGTGTCCTACTGCGAAGACTACAGCGCCTCAGCCTCACTATTTACCTGCTATTATGACAAACGAGCACTGATTATTACCCAGGGTGCACTGGGGACAGCATTCATTAGAGCCACTTCCTGTTTTCTGCTGCTCGCCCTCTCGAATAAGAACACCTGCTACATACCTCGGGCGCTGGCAAAGAAAGAAAAGAAAGAATTAATATTTAAAAGAGAATGGATTCAGACTAATTATGGAAATAATAGTCAAGTCGCTGCAAAACTGAGATGACAAAAGGCCATTTAAACTGTACACAGTGAATTGTGTTATACTCTCAGTGCTGTGTACAAGGAATCATTGTCCTGGAATTAAACGAAATGGAGTACAATGTTAATTTTAACTTGTATATAGATTGTCAGAGATCACAATCTCAAGTTTATCATTTGGTGAAATTTTCATATCACAAATTGGTATTTCTCCGTTTAAAACAGTTCTATGCGAAAATCAACAGCTGTTCTCTTCCAGAAACAGCAGTTGGCTTTAGTAACCTCTTTAAAGACATAAGTGCACATGAGTTGTAATACAATTGTGATCTTGCACAAATATAATCGTGATAATAAATGTTCATATCATCGTGATAATAAAAGTTTCTATCATATTGTGACACCCACGCCTAAATACAAAGATTAATAATCCAAAGGGAATTTTTTTTCTTATGTTTCCAATAAAAGAGGAAAGAGACACGCACATCCACCCTAAAAGGAGTGTAGCTCTAGCCAATGGCTGTCGTTCTTTTGATCACAAGTAATGTCGCAGGATCATTCTGTATAACAATATATTTTGCAAACAAGATTTTGGATTGCACACTCCTTAAAAGTGTAGTATGTAATGTATGTATTCAATTGTTATGTATAAAATGTATACTGTTATTTATCTGTAGAAACAACACAAAGAATGTAAGCAATCTAGTGATCTGATCTGATCTGATCTGATTTGATCTGATGAAGGGCAGCGCTCGAAACATTACAGCGGTGAGCACGGAATAACAAAAATTTTTGGAGCTAACAAGATATGTGGATCAACTGTTTTCACAATTGATATGAGTCCAGTGCCATTCACTGCCAATAACCACAGACAAATTCATTAAAATAGTTGCTGTAATAGCAGGCCAAAAGTAACCTAAAGTGACAAAATAAAATCTGCATTATTACTGCACAACATTGTCAGTGTGAACCGTTTTCCTCCTCTTTCGCTTTCATCTTCTGGAGCGGGACAAGATGGCAGGTTTTACTGGTGTTTTCTGAGCAGAGGATATGAAGTGAAGATTGACAGATGGAATGAACAACCTCTGTCAAAACTCCATCAGGCTCGTCTCCACTTTGCTGTCTTTGTGGTTTCAAACACAAACAACCTGGCACCTGCACATTATATATAGCACTACTGCTGTGGTGTATGAACAATTTTCACAATCTCACTGAAGGAAAAGATCATGTTTTATGCATTTTTGCAGACATATGTGAGGTAGAAATTACACAGTATTGTATTTCAGTGTGTGCATAAATTTCATTTGAAATGTCCTTGAAATAAGTCATTTACAAATTATTCCAAAAAAGCATTTTCAATGTGTTAATCTCTGCACTTTTACAGTGCTGCTAATACTGATGGATTGTATGGCGATAGTGGTTTGCATACAATAATTCACAGTAAAGGTTAAACCAGGGTCTGAATGCTTTGCGTTATAAAGAGTGTCCTGATTGTAGAGCAGGGCAGCTCTTCCTTTAGGGGTGCACTTTAAGACAGTCGGAGTGAGATCCTTACAATTAACCTGCTGCTCTTTGGCCGATGACATTTAGGCTCAGGCAGGAGCTGAATGTGAAGTGCTCTCTCATTACCCCTGTGCTCTACAGTACAAGACTGATGCATGCATTGCTGCATGCTTAGTATTTGGTGCAGTGCTCTCTCCCCTCTGTCTCTCGGAGAGTTGCCTACAGGGGTTCTGGCAGATTTCACACTGGCTTACAATGCTCTCACAAAAGTCCCAAAACTGAAATAATCGAATCACAAATATGGTACATTGTAACTTATCATTGATCAGGTAGAAAAAGAAAGGATATACAGCTGTGTGCGCCAGACACATTCTCTGCAGGGGCTTTGATTGATTTTGGCCGCTAGTGCCACCCAGTGGTCCGAGCGTTTCAGTCTTCCTTATTCTCATTTGCTACCAAATAAAGACCATGCAGCAGAGTGTGCCCACGCTTCCTCTCTGAGGACCTGGTCTATGGATGCAGAGGTGCTCAAAGGGCAAGTGTTATATGAGGAGGTAGCAGGAGAAGAAAAGGAGCTACTGCTCCCTGCTGGAGGCCACTGCGAGGTGAGAAGCTGTGCACACCAGAAATGCCATCTCCTGTACATGACTCCGCACTTTCTCCTCTCACAGCTCTTCAACAAGAAATGCACTGTATATGATAAATATCTCCTATTACAGGCTTGACCCCACCTGAACTGTGCCATTGACCCTCAAATCAACCTTTCCAGAGCTTGACCTCCTGACCATTAGCTCAAACGTATACGGTGCCCATGTCACACGTGCATACGCAGAAATGCATGCAGTACTTTTACCCGCGGGTGCCCTTAGATTAGCAATGACCGTGGACTTAGCTGCTAACAGCCACGTGGTTCATGTGTAGCTCTGGCTCTTTCTAAATGAGTGTAAATGGATCTGCTTCACACCAAAGGACAGGAAATTAATCTGGTACTAATCACTAGCATGGACTTCTTAACAAGTCCTCTCAATCAGCCTGTACAGGATCTATACTGACTAAATACAGCAACATCACCACACTGAATTACTTCTAAACAATGAGAGAGTGGAGAATACATTTGGTTTTGTGAACACAAATATAAATAAATACTTTATAGTAGAGACATTGGATTAAAAAAAAAAAATAAGAATGCTTGGCATTTCCAAACTATAATCTAAAAATATTATAATTTTCGTTGATAGAATACTTTAGCCTACTGGATATACTTGCATATCCCCATCTGCCTGTAGATGCATCTATCACATTGCTCATTACTCATGCATGTCGTTAACCAGACTTCAATGCATATGAATACATTCCTAAATATACTAGAACTCTAAATAACCTGAAGTAAATCAATGGCTATTTTTACATGCACAGCAAAATTCATATAAATAGTTACATCTGATGTGAATAATCAGATTTCTTGACAAAGACAATGAAGCACACAAATGAAAGACAAAATGTTATCTAGAGTTATTTTAAAATACATTTTACTTTGTCTTTCAAATATAGCAATTACTCTGAAACAGCACTAACATTTCACTTTAATCACCAGGTGATTTTGATGATTTTTCATGGGAATGTAAACGCACCAATACTCAGATCTGATTATTGGTGTATCTGGTTATCATTTGGGTATTTTTCATTTGCAATATTCATATTTGATATACTACAAACATGAATATTGTAATACTGTCACTGATAACAAAGTTGAAACGTATTGTATGGTTAAAACATGAATGTTTCCAATTTTTATTTTGTGGTATAATTTAAAACTGGTTTACGATTCAAACACTGTGTCTAACAAATAGTTTAGGGTTCCATCTATATTACGACTCCAAACTGTACACATCTTTGCAGTTTTAATGAGAAAGACCTGGCGACTTACGGGCCATGTAAAGGCAGGGGGTGTATTAAAAACAACAGGAATAGGAACAAGGTCATTTGGGACAAGTGGCCTACTGCGATAACAAGAGAACGGTGAGAGGAGCAAGGGGTGTGAGTGATGGGCTCCGGGGACAATATGCAGGGAGTGTAGGCTGAAATTTTAATCAAGTCGTGACCAAAATCAAATCTTTGAGGCAATGGGTGTTATGGAGTTTTGCATGATATTTAGATAGTCCTGTCTAAATGTCAGAAGAACAAAAAGATGAAGTAGGATATCACAACAGAAAAGTACAAATAATACAGTGTTGTGTTATGGGTTTTGAAAAATCAGTGTTGAGCCACAACTCTAACACTACTGAGCTCTACTCTACTCGGCTCTACTTGGCCTGGTTGTGTTTCCATTACTATGTAGTAGAATAAGAATCAAAAAAACGTTTATTGCCAATGTAAATGAAGAAAATCACAAACATAGGAACTTGCTTTGGTGATTCGGTGCAACATACAACAATGAACAATCATAGAACCAAGATATATAGAAGCAAATAGGGCATGCATCGAAGAAAAACAATAAAAATGTACTATAAGATCAAATTAGGCTTACGTGTACACAAAATTTACAGTTGAATTTACAGAGGTAGTGCAGAAAGTGAGCAGTGTAGTGAGTGATTGATATAATTGTAGTTAAAGGCGGTATGGACGATTTTTCGGCGATTTGAGAACGCAGGCGGAAGTGCGCATGCGCACTCCCCCGTGCGGACTGACACAACACACACGTGCGTTTGTTTATTAGCGCAACGGAGCGCATCGCATCGCTCGTCTCCCGTAGATTTCTGTCCACTTCTGCGTCAGCTCGAACTGTCTTTCTCCGTCTTCATTTTGCCCCGTACACTGAGGGAACTATATTATGATAGATCCATTCGCTTAGGCACGCGGAAACGTGGGGACGAACCGCACGCGGCTGCAGGTGAGCGGTAGGTGCCTTTTATGATTGATACGTGGCAGGACAAATGATTTATCCACGCCACGAGGAAATATGATAAAAAATTTGCTGAAAAAAATTGTCCATACCACCTTTAAAGTGACAGTGTTTAGAAGTGTTCATGAGTCCAACGGCAGAAGGAAATAAACTAGTCTTGTGGCGGGAAGTTCTTGTCCGGACAGACCGTAGCCTCCTGCCTGAGGGGAGTGGCTCAAATAGTCTATATCCAGGGTGAGAATGGTCCTGCTCGTCCCAGAGTCCTAAAGACGTACATGTCCTGCAGAGATGGAGCAGCGATCACCTTCTCAGCAGAGCTCACAATGTGCTGTAGTTTCTGTTTGTCCCTGGCTGTGGCTCCAGTGTACCACACGGTGATGGAGGAGGTGAGGATGGACTAGGGCCAGATAAAACTGCACCCTCATCTACGCTGGCAGCTTGGCTTTCTTCAGCTGAAGTACATCCTCTGCTGGGCCTTCTTGGTGAGGGAGCTGATGGTGGGCTCCCACTTGAGGTCCTGGTTGATGGTGGTGCAGAGGAAGCGGCAAGAATCCATGTGGTGATGGGGGAGTCTGTGATAGTGAGGGGGGATTGGGGGGCTGTGACTTTCCTGAAGTCCACGATCATCTCCACAATCTTCTGGGCATTGAACTCTAGGTTGTTACCACTGCACCAGGACACACTGCTCTGCTCAAGGACATGGTCTAGTGACCATCGCTGGACACTACTTTTCAAGGTGTATTATGGGCAATTTTGAGTGCACTAGTTTTTCACCTGCTGGACAGCACTGACAGCGTCAGCCGTAAATAGTGCCCTATGTAGAGAAGAGTATAGACATTCGGACACAGTCTTTGTTTTCAAGGCTTCAAGGATTCTCTTTAGAACTCAGATCTGCAACTGCAACTTAACACTGCAACTTAACAGAAGTAAAACTATAAACATTTATCCCAGATGAATTAGTTTGGTAGGATAGAACCTAACTAACTAATCATAAGGACCTAAAGTCACTGATACAGGCTCCAGTCACCCGCAACTCCGAACGGGAACAAGCGGTAGAAAATTAATGAATTAACTGAACGTAATTAGAAAAACAGGACAACATGTAGATGTCAAGTCAGCACAATACATCTTATGAAATCTAAGTATATTGAGGGTGTGTGTTGAAAAAGCTTTTTCAAATCAAAAAGCTATTATCCTTGTGGGATTTATAATTTTTCAAAATTAGGAAGAGAAAGAACATGCCCTGCCGATCGATTAGTTGACTAAGGCGGCATGGCAAAGGCTCTCTAAACTATTCAGTATCTTTATGATTTGACCATCTGACTCTTAACAAAAACGTTCATACAAAATAGTACAAGCAAATATATAGTATTTATAGGTAAAAGGCTGATTCACTCCCAAATGTTAAGCTAACTCACCTGTATTCTCTCACCTGTATTGTTGCTGCCCCACATATACAATTATATAAAATCTAAATAAATGAATTAGTCAGTCAAATTTTGGAACCATCGACCAATTTATCGACTTAACAAATAAATGAAGGCACCCTTCCAACCTACACAATCAACTAAATGTGTAGGTTGTTCCAGTTAGTTTTATTTATTTTTTTTAAGGATTTTTTGACCCATAGGCTTTATTGGACGGAACAGCGTAGAATTAAATGGGAATGAGAAAGGGAAGGACATAAAGCAAATTATCAAAGCCAAAATTGAACTCACAATGCTGCGGCCGGCTGTACATAGAGACTCGCATACATGCTATGCCTTCAGCCACCAAGCAATATGATCTACATATTTTAGTGTGTTTTGTATAAGTTTGTATATAACACTGACATGTTTCAACTGCACTCTGCTGATGGCACTGGTCAGCTGATTTAAACAGGTTTTGGTGCCGTCTTCCTACTTGCAGCAGTCCAACTTCTTCATAACTGTATCCCAGGTGTAAACAAGAACAACAATAGTTTGAGGCCACCATTTCCAAATGCTGCAAGCGGGAGAACCACCAAATGGATTGGGACAATGTTAAGGTCATAGACAGAGACATGTATGTGTCAGTAAATGGATCAAGGAGGTGGAGATATGGAAATGCACCCACCAGACTGTCTGAGATGGCACTGTTGTCCTACCGCTCTAAATATAAAGGCAGAAGCACAATGGGATGCTTTGCCACGCGGCAATGTGAGCGTACACACCCCCGCACCTTGATAATAACTTGTTGAATTGGGCTCCCAGGCTGAAAACGCATGCTTTCTTCACATCTGTGGCAAGTACAGACAGATTTCTGCTCTGTCACCGAGAGAGGCAGCATTGTAAACTTTGAGCTGAGGCCCAAGAACTGCAGCAGTGGCAGAGAAAGTTTTCCGTTTCTTCTGTTTTCCTCTGTTCACAGAAAACTCCTGTCTCTCGCAAAACTCACTATAACCTGCTCAAACCATCATTTTTCCTCTCCACACAGAGCTTTGCGTCGTGTCTCTCTTTTTGTCAGTAATATGCATATCAATCAAATCAAAAATGTATTTATAGTGCACAATTCGTACAAAGCGCAATTCAAAGTGCTTTACAATGTTAAGACACATTTTAAAAAGTTAAATAAAAACACAATGTAGTTTAAAAGAATATAAAACAGTGTATGTCAAATGTATTTCAGTCATAGGCGCGGCTAAACAATACAGTCTTTAGCTTAGATTTAAACACAGCCGGGATGGGGGCCTGTCTCACAACTTCGGGAAGGCTGTTCCCGACCTGGAACGCAGATTCTCCGTGTCTGGTCTTGGCTCTGGGCACCAGCAGGAGGCCGGTCCATATTTAGTCCTGACTCTGGGCACCAGCAGGAGGCCGGCCTATGTTTAGTCCTGACTCTGGCACCAGCAGAAGGCCGGTCCATGTTTAGTCCTGACTCTGGCACCAGCAGGAGGCCGGCCTATGTTTAGTCCTGACTCTGGACACCAGCAGGAGGCCGGTCCATGTTTAGTCTTGACTCTGGCACCAGCAGGAGGCCGGTCTATGTTTAGTCCTGACTCTGGGCACCAGCAGAAGGCCGGTCCATGTTTAGTCCTGACTCTGGCACCAGCAGGAGGCCGGCCTATGTTTAGTCCTGACTCTGGCACCAGCAGGAGGCCGGTCCATGTTTTGTCCTGACTCTGGGCACCAGCAGGAGGCCGGTCCATGTTTAGTCCTGACTCTGGCACCAGCAGGAGGCCGGTCCATGTTTTGTCCTGACTCTGGGCACCAGCAGGAGGCCGGTCTATGTTTAGTCCTGACTCTGGGCACCAGCAGGAGGCCGGTCCATGTTTAGTCCTGACTCTGGGCACCAGCATGAGGCCGGTCCATGTTTAGTCCTGACTCTGACACCAGCAGGAGGCCGGTCCATGTTTAGTCCTGACTCTGGCACCAGCAGGAGGCCGGTCCATGTTTAGTCCTGACTCTGGCACCAGCAGGAGGCCGGTCCATGTTTAGTCCTGACTCTGGCACCAGCAGGAGGCCGGTCCATGTTTAGTCCTGACTCTGGGCACCAGCAGGAGGCCGGTCCATGTTTAGTCCTGACTCTGGGCACCAGCAGGAGGCCGGTCCATGTTTAGTCCTGACTCTGGGCACCAGCAGGAGGCCGGTCCATGTTTAGTCCTGACTCTGGGCACCAGCAGGAGGCCGGTCCCTGAGGTCCTCAGAGTCCGAGATGGTTCATATGGCATTAACATGTCCGAGATGTACTTTGGTGCTAGGCCATGGAGAGATTTATGCACATATAAAAATCCTTTTTGAAGTGCCCCAAAAGTTGTTTTAAAACCTTCTTAAGAGCCATAAAGTGCGGCGTTCAGTGTGTGTCAACGGTGTGTGTGTGTGTTAACTTAAGACACACTGTTTAAATCAGTGTCATGGAATCAGACAAACACCGATGCTATTCTGTAACACATCGAGAACACAATTCAACTTAGAATATGAAACGACACAGAAATATCAGATATTTGTATGACAAGCTTGGGAGAAAACGCCGGGACTGATCACGCAAGCTGTTGTAAGCAGCCTGCGTGATCCTCCTGCGTCTCACCCCTGCGTCTCACCCCGTTTTTTTCCCATGCTGGTTGGTTTTATTAGATATTCTGGAATAGGCGGGTCACATTTCTCATTGGTCAGCCTCACATCAAGGCACTTGTTTTACAGCTGGTATTTTTCCGTAGAGATCAAGCCTTGGGTAAACATTACCCAAACTCCTCTGGGCTGTCACCCCCCCTGGGGTAAACATCATTTGGCCCATCTTTACGACCCCTTCACAAATGCAGTTTGTCACACACTCGTTCTTCTCTTAGACTAATGATGCAGATAATATATCACTATTATGCAGATAAAATACATCACAGAAATATACTCATATATGTGGCGCAGCAGCCCAAATGCCGGAACATGTCGGCCTCGGTGAAACTGAGATAAACCCGAAAAAAGATTTTTTTTTTCAAATGTGTGATTTTCGTTTTTTTGCAGAATGTGCTAGTTGAAGTTATGAATAAGCCCCTGTGTGCTTCAGATAACACTATTGGTTGTCTTAAACGTATACATTAAGCTGTTAAAAATGTGGAGTTTTCGGGTCTTTTTCCTGCTCTCCTGGGGGGCGTCACCTTTTTCTAGCCAACGTATTGTTTACATTTTCCACCAATCAGCTGTGATCCGCATGGCAGCTGCGTGCTCCGTGTTTTCCTCTCATTACTCCAGAGAGCACAGTCTTCAGAGCTTACATTTCCTGGGCTACATTGCAACGGAACTGTTTACTCAGGTACACTTTTACTTTACTACTAAATTATTGCTTTAGCGCTGTGTTTTAAGGCGGTCTCGTGATCACTTTAGAATCTTACTTGTCCGCTCCGGTGGAGCTAATGCTAAGCTAACATGTTGCTTCAGTGCACTCTGCAATACAGGCTTAATGTGATTACTTGCTGTTATCACCATGTTATCGGGTTATTTTTCGGCGTGGGTTGGCCCGTGGGTTGTGTGGGTCGTGCTTTGTGTGTATTTTATGGTGCTAAACCGGCTGTTAGCCCCACAGCCCGGAGCTAAACGCAGCTATTCGGAGCTAAGTTGTAAGCTAAACTTTGCCATGTTATCGGGTTATTTTTCGGCGTGGGTTGGCCCGTGGGTTGTGTGGGTCGTGCTTTGTATCTGTTTTATGGTGCTAAACCGGCTGTTGGCCCCACAGCCCGGAGCTAATCGCAGCTATTCGGAGCTAAGTTGTAAGCTAAACTTTGCTATGTTATCGGGTTATTTTTCGGCGTGGGAAGAGAAAAAAACTACAACTCCCGATACCACTTCTGGTCGCTTACGTACGTTGCACGTCACGCACGCACTGCGTCACTCGAACCAATCACACGCTTGCCTGGTCATTATCAGCTTCCTGTGTGTCTCTGTGCACGGTGTTGGAAGAGACAACAGGACGGCTGAACCAGGTAAGCTTTGCGACTAAAACACCCACTTTTAATCACTTTAATGTGCGCCGGTTTTAAACTCGAGTGTATGTTTATGTTTTAGTGTTTTGCTTTTACGAGCCGTGTTATCTCAAGTGAGCTAGCTAGCCCCGCTAGCCGAGGGCAGATGTCCCAATATCTCCGCGTTTTGCATCTTAAATACACCGTTAACGTCACAATGTGAACTGTTATCTGTGAAGCGTGTTATTCCCATATTACTGTTAACCCTAATCCTTTTTTTCCCCTTTTCAGAATTGGCAAAGACACCCTGACTGACATGACCTGTCTCTACGTGAAGTCTGCTAAGAAGCGTGGTAAGTGTAAAACATTATTTTGGTGATTTTCATGTTTTAATGATTAGAGTATAATTAACCATAAGCAACATCTGTTTTTCAGGTGAGCCTGCAGTTTGCTGGCCACACCAAATTCTCCCCTGATTGCGGCTTTGGACTTATCACGCGAGCATACATGAAGACCAGGGTTGACGCTTTGGAAGACTTCGCTGAGGTTAGTTTATATTATTGACTAATGTAATGTGTAAACATTAGCCTGGCAAAACTTCAGTGCTGCTCTCTGTTCTGCTTAAGATTTGTTTCTTCTGTTCTCATTTTTTTTACATTGTCGCCCTTGTCATCAGGTAGTGGAAAACAGCTCTCCTGAGTCTCACCTCAATATCCCACTTCTTCAGACGGCTTCCAAAGATCCAAGAGTTATCAGCACTTCAGGTATTTATATTGAAACTCTCACATTGTGTTAAAAAAAATAAATAGTTAATGAGTGTTTTATGTGAAATAGTTAGCCATTTCTCAAATGTCCTGTTATTTGTTTACAGCTTTGATGCCAAGAGCCGAGAGTCACAGCACAGAAGAGTGCACAGACGAAGAAGAGGATGAGGATGTGATCTCTGATGTAATTGGACTCTGGTGGTGTACATATCATATCTATTATCTCATATCTCATATATTCAAAGCCATGGACCCGTTGCAGTTTGTATACCTGGCCCTGGCATCTGTTTATAAGAGTTCTTCTATTAATAGTGTTTTTTAAACTTCCTATAAGTTACTGTCCTTTCCCCCTGTATCTACTGCGTTGTAACATTAAAGGCTATCTTATCTTATCTTTTGTTGTTTGTGTTGAATCATTCAGTGCACCATTGTTGGTGCACTGAATCACCTGTAAATTATGTTTATCGACAAATGCAATGAACCCTATTCTGATTCTTTGATTCTATTCAGGGCCTTTTGTAATCCAAGTATTTCCATTTTAATATAGTAACTTCTAATTCTGATTCCAGTCCAGTTACCATCAATAACAACACTCCTCTTGAGTCTTCAGTGACAGCTGTAGGGGGAGGTGGTGTCAGTGTGACAGGGGGGAGGGCTTATCTCAATGAGATGCAAATGAGCCCCCCTGTGACTCTGGGCTCTCCGGTGAGAAACTTTGAGCCCCGTTTTCTCAGTGAATGGGTTTGAGAGTTGTATACATTCAAATGACCACAACTTACTTAAATATTATCAGATCTACATGAGAGAGACATCTTTGGAAAGCTTTGAATTCACACTTTCAGAATCTGTGAATAACTCAAAATGTCTCCGGGTAGACATGTAACTGGTCTAGCCACGGTCAGTCATATATTCACATTTTATCACAATCAGCTTACTAGACACATCATAACATTTCATGGTTATAACACAAAAATATAGGTCTAACTATAATAATCTTAAACTTATATCCATCTATCACATCGATGTATTGTAGAATATAATTACTAATTTACTGTATCCATTATTACATGTATCAGCATAGTGTGATACAGAGAGACCCTGTGATTCCCAGCCATAAAAAGCAAGTATTTAGTCCCGAGTAGCTCTAAAAACTCAACAAAAAATGTGTACAATAGTTTAATCCCTCAGAGAGATATTCAACTGCACTTAACTTTTATGAAGCTGCAGACAACATTCACACAGATTAATTTAATTTGAATAGAGTGATCAAATAATACAAAATCCTGATGGACTGATTAGTTGTTTCTTTTGAAGCTTAAACCAAAACTCTTTCACCAGTGATGTCTCTGCTGAACATGCTACAGTGGGCTATTTCCACTGGCCTCCCGTTGGTTGAGTGGGTGAAATGTAGACCGGATTCCACTCTTCTGACAACTAAATCCAGCAGGCGGGGTGCAAACATTCACATTTCTCTAAAATCTTTAGACATAATGCCTTCCAAACTTTAAGCTGCTTTGATAGAATATTGTAAGATAATGATAGTTGTCTACTCTGTACTTTGAAAAGTAGTTGTTTTATTTATTATTTAAAATGTATCTTGTTTATTGCGTAAATGTTTTTCATGATGGGAGTGCTGATAGTTTTACTTTGGACCAAACCATCCATGATAAAGAGTTTTTGAGATGAATGGGTTTTAACCTGATTAAATAATAGATTAATAACTAAAAGTAAATAAATAAAATGATTCAGAATTAGAATAAAAAATAAATAAATACAATGCATACTTACAGTACCTCATTCTCAGGTCGACGACTAACATTTATAACGTTTTGGGGGAGCAGCCTGGATCAATGATACTGCAGCATGAGTCTGCTCAGGAGGTAGAGCCGACTCTGGCTCTTCCTGTACAGTGCGTCTGTGTTATGAGTCCAGTCCGGTTTGTGGTTCAGATGAACACCCAGGTACTTGTACGAGTCTCTCTCAATGTCCCTTTAAGTTTTTTTGAGCTTGTTTATTTACATGGTGTATTCTGGTGCTTTTTGTTCACTGATGGAGGGAAGATGACATTCTGGCAGGCTCGCATTGATGCCCAAGGCTGCGCAGGCTTACACAATAAGACTTGTTTAAGACAGGACTCAAAGGACACACATCTTAAGCTCAAATTAGTCACTGTTTATCCATAGTCGATCACACTCAGCCCACAAAAGGATTCAGAGTGGAAGTGGCGTTATTCAGGTCAGCATGTAGAACTATGTGTAACTCCTGAAAAAAGGCAAACTTGACAGTCTATTCACCAAGTATACCAGTCAAGCTTTTGTTTTGAAACTAGCTGTGTTAACCTTCTCTTACTTAGTTTTTATTATTTCGTGGCACAAATATAAAATGTTGCACGTTACCATAGAAAACGAGTTGAATTAAAGTACTTATTAATTTCTTCTTTCAATCAAAAGACCATAAATAGGCAATGGATTTAACTGTCTGGTGGCACCACTATAGCTTTTAATCAATGCGATATGTTTCACAGTATCATTAAACTTAAACATCTCCATGGAGACAATCAGGTGGCACAACCTCGACAAGAGAAGTTCATCTTTAAGACAAAAAGATTTTCAGGAAGTTGCACATTTTTAGGTCTGCACATCTGTTTTATCAACACAGCAGGATTCCACTAACGTGCCGCATAATCAGACGTAGCAATGAGCATGCAGTGGCCCTTAATCTAAAATACACATACACGCTTCAGGTTTTATAAAGACAAGTAGTAGTATTGGTGGTGGTGGAAGTAGCAACAGTACAAGTAATCCTTAGTTAGCACTTATAGCAGTAATAATCATCAAAAATGCAGGTTACCTTTTGAATTTCTTTTACTTGTACTTGTGATGAAAGTATTTTTCCTTGACTACAATTTGACCACTTGGTCTCGGTAGCTCTCAAAGTAAATTTTCTGCTCTGGCGCACGCTGCTTGTTGAGATGGAGCCGACGTGATTGGGACAGAGAGAAGAGACAGGAGAGAGGGGAGGGGCGGGGCGCTGATGCTGTGTGAATCTGTTAACCTTTCCGGCTTGTTGCAGTATCAAGCCTTGCGGACAGGATCGCACTCGGACACGTTTGTGGAGGATGACAAATGAGCTGTTCTTGCAGATGCCTGATTGTGTGACCTTTATTCACTAAGTGGCGCTGGTGTTGAGGGCAGTGACAGCGCTAAATGGAGCCCGTGTCAATGAGGGCTCACTCTGGAAATGCACAATTCATTCACTGCATTACAATCATCACCAGCCAATCTACTGTACTGCTCCACTGAGCATCTGAACAGCTGCAGGCGATACTTTGTATAGTTCAGTTTATAGTGGCAATCTATAAACTCTGTGAAGGACCTGCAACTTTGATTTAACCATTACAGTTGACAAGGCCTTAACTTTAAGCCTTAAAAGGTACACTTTTTTGTGTCCTCAACATGTTTGACTCCATAGAGATGTTACTGATTTGCCTAGAACCTTCTACAGTAAGGTATTAATCTTATTTCCATGGAAACAAAAGTCTGCTAGGCAACCCCACTCACAGAAAGATCGCTTAAGTTGTTTCTTAAAATGTCCTTTTCCCCACTCATTTTTGGCCAGGCTTTATTTGGCAGGTCAGTATAGGGTGAAAAGGGGTGAAGGGCAGGGAGAACATCCAGCAAAGTTTTTGAGCCGGGAATCAATCTTGGCTGACCAGACCCTGGCATATGTTCTCTCGGCCGCCAGGCACCCTAAAATGCACATTTTGCAAGGTATTTTGGGCTATAAATAAATGCAAGCTATAAAAGTTTAGTGCCGTGCTATGGAAGATTAAAGGCACAACTATCTCATCTCCATGGAAACAGTTCAGCTTACGGCTGTACTCATGGTCCTCTGCAGGTGCCTGGCCAGTCCCTCCTACATTCTGTTAGGATGCAAAAGGGTCTGAACCATTTACAGTATCGAAAACCCCTCTAACTTTATACGGTAAATCCACAGCAAATGCAGAAACATCCCTTTTTTACTTGTAAGCCCCACATCTCTATTTAGACACAAACAGACAATGTGTTTCTGTGATTGGTTTATATGTTTGCAAATCGGATATTGGGGAGACAGGAAATGGTTCCAGACACGAGCGTCTTTGTAAAGTATTGTCAAAGCGTGTGGTCTCGGCCAGCCAGGCGACCTCTGCAGTCATTTGTATTCATCTAAACTTTATTTGAGCTTAATATAAAACTTCTGTTGTTTAGTTCTAGTCTCTTTATAAACATAATATTGGTAGCTTTGAACACATTGACCTTTCTCCGTCCTGTCGCTCTTATAATCCTAAATATTGTCCCCCTGCACATGCCACATGCTAAATAATGGTATGTAGCGTCACTTTGCCTCAGTGCATCTCCTCCACCTAATCGACTTAGAGAATGCCATCTCTATTTGCAAGCAGGACATTAAGCTCGTCTCTGGGGTACATTCTGTGAAAGTAAATCACTTTTAATTAGAATAAACCTTAAGATTAGATCTGGCCTTTCCCTTCCAGGCATTTGCATAGCTCTTCAGTTGCTGTGGTGATAAGTGGGAAGTGAAGATGAGTGGTGAGGAGCTGAGGAAGGGCTGAAACACTCAACAGGTTATATATAATCAACAGGAATAGATATGGAAAAGTTGTTCTGGTATTTTTATTGCATGAACCAGTATGTTGCTTGGGGATATCAAGAATAGACCGTTAGACATGCCAAGTAGATTTGGGAGAAAATGCAAACAATACTAATGAATGTAAATTCCTCATAATATCGCTCTAATCTTGTATTGCAAGACAAGAAGGCTTCACCCACATAAGGATCCAAGGGAGTTCACAGACTGGTGGAAAAGGGGTTAGGTTCAGTACACAACCAACCAAAACGTGGCATAAATAAACATTGTTTTGATGGTATTGCATATTGTATATACTGCATAGGACTAAATTGAAAATAGTAAGTGAATGTACAATGATAAAACTGGAATCTACTTGAATAAGAGCAAAGTTATATGGTCCATGTTAATCATAGTGTAGTAACCTAATGTTGTCAGAATAATCCTTAGTCCGATACCACAAAGAGCAGAAGAAGAATGCTACTCCATTTTGATAAAGCTGCAAGAGCAAAAAAAAAGAAACAAAAAATTGTAGTAAAAGTAACCAATCATAAAAATGAAACCATTTTAAAAAGCATTGAAATAAGCTACCAGTTTCAAAATGTTAAGGACATTTGCTTTTGTGCCACGGATGTGTGGATACAAACAACAGGTGAAGGCATCAAAGAAATGCATCTTCTGTCCATATTAGCATTGTTTGTGTGGTATTGGAATAACCCTAGTATTTAGCATGACCTAACAAGTATCAGTCAAACTGTATTAATAATATACAAAGATTTTATTACAATACAATCTTTGTATCTTTGTAAGGGCTTTACAGATAAAAAAAAAAAAAAAAACACCCAATCATGCCCCCGTCTTCACCATTTCTACATCAACCCTCACCACACTATGTATAGACAGACGCACGCACAAACATGCACAAACACGCACATACACACACCCACATGAATCATGAGCATGAGGCGGAGTACGGATGACAATGCGCTACAATCACAAACAGCTCATACTTTATGCCACTCCACTGTCAAGGTAGTGGAAGGGCTTCAGTTTAAAATAGAATACACAATGCTACAACTTAAAAGATACAACACTTTACAACTACTTTAACTGACCCTGAGCCCTTAAGCATTGTCAGTTGAAATACAGCCTCGGACTGTGGGTGAACCCACTTGTAGTTATTCTTGTTATTTTGTGTTTTAAGAATTTCAATCTGAGGGCAGGCATAACCCTTACCAGGCCTTTAGATAGTTGGCCGTCTTCCCGTATTTTGGACGGGGTATTTTGAAATGTGGACAGGCATTTTTGAGTGCAAGGACGGGGTCATTTTTATTAATAAGTCTTAGAAAAAAAATGAATATTATCATTAAATCGGGCCGGGAAGCATTTGACGATAGTCCGCCATGACCAAGCCCCCGGAAGCCAAGATGGCCGCCATTGAAGCCTATGGAGCTGCTCATTGGCGCATGGTTCCAAAAAAGTTTTTTAGTTCCGCATTACTTCCTGAATACTGGTATATCTCCTCCCACTTTTGTGACGTCATCGCCGTGAGGCTTTGGCGTCGGGAGCGAGCACGTCACAGCAGCGTGAAAGACTGAGAACAGTCAACACGGACTTTTGGAATGATTCGGCTTGAAATAGTCTGTTTACGTAACGTATAATGATGGATTGTTATATTCATCTATAAATATACATGTATCATGTTGTAAAGCTCTGATATTTAAGAGAATTATAAAGAAGTGTTAAGATAAAAAGTCTGGTTTAATGACAATGAATTACATTTAGAGGTCGAATAACGTCCTCATCATTTTCTGTAGTTTTTGGTTTGGGTATTTATTTTGTTATTAACTTTTCAGTTATTTATTTACATAATATAATTTGGCCAATATGCTTTTTTTTTAATCAGATGAGAAGAAGTATAAAATATAATCATCGATTCTGTTACATAATTGAGTTAAACAGTATTTAATTATATTCAGTTTCCTTTTGTGTCGTTTTTGTGTCATGTCAATCTTTAATAAATACAAAACACATTTGTTTATTAATGTATTTAATAAGAATAATGAACATGAATGAACTTATTCAATAAATGCAAATCTGATTATAACTACAAATGATAAATTGATTTTAGCCAGTTTTAGTTGAGTTTTAAAGCTCCAATGAGTTTTAAAGCCACAATGTGGGAGTCCCTTGTGTACTGTTCATTATTATTATCATCATTAATAGAATCAGAAAATGTATTGCCATTGTCAAAGAAAATAATTCACAAACAGTGGAACTTGCTTTGGTGATTCAGTGCAACATAAAAATATTAACAATGATAAAACAACCTGTATAAGTCAAATATAACAAACTGAATAAGATAAGATATTCCTTTATTGTCCACACATGAGGAAATTTTGTAGTTGCAACACAGTAGATACAGAGGAAAAGGACAGATAACTTATAGGAAGTTTAAAAAACACTCTTAATAGATCGATCTTAATAGAAGAACTCTTATAAACAAAAACTCCTATAGACAGAACCTCTCATACCTTAATAAGGAATGGAGGGGGGAAATAAAGATAAAGATAAAATAAAAACAGCGTAAGACAAAATAATACTAATAATAATGGTAAAATAAACACTCTTTTTACATCAGTTATATGCACATGAATGTGACATTATTGCGTTAAATACTGAATATCTCAGTATTTAACAAGACTTTGTTTCCATGGCACGCAGTCTTCTGTACTTCAGTAAACTCCTCCGTTCAGCTCCATCGTATGACTGAGACAAACAGAACATGTCACATGTTTAGATAATACAAGTCATATAACATACACTTCATATGTATTAGATTTATACAAGTCATATAACATACACTTCATATGTTTGTCCTGAAGCTGCTTTACAGACACATGTGACACAGCAGTGGCTCTTTTGAAGAACAATTATCATTTATTTTTTTTGGTCATAACAAAACAGACATTTTATAAATTCAAAGTACTGATTCTACACTGTTTACTTTTAGTCGAGGCAGAAGTTATTATTAAAATACCTTTTGCTTTGGAGTCGTCAGGAGTTTACTTGAGATGACTGTGTCTGTAGTGACCTGTAGTGACCTGCAGTGACCTGTAGAGACCTGTAGTGACCTGTAGTGACCTGTAGTGACCTGTAGAGACCTGTAGTGACCTGTAGAGCTCTGGACAGCACAGACAGACTAAACTCACTGGTCAGCACTGAAGATGAGAAAGATACTCATTAGAACATTGATATATTCTGCACATTTAACAGAGAAAAGCTGGAATATGTTATTGACACATTTACATTTCGCTCTGTAACACAAAAGTTCCTCTTTTCACATTAATTTTTAAAGCTAGAACCAAAAGTCATTTACTTATGCATAAGTTTAAACCTTAGAAGTTAGAACATAACTGACATGTTTGCTAAATCTCTACATGTTCCATGGAAATATGTCGGTGTAATCCCTCATTCGTCCAGGCGTGTTCCATAGTAGAAAAAGCTTCAGTTGTAGTCATCTGGACTCAGTTAGAAAAAATAGACGTTTCGACTCTCATCCAAGAGTCATTGTCAATAAAAGAATTTAGATCGAGAACTCCGATATTTATACTCTTCTGTGGTAAGACCCGCCCATTGGGCGGAGCCTTCCTGAAGTAGAAGGAGTTGTTTGTTTCAACAGAAACTCCCCCCTTGTATCTACCGAGCTAGCCTATTCAGAATTTTAATGGCCTATTAGAATCCTCTTTGTCTTTGTGAGGCCCTGGCTCAACCACCCTGAGTACCTGATTAGCATCTACATGTCCTGGTCCTGGTCCTCTACCTTTCCAGGGGTTCAGTATCCCATTATAAATACCAGGGAGATTAAACCTTAGCCCTCCATTTCTGTTTAAAGAAGGTCTTTCTTTTTTAACAAAAATAGCTTCCTTGACTCCTCTTTCAAACCATCTTTTCTCCCTGCTTAAAACCTTCACCTCACCGTCTTCAAACGAGTGATTAGAGGCTTCAAGATGGAGATGCACAGCGCTCTGAGGTCCTGAACTTGTATTTCTTCTGTGCTGATAGAGCCTCTTGTGTAGAGGCTGTTTTGTCTCACCTATGTAACGTTCTTTACAGCTTTCTTCACTGCATTGGATCGAATAAACTACATTGCTCTGTTTTTGAGTCGGCAACTTGTCCTTAGGATGAACCAGTTTTTGTCTTAAAGTGTTTCCTGGTTTAAAATAAACAGGGACTTCGTGTTGTCTAAAAATTCTCTGCAGTTTTTCCGACAGGCCAGACACATAAGGGATAGAAACACCCTTCCTTCTCTGTTCAGTTTCCCTTTTGTCCTGCTTCTTGGTTCTCTTCACTCTGTTGAGAGCCCAAGCGGGGTAACCACAGGCTGAGAGGGCATTTCGGACATGTTTTTCCTCTTTCTTCTTGCCCTCTGAGCTGGTGGGCACACCTTGAGCTCTGTGTTGTAAGGTTCTGATCACTCCCAGCTTGTGCTGTAGTGGGTGGTTGGAACCAAAGAGCAGATACTGGTCCGTGTGTGTAGGTTTCCTATATACTTCTATTTGGAGTTTCCCGTCCTCTCCTCTGATCGTGGAACAATCAAGAAAGGCCAAGCGATTCTCCTTAGCGTCTTCTCTTGTAAACCTGATATGTGGGTCCACAGCATTGATGTGATCAGAGAAGGTTTCCAGCTCTTGTTCCTTGATTGTTACAAACGTATCATCGACATAGCGAAGCCACAGTTTTGAGGTTATGCCTGAGAATGAGGCCAGTGCCTTCTTCTCAAAGTGCTCCATGTACAGGTTGGCCACTATGGGAGAGACGGGCGAGCCCATGGCACAGCCATGGAAGTAAATCCATGACATTCCTATTGAAAACTAGCGTGTGCTTTGCTGTTTAAACACAGCACACTTCATTATTAAATGGGTAATAAAACCTCAAATGTCGTCTCAGCCCCTGTAAGTACAGGACTGAAACTTTTACATACGTTTACATTTATATGTGTAAGATATGACCCATTTCAGCAGGTTATATTTGAATTATTGGTAGTTTTTTATAGCACATAATACAAACATCACTTTATTTCCCTTCTTTCTCTAATTTTCCTTGATCTGTGCATAACCTCTTGTCTCTTAGAACATTTAGTAAGATAAATAATTAGTTATTTATTTGCAGAAGCACGAGCCATCATGACGTGTTGTTGCATCTTTGTGTAGCTAAACTTTAGCTTACGTTAGCTCGTGTTAGCTCGTGTTAACTGTGTAATTGTTGTTTTACACTTCACATGGAACGATGTGTGAAACGTGAGGAATGACATACAAACAACTTACGTGTATCGTGGTCTCGTCTCGTCACTTTCTTCTGCTTGTGTTTAGTTTCCGTCACGTGTTCTCCCGAGGCTCGTTCATGAGGGTTACGTGCGCGCCCGGTGCGCGTACACCGTTCACCGGAAGGTTAAAAATTTATTTTTTAAGTATTTTAGAAACAGTTGAAGAGTGAAATTCCTTCTATTTTATTTTTAGACTAAAAACAATTTAGCATGTTTGGTAATTTTAGAGGCCGAACTCTTGAAATGGTCCGACCAAAAGGCTGCATTCTGCGAAGTGGCCACTACTCAATTTGGAGCCAGAGGCAGAGGGGGCGTACCCTATCCAGATAATATAATACATCCATGGCCATGACAGCTTACTGTTTACAAGTGAAAATTTGCATGCTGCGCGCTGATTGGTCGATGAAATTTGTGTGCTTGGCTCTGATTGGCTGCCAAGCCGTGGTCCGGAGAATGCCGAAGCTACGCGTTGCCGAAGCTCCCCGTTTCTTTGCGCACTTTGACAGAATTTCATCGAAACCTCATTAAATTGACGAAGATCACCAAAACTAGGTAAGGCGCGCTGGATCAACTTCAGAAGGAACCAAGGGATCCCTTTCAAAAGCAGATCACACTTTTTTGTGTGGCCAAATACCAGGTAAAATACGGCGCGAGAGGCGCAGGTGGTGCGAGTGGCGGCGCGAGAGGCTGCGCACGCAGAGCGCCGTCTGGCGTAAATTACGGCGCTTGTTTACAGCGCATGGCATAACCTGAGATAACCTCAGCCGCTTTATTTTGTAAAAGCGTCGGAAAAACACCGTAATATGCATATTGGCTTTCTATAACCAACATTTTTTAAGCCCCCGTACCCCCGGACAAAATTATTTGGACGGGGTGTTTTCAAAGCCTATCTAAAAGCCTGAACCTTACTTTTTAATCATTTAAATGATATATCCTGATGCTATTCTTAGGAGACAGACTGCACTCTCTTTGTCCTCTGTGCTTCCTTAACAACTGTACATGTGATTAAAACGTTCTCTTCATTACTTTGTTTTCCAAAACAAATAATAAAGAAAGAAAACAATATTTGTGTGGAATATATTTTGGGCATATTTGGGTAACAGTTAAACAATGTTTAGCTCGATAGCAAAGTTATCTACAAGAAAAGGATGGAAAGTGGCAATAATATGTACGACAATATAAACTGAGGCGTTATTCAGTTTATCTTTTGGTGCATAATTAGATTCTTCCGTTAATGTAGCAGCTGTGACATGTCCCAGTCCCCTCTCACTCACTCAGGACAGTCCATCAGTTACCTGCACCTCGTCCTGCACCCCTCCTGCAGGGGATCAATGTGTGCTGAGGTGGACAAACCACAGGACTTTGCATTAGTATTAGCATTCCTCTGAGGTGAGGCTGTCCAGCACCAGCTGACAGCAGCAGACAACAGCAGACAGCAGGTTCTCTGTCGATAGACTGATAAGACAAGCCAAACACAGCTCTGTGCGATGCACAGCCGGGCCACTGATTTAACCTGCAACTAGATGGACCTCCCATAGGACACATGGGAATACAGTAACTGGAATAATAACAAATACTTAAAGTCTTAAAGTGCATTTACTTGAAATAGCTGAAATACTACTTGAGCAACAATGTTCTAATTTACTTGATGACAAAATATGCATTATATTTTTATTTTTGTCAATGAATAATAATTAATCAAAAGTCAGATTTTTAAAGTCGACAAATTATAATAAATCAATGTTAATGAGCATTTAACCTTATTACAACAATGCATGGTCACTCAAAGACATACATGCTTGAGTTATCGTGTATTGTTCTGCAATTGAGGCTTAAAAAAAAGGGAGTGTCTGCAGAGCCGCGGTGCGCGGCCGAAAAAGCCATGTTATTTTTGTGCCGGCCGCACGCCGCGGCTCCTGACACTGCGCCGCTATTTGATCGCGTTTTAGCACAGTTTTAGACCGCGCCACGTTAAGGTTAGGGTTAGGGTTAAGGTTAAGGTTAGGGTTAGCCATGAGGCTATAACGGCTATAAGGGAAATGCCGCGGTCCCTGAAACTGCGCGGCAATTTGACCGCGCCGCGCCTCTCCAGCCACCGGCTAAAAAAGAATCCTCTTTTCATCTTTCACTTTTCCCCTATCCCCGCCCACATTCCTGTACTTCGTTGCTATTATTTTTAAAATGGAGACACCAAGTGTTACATGTAGGGTTCACATAGCCACTTAAAAAAAAAAAACATGTAAATGCTTGTTGCAGTTTTGAACAGTCAGTGGTCCCATTTCTTTTGTAAGCATTTTTAGATATTGTATTGTTCAAAATTAACAACATTTTAAATCACAATCTACATATAGTTTTTAATACAAAGTACCTGAAAAAGCATAATGTGCCTTCTTGAAATATAACGTTTCTAAGCTTTTCAAAGCTTTTTGTTTGTCAGACATGGAGTAGCATTTTTTTTCATTCACGCGCCGCCGAAACTGCTTGGCTATTTTGTGCCGCGGCTCCTGAAACTGCTGGGCTATTTGACCGCGCCGGGTTAGGGTTAAGGTTAGGGTTAGGGTTAAGGTTAGACATGAAGTTATATGGCCGTGCCGCGGCTCCTGAAACTGCTGGGCTATTTGACCACACCGCGGCTCTGTAGCCACGGCCTTTGAGTAAACTTTTTTTTTGTAATTTGTAATGCAACCAATTGAAAAGTGCCCCTCAGCATTTGCAAACCTTCATGAACCTTCACCAAACTTGTTTGTACAGAGTAACTGCATGAAATCAATCAGCTTTCACATTAAATATACTATTTTCCTAATCATGAATTATTTATTGTCCCCTGGTTTAGAGTATTAGTATCTTTAACTAATATCTAGAACTACACAGCCACGTCCATCAGCTTTAACCTGCAAATACTTTAACATGTGCCTTTAAAGATATGGACACCGTAAGATGAATGGGTGTATGGTGTATGGACAGTGGGACAGAATAATAAAAGACAGGCATTAATCTGCTGCTGGGGAGAGCTGATGTCTGCGGTATTATGGCAGACTACTAACATTTGTCACCACTGCATGTGTGGGGAGTGCAGAGTAATGCTAAAGCACTGTATGTGCAGCGCATACAGGATCATGGCTTTAGTCTGGACTGAACTGCAGTCTGAAAAAAATCCCTGAACTATGGTAGAAAATAGATGTGAGATGGTGTGCAAACCATGACAACTCTGCAATTTACCTTTGTACTGAGCCTGTAAAAATAAAGCAAATAAGCATGTACCTCGGCGCCCTTTACAGAACTCGAGTACACGGTCAGGTCTCCAATCAGTAATGTTTTTCTGTTTGGTCTCCTGAGCAAGATTGTACTGTAAAGTGAAAAGAAGGCCCTGTCCATAAAGGTACAAATAAAACATGTTTTTGCGTCAATCATAAATGAAGAAAGTTGTGTGACGTGTGCAACTGCTAATTCTGGTCAGGCCTTCCTTGGACAGTAGATATGATGTTGGAACTCAATGGAACTAAACCAAATTACTGTATTATCTGCAAAGCACTGAATAATAGGTGCAAAAGCTTGGGATTAATAGTCGTCAACTAATTACTTAGCTAGGACTATAAAATGAAACTATTATCAACACAGAGCAGTAATTCAAAACAGTGCATAAATATGTTTTTTGGTTTCCGTGAAGAACCTCCCCTTGAACACAATGCCTTGCTCGTGGACGGCACGTGGAGTAACTGCGTCTGCTGTCTTGGATCAGTCTTCTTGCGGATTGCAATTCAAGACTGCACGCAGAGCTCTGATGCTCTCTTGCCGTCTCAACTCACAGGTTATGGAAGCTGCGAGCCCATGTGTTCCGGCAAGAACTGTACTATTTATACAGGGAAAAAGCTTTAGAGAGTTGGGATGTCCAGTGAAAATAGAGCTCCAGATTAATTCCGTCTGTCTGCAACAACTCCGCAGAACTCCACATGCAGTCTGAGCGAGGGGTAGGTATTTTCCATCAAAACATACTCCGCAGCCTCATTCAAATTGATTAAAAATAAAAAAAAAATCTATGAATGCACATTTCATAATCTAGCAATGAAGAAGAATCAAGAGATTATTAGCAAAGTAATAAAAGTTGCAGCCCTAGAAGACTACAACGCAAACGGGGTAAGATCAGATTGCAGGGTAAGAAAAAAGAAGACTCTTGAGAAGATTCAAATAACTTCAGGCACAATAATTGTACTTCATAACAGTTCAAAGCAAACAAAAGTGCTCGTCAAAATGGCTCTAATAAATCCAATTCCCTGGTTAGATGAAGAATGACACCATCAACAATCTTGCATACACTTGGATACACTTTGCATTATGGCTCAGTAAGCACACTAACAATGTGGTCAAGGGCAAGCATAATAATGAATTGATCGTCCTCTGAGAGTGTCATAATGAATGTGAATCAGACTGTGGCGTGTGCTTTTAACAATCAATACGCCTATGAATTATCGCCACCTTCTTTTTGATTGATTAGGTTCATTTATTTTTAAGTAGCGCAAGATCAGTTAGTCTCATCCGTATTTTCCAAAAAGCCTGTGGAGAAGTTGAAGAGGTTAAAAGATAAGATGTTTTCGTTGGTGATACGTTCGTTTCTTTTTTTTTTTTTATTAATTTCCAGTGACTTGTCAATATTGCTGAAGTGTTACACATGCAGAGCAGGGGTTCGGTCCTGCATTAAGCTTTCATGAAAGTGAAAGTTAATTAGATATGATGACTGAACTCCTGGGATCGTAATTAGCCGAACTGCGTGACTGCTCTCCTGTAATTAAATGTCATTTTCTCTTAGTTCAGTGAGCCTGAAAAAAAAAAATAATAATAATAATAATTGGGCGGAAAGACGAAAAGAGGAGGAAGATGAGAAAGGAGAAGTAGAAGAGGAACCATGGCTAGGAAAATGTGAGGGGAAAAGAAAAGGAAAAAACAAAACAGGGAATTTAAAGAGTACACTATGAGAAAAGATTTGTAATTGTTTCAACGTGAGAAATTGGTAAAACGTAGGCCTATATACATTCAATTCAATTAGGCAAATCTAGGTAAAGCCCATTGATTGGTCTACTTGTCAATAATTATTAATATATAATTGGTTGTTTTCAGATTCTAGAACATCCCAGATGGGGGACATTGTACTTTTCCCTGAATTATCTAAAGGGTAAACTCACAATCATTGAACCTGATCATTTCTATTAGAGACTGGACCCTAGAACTCATTGCCCCCCATTTGTATTGAATAGTATTGGCCAATAGAATGAAGCGATACAAGACATAAATAGTGGACAGTTTCTAAAGGTTCACATAATTTATGTGGCGGGTAATTAAAGGTTTTATCCACTTTTGTGCGGTTATTGCTATTGTTTTAAGAAATGTACGACAATTTAACGTGTATGGTGGTCTCAAGTGGGAGTCCCTCGACCATCCGGCAGTTGGCAAGCAAGAATGACCAGTTTGAGCAGCCTTCCAGGTCATTCATCCAAGTTGGAGGAGAAAAAGGTCCCAGTTAACGGTTGCCTTGAAAGCTCCATTAGCAAAAGACGACCAAAATAAAAAAAAAGCTCAACAAACATAAAGGGTCAAAGAATGAAGGTGGTGACAAGGAGTGAATTGTCATGTTACAATATAAAAACATCAAAAAGGTGGGTACTGTGTGTCAGTGACAGATGTCACATGGATCGCCCCAGGACAAGAGGACAGCGGGGAGAAGGAGAGAGGGTTCAGCAGAGTGCTCCACAGGTCTGCTGTCCTGTGTGACGGAGGAGAAGTCAAAGCTGCAGGAACCTAACTATTGACTGACACCAGAGGACGAGCACAAAGGACAATCAACAAGAAACACCACAACAAGCTGCACTGCTGAGAGCTGCAGCAGTCCATGGACACACAGTTCATGAAGGCCTGTGTCGGAAAAAATATGTAAATTCAAAACAAAGTGTTTGATTACTATTAATTTAATACAAACCTAAATTATTTACAAAACAAAACAAAATCCCACGTAATTTTCTGCATTGAAAGTTGTATCTGTGTCATCTGTACTAAAAGATAATTTATGTTTAGAGTTGATTTTATTTATTTTTTAAATCCATTGTGGCCAATTGGGTAAATTGTCTTTTACAAGCCATTTAAGCATTGTTTAGATCCATTCAATGTATCGGTTAACAGTTTTTAACTTTGTTTTCATCTGTGTCAATTGTCAAAAGTATTGTATTTAATGTCACAAAGGGTTATGGGAAAATTGGACATGTGCTACCCCTGACAGAGAAAGTGTGTGAGGAGAACCTAATTATCTCTGACAGATGGAGAAGTTCTGAGAATGAATGTAATAAGAGTAAGAGTCTGGGTGTTTGCCTGAGAAAACGCCCTGTGGCTTCAAACAGAGACTGGTATTAGAAAAACTACACGTTATAAACCCAACTGTGTCTTTAACTCATTCAAAATGAGGGTTCTCCTCTGCACTGCAGTTTACAACTGTATATGCATCAAGTATCATATCAAAAATGCATATACCCGACTGTGTATTGTACAGGGCAGATTGTGGCTGCCATTCTGTGCCTGCTACATCCACTCTCCAACCAACCACACAATGACACTCAGTCATGGTGGCACAGAGGTTAGCTGGTCCTGGTCTCTTCTGGACAAGATATTACAATTCGTATTGTGTTTCCTTACACTACAGGTCTATGGAATTTTGTTAAGTGCATATGACAGGTTTATGTTTTTTTTTTTTTTTCAGATAACTGTGTTTGGTGGTAGTCATTGTGGTTAATATATCTCAAGTTTAACATCAGGACACATATTGAGCAAAAATTACTTTGAGTTTTTATTCATGTTGTAACATTGTTTCCTCATTAAAACATATCTTGAGTTGTATTAAACTTCATTCATGCTTCATTAAAACTATTGAACAAAGATTTGTGAAATCAGAGTGACTCAGGTCTCCTGCGCTTTTTTAAAGTCTATTCAGAAATGTCAGACTCGTTCTGAGCATTCCTGCTGTAAAATTGCATTCATTACAACTGCTTGCTCACATTTGCATGTGTGGGGACAGCTAGCTTTAGTTTATTTCCCCATGGTAGTTCTTTCTGCTGCAATTGAACGGTGTGCAAACCCCAATCATAATGAGAGAATGCGTTACTGAGCAAATGGTTTTCAAAATGCAAATTATTTTAAGTTCTAAAACATGACATGCTAAGGTAAAGTATTCAAGAATATGTTAAGAGGCAAATAATAATACAAATAATGTATTTTAAGTGACAATATTTGAAGAAATGTAGAGAAATGAGTGAAAGTGTTCTCAAAGTAATCCCTCTTATGTCATCAATACACACAATCCATTCATAATGCAATGACAATATGAGATAATCAACTTATGACATAGTATCTTGTAATTACAATATTGATTTAAAATGTGAGAGTACAAAGCTCTTCATTACAATAAGGCCAGTTGGGTCTTCTTGCTGTAGAGTTTGAATGTTCTCCTTGTGGTTGTATTGGCTTCCCTTGTTATATTGTCCAAGTGGATGGAGCGTCTTGCCCAAGGACTCGATGATAATCTGAACCTGCATTGTCCGGGGGACACATTGTCTTTGAATTTTAAGCTTCAAAATTCTGTGTATTTTATTACAATCAGACTCATATTCACAGAGAAATGAGTCTAATGAGGAAGTGAATCTAGACAAAACACAAAGACACACGTGGAGGGCGGACATGCGATAGTCGGGGGTCTGCAGTTTAGAACCCGCCATATCGAAATGAGACTTTATTGGCCTGTTCCGCGGGTCAAAATACAACCTGTGCATCACATCGACTATTTTATGTTACAACGTGGACACCTGCGGCTTATTGACAGGTGCTGCCCGTATATGTACCATTTATTTTTTCTTTGTAAATTTCATGTGCACGTTTTTTATTCAGGAGCGCTCTATAGCCATTTGTATATAATGCCTGCACACAACAATGCAAATAATCAAATACAATAATATAATACAAACTTTACTCAACTCTATATGCATTTGCTTTTCTTGGGAGTTTGACCCAAGAATGTTTAAATTAACCCACATACTAAACATCTCACATGTATATATGGCAAGGAAAATCAAATTTGTTTGTAGAGCACACTCACATTCATACATAAAGTAATTCAAACAATATGCTTTAAAATCCCAATACAAACAAATATTTATTTATTTTTTAAAACAGTGGCCAAGAAACCAACTATGGAATCCTGTATAATTGCCCTCTGCTCTGCTGATTGCGATGCCAGTGGCCGTCCCCTCCTGCCTGCCTGAGGGCACTTAAGGTGGCTAACGCTAATTCCACCTGAGCCTGTAATTACCTCATTAATTTGGTCTGACAGAGGAGGTCAGAACCCCAGTGTGATCCCCAGACTCCCAACATTGAAATGAGCCACTGATCAGGGAAGCCGTCACCCTAGCATCCCTTTAGTGACCTTACCAGTGTTAAACAAGGTTTATTGTGGAGATGGATTGGCATTTTCAGGCATCCTGGACCGGTATGTTCACTCTTAAATTGCAAAACATTACCACTGTGGTGGCACAAAGGAGCCAAAGAAAGCCACAAAAAAAACACTGTCAACTCAGAAGGGGCAATACCAGAGATTCTCAATATGGGCTGGGGCGGGTCCGTTTGGGTGGACGTAGGGCCGTGCCAAAGGGGGGTGTGAGACGTTTGGGGAAAAGTGTGCACATTACACCTGTTTTGAGTATTAGAAAAATGTCCAGTGTCAACAATCTTTAAATACGTGAGAGCAGCGGAGGGACAGCCTGCCTCTGTGCCCCTCTCACACATTTACTGCTGGTTTAGAATGAGTCACGCTGTAAAATGCGTCCTGTCCTTCCTCTGTCCCTCTGCATGCCTCTGTCCCTCCGCACACCTGTCTCTCTCCTCTGTTCCTCCGCTCAAGCCTGTCCTTCCTCTGTCCCTCTGCATGCCTCTGTCCCTCCTCTGTGCCTCCTGTCCCCCCTTTGTCCCTCCTCTGTGCCTCTGTCACTCCTCTGTCTGTCCTCTGTCCTCTGCATGCCTCTGCCCCTCCCCGTGCCTCTGTCCCTCCTTTGTCCCTCCCCTGTCCCCCCTTTGTCCCTTATCTGTGCCTCTGTCCCTGCTCTGTCCCTCTGCATGTCTCTGTCCCTCCTATGTCCCCCCTTTGTCCCTCCTCTGTGCCTCTGTCTGTCCTCTGTCCTCTGCATGCCTCTGCCCCTCCCCGTGCCTCTGTCCCTCCTCTGTCCCCCCTTTGTCCCTCCTCTGTCCCTCTGCATGCCTCTGTCCCTCCTCTGTCCCTCTGCATGCCTCTGTCCCTTCTCTGTCCCTCTGCATGCCTCTGCCCCTCCCCGTGCCTCTGTGCCTCCTCTGTCCCTCTGCATGCCTTTGTCCCTCCCTGTGCCTCTGTCCCTCCTCTGTCCCTCTGCATGCCTCTGTCCCTCCCCTGTCCCTCTGCATGCCTCTGCCCCTCCCCGTGCCTCTGTCCCTCCTTTGTCCCTCCCCTGTCCCCCCTTTGTCCCTTATCTGTGCCTCTGTCCCTGCTCTGTCCCTCTGTATGTCTCTGTCCCTCCTCTGTCCCCCCTTTGTCCCTCCTCTGTGCCTCTGTCACTCCTCTGTCTGTCCTCTGCATGCCTCTGCCCCTCCCCGTGCCTCTGTCCCTCCTCTGTGCCTCCTCTGTCCCCCCTTTGTCCCTCCTCTGTCCCTCTGCATGCCTCTGTCCCTCCTCTGTCCCTCTGCATGCCTCTGTCCCTCCCCTGTCCCTCTGCATGCCTCTGTCCCTCCCCGTGCCTCTGTCCCTTCTCTGTCCCTCTGCATGCCTCTGCCCCTCCCCGTGCCTCTGTGCCTCCTCTGTCCCTCTGCATGCCTTTGTCCCTCCCTGTGCCTCTGTCCCTCCTCTGTCCCTCTGCATGCCTCTGTCCCTCCCCTGTCCCTCTGCATGCCTCTGTCCCTCCCCATGCCTCTGTCCCTTCGCTGTCCCTCTGCATGCCTCTGTCCCTCCCTGTGCCTCTGTGCCTCCTCTGTCCCTCCTCTGTCCCTCTGCATGCCTCTGTCCCTCCCTGTGCCTCTGTGCCTCCTCTGTCCCTCTGCATGCCTCTGTCCCTCCCCGTGCCTCTGTGCCTCCTCTGTCCCTCCCTGTGCCTCTGTGCCTCCTCTGTCTCTCTGCATGCCTCTGTCCCTCCCTGTGCCTCTGTGCCTCCTCTGTCCCTCTGCATGCCTCTGTCCCTCCCCGTGCCGCTGTCCCTCCTCTGTCCCTCCGCACATGCCTGTCCCTCTGCACGCCTCTCGGCACGGCACAGAAAGCTGCCTGTGTGTGACGTGGTTGTGGACCCGCAATATTAAAAGTGATCCACAGTGACCGAGAGCAGGGCCGGCCCAAGCCTTCAGGGGGCCCTAAGCGAAAAAAATTTTGGGGGCCCCTCACCACGTCATCAGAATCAGTTTTATTGCCATTGTCAGTAAACAATTCACATATGGGAACTTTCTTCAACGCTAACAAAGCGCACCAAAACTCCAGGGCATCTGTTTGCCAGTTAGTTTATTCTCAACACCTCACAAGCTCAAATATTGATAACTTAAATCCCACAATGCAACTTGGTATTCCGCTGACATCACCTCTACTCCCTGAACAAATAACACACGTCCCAGATATGTTTTTGGGCGTATTTGTGGGCGTTAAGGGTTGACAGCCACATTAGCAGTTTAAATTAATGAACAGGGGGGGTCTGGGGGCCCTCCCCCAGAGATTTTCAGACCTTTTTTGGGTCTTCTGGTGCATTTTAATGTGGTCCAGCCGGCTAAAGTAAGAGTAAAATGTTGAGGTTGTAATGCTATAAAATGATGATGTGATGAAACTGCCAGGAGAAAATGACTAAAGCCAGTTATTAATACATTAGTGTACTTAATTACTCAATACAATATTGGCTATGAAAAATAATTATGATCAAATTGATTCATTTTAACTGAAAATGTAAAATTAATAGTTATCCTTACTAATTTATCTTTTACAGCTCCCAACTGTTCCTTCTTGCTAAAGTGACAAAACAAGTTATATTAAATTAAACAAATGGCATAAGCATTGCTTGATTAACAATTAACACTGATAAAACAGTGCAAACATGTTATTCCCAGAGAATGAACAGAACGAGAAGTGAAGGTCCAAACCTAGCTATAGTGAAGAGACTGCGTTTCTGCAGCTTTGCCACTTTTGTATGAAAATATATAGTATTATTCTATAACAGACGTAATCATAATATGTCTGGTTATTTTTCACTGACAATTAATTATAATTTATAACAAATAGTTTAATGATGCTTTTTAAATAAATTGAAATGTTTTATTGCTCTATTAAAAGTGAATTAGAATATAAATGTTTGTTCTGATCTGAACATCACACACTGGACATGAAACAATGCTGCGATGTGATTGGCTGATGGACCTGACGTGCATAAACCTTTACATTCCTCTCATTGCACTTTAAGAAGTCAAAGTAAAACAGACATCACGAGTCACGATTGATCTCACACATGGTGATGTGAGAGAGAGGGGACGCAAACTCAAACCCGCTCATCTCTAACTGAGGCTGCACAGGGGCCCGGGACAGGGGCCCGGGACAGGGGCCCGGGACAGGGGCCCGGGACAGGGGCCGCACACTGTTCACTCCAAAGTTTCACGTCAGAGGTTCTGGACGAGACGGCGCTCGTCCGGATCTCCGCCTCTTATGACCCGGGGCATAGACGCCCCTCACCGGCCTCACCTGCAGCTAACACTACGGGGCTGGTGTAAATGTGAAGCTTATTATCTTTCATTCAGACATATTATTGTGCGCGGGGCAGAGCTCTCGTCGCCTCCAGCCTGAGCGAACTAACGTGACAGACTCGTGCTGTTTCAAACAGCAGCATTAACCGTCTCTTTGTAAGAGAAGTTCAATACCTGGAAAGTGTTGTTGAGTTTTCAGTTTCTTTACATCGTCAAGAAGTTTCTTCTTTCGTTTTTCGGCACCAGGAGATATATTCTTCTGGACATGAGGACCACGCCGGGACCACGTTGTGTTGTGTTTATGTTTTGCTCTTCTGCTCGCGCACAATGAAGTTGACCAATCAACGCAGGTTTGGTGTCTTGGTTGCCAGATTGTCATTACAAATAAATGCGGTTTGTGCGTTATGTTACCGCTGTGTGCGCTGCCGCGCCAGCAGCGCTACTACACTAGTGGAGCACGCTGCGCTTGCACTTCGCATACGACGGGTTGCCAGATTGGGGGCCCTATTAACGCCTCGGGGCCCTACGCGGCTGCTTAGTTCGCTTATAGGCTGGGCCGGCCCTGACCGAGAGGTAACGAGAGGTAACGAGAGGTAACGAGAGGTAACGAGAGGTAACGAGAGGTAACGAGAGGTAACGCGAGTGGCGCTGCTCCCGTTACACACAAAACGTCCTGTGCGCAGGGCATCAAGTGCTCCAAAGGGCACCAACCTGACCAGGCAGTTTGGACTGAATTACATAATTATACTATTTGTGCTGCAGTTGCATATTTCTTTTATAATGAAATAGGGAGACTTAGGTAAGCATAGTCTGTCTTTAGTTTCTATCAAGTCAAACTAGGACTCAAGTGTCATCTCCCTCAACATATGAAGTTTGAGATGTGCAGCTACACAATCCACACTTCAAACAGACACAGGCAGATTAGAGGCACAGCTGGGAACTTCACATACATATTCTACAAACCACAAAGAGCAAAATGGTCCTAAGTGGTTCTCCAACTTTTCAGCACTGGGGCACTCCTTAAAGTACTTTTCCTAAGCTACACATGCCCTATCTCCATATGGACAAGATACTCATATTAAAACAACTTGGCCAACTTTCAAATAACACAAATAATACATTATAGAATAATGAATACAGTTTAATTAGGACAGTCCGTGGAACACAGAGACAAGGGACTGTCTCTAACGAAGGGATACGTCCCTGTATATGGTTGAACTGTGTATGATTCGTTCAATAGAGTTTTTAATTCAAAACAAAATGTTTTGACTTTTAGTTTTTCCATTTTACCCCGACTCACGGTTGCTGGACACCTCCACATCCCATATGGGGAACTCAGCCAAATGCTCAGGTGTTAGACACCTGGTACTGCACGGTCTGGGCCAGACTAGGCCGTGCAGACTTGCATGTGGTCAGTTTAGTTGAGTAGGAGCCGTGAAGAGCTTGCATTCACCCCCAGGGAATGGAACGTACGTCCACAGGCTTTTTCTGATCGTTTTGCTCTTCTGGCCAGTAATGTAAAGTTTTTGGCGTTCAACAGCGAGCGCACAACAAATATAATGATTTAACAGGTTTTCATGTATTGCAGATGAGGTCAAGAAGGATTTCCATTTTGCTTTAATCAAACATTTTCCCATTTACTGGTATTCTTGAGATGGCAACAGACAGACAAGGAAGCCAGAGAAATACAATAGCTTGAAGGCAGGCTGATGCTATCAAGACATTGAAGGAATGAGGCTTGCATTGGACAAAATGGTTTGTTTGTAGAGACCAGTGGGCCATCACACATGCCTAAATAGGATTAAAAAGCCAAAGGAAAGACAGGCAGAGATAGAGAATGGACAGGAGGAGATAGGAATAGGGCGTAAGAAAGAGGAGGTTTGTACCAGTGACTGACTCAGGCCTGGGAGAAGACATGACAATATCTCTAGGGAACACAGTACCACATACACTATATAAGCCCAGAGAAGATGGAAATAAAAAATAATGGGAAATTAAAAAAAAAAAAAGGAAAATAAATTGGATAATGTCTTCGAAACCTAAACCTTAAAGGAATAATGGAGGATTTTTTTTGCCAACTTGAGAGCTCAAGCGGATGTGCGCATGCGCACTCCCCCCGTGCAGAAGCACATAAAAGCCTTGCGGCTACACGTGCGTTTGTTTATTAGCGCGACAGATCGTATCGCATCTCTCGTCTCCGTAGATTTCTGTCTCTTCTGAGCCAGCTCGAATTGTCTTTCTCTGTCTTAATTTTGTCCAGGACTCTGAGGGAACTATATCATGATAGATCCATGCGCTTAGACACAGGGAAACGTGCTGCTCTTCTGGGGACGAGCCAGAACGAGGCTGCAGGTGAGCAGTAGGTGCGTTCTATGATTGACATGTGAATGAACTACTCAGCTGTCCACGCCACGAGGAAAGAGACTCAGATTTGGCTCCAAAAAATCCTCCATAATTCCTTTCATTTAAAATGTGTTTAAAGCATGCATCCTGAATAAAAAAAATACCAAACAATATTTTCAGCACATTAAATACTCTTTGCATAAATATAAGACTTTATGTAACTTAAATAGTGGCAAGTGAGTTTTGGAGATTCACTTTGCAAAAACTCCTGGTCCACCATCTGCTGTATGTCATCTGAATACTGCATTACTTTTGTGTACTTTCTTGCTTTGCAGTAATCGCCGCAGTGAAAACACTGAAAGACACTGGAGTTATGGTAGGGAGCGTGGCAGCTGGGGTCTACCACGTGTTTAAACTAGGTCAAAGTTCATAATTGCATCTACTCAGTGCAGATGTTGTTGCCACTGCGTGCACTGGGATATGCCTGTTTTAAATGGTAATTATATGTAAAATCATTGCACTCTGCCCAATGCAAAGTTCATTTGATTGCATGTAAGTGACGAGAGGAATTCGATATAGGATGGTCGCACATCGATACAGTAAGTATGCTTAACATGCAAACAGAAGGCCCATGTCTAATATGATTGTTTCTGCTCTGGAGGATGGGCTCCTGCATAAAGTCGCATTTGTGTTCATAAAACAGCTGCAATGTCAATGGAGTGTGTATGGATGTGTAAAAGATGCAGAGCAGAAACTACAGCACAGAAGTTGTGACCACATTTAAAAATCTGTGACTTGAGGCTATACAAAAAAGAACATTGTAAAACGTGATACATAGTACAAAAAATATTATTCATACATTGATAATGTAGATATATATTGTATGTATTGTGTTACTTTATATATTGTATGTATTGTGTTACTTTATTTGAGGATATAGTATAATTATCACAGACTGTTGTATTGATTAATCACTATGAAATGTTCAAATTAGGGCCCAACAAATACAGATTTTGGGGGGCCCATACAAAGTCAATATATAAAGAAGGTTGCCAATAGCCAATATTTTAACTGCTGATATCTTTAGTCATTTAAAATAAAAAGGTGATAGCAGTCAATTTTAAAAAGTGCGTCAGTCTCTATTTATTTTAAATGTGGTTTATTAAGGGCCCATTTACTGTTATTCTGCCTTTTAACAGTGAACTTTAAAAGGCTGAAATTTGTTTGCACTACTTTTTTTTTTTTTTAAATATCTTGTGTGTGAGCGTTGCGGTAATTAATATGCTTAAATTTTGACTATTAACCCGTCCTTTACCGACTCATTCACATGTCAATGTGAGTCCAGTAAACACAGATACAGACATGCACTTTACAGTAGCCAATGAGAGAACAGAGGCAATGTTTACAATGTTGTGGTAGCACTTCATGTGCTAAGCACTAACTAAAGTGATCGAAAGAAACAAAGCATCAAAATGGACACATTTACATTATTCACCGCTCAGACAGGCCACATCAGATCCCAACTCTTCACAAATAAGATTCATTTTCATCCTTCAAACTATTGTAGAGAATATAATCCAGCATGATGTTGTTGACAACAGCAGTAGCAGCGTATGGTAGCTGATGACAAACTTCTATCTTCTCCACACTTTAATGTCACTGGTGTGATCTGTGCTGTTAACTTTAACTTAAGTTTTATTTAAATCCAGCCCTGTCTTAGTCAGAGCCATGAATGGTCAGAGCGTACACAAAAAGGAGCGAAGAAAAATGACATAGGGCTAAATATTGGGACATTAATCTGTCAGAAATATGGATATGTTTTGTAGAGAATCTAAGCTTTAAAATCATGTATGGCCAAGGTGGAATCCTAGGCCAATATCAGATATTTCTCCCAGTGCCCATATTCGGCCCACTTTTGTCTCTGTGATGACATTAGTCCTTCTCCAGGCCTTTCTTGCAAGAACATTGCAGTATGTGCACCATACTCAGGTCTCTCTCTAGCCCCACTTTTCATCACATAAAACACAGTTTGTTTCTGTGATATTGGATCCAAGTTAACAGCAGGCTAAGCTAGCAAAGGGTGACAGGCACGTACCAATATTCCTCGGTACGTATGTTCCCCAGCACCGATGTTCTTTGGGGCCACTATGCCCCACACCGAAGAATTGGGGAACATCTGTACCGGGAAACATAGGTATGTGCGCATTTACAGAAGTTCCCTCAACTGACACAAAACAGTAAAACTCACGTAGCCCATGGTCGGTATTTGTCCAGTTGTTGTAGGTCTGTTGTCTTGAATCCCACACAATTATTGTGCATAAATGTATTGTTTTACAGCAGAACATAACAGCAGCATATCAAGCCACGTTGCCGGTCCAGTTGGCAGTAGATGCACGGGTGCAGACTGTGCATTTCCGCATTTATTTATCCGGACTCTCACATTTAGCACTTAATCCATAAAGTGTGTTCGTGCGTATAGGATTTTCAAACGATCCACAAACGGCAGTGCATTCGGAGAACGTTACGTAGAGGCTGTGTGCTGGAGTCTGGTCCATGCAGGTTTTGCCTTGAGTTTATTGGATTGAAGCGCCACACTGCACACACTTTGACTGCAGGAGACCGTTTCTGCAAACAATTACCAAGAATGGGTGGGTCTTTATTTACCCGTGCACAGTAAATATCCACTGTCCCTAACAAAGGTATCTGTCCCTCATCCTCTAGAACAGGGGTTGGCAACCCGCAGTTCCGGAGCCACATGCGACTCTTTAGCGCCCTCCTAGTGGCTCCCTGGAGCTTTCCAAAAATGTCTGGATATTAAACTAGACAGGGGGATATCTGTTGTTTTAATATGGTTAGTGTAAGAGGACAAACATGACGCAAACATTCTAAACGTTTTCCAATGCAGTAAAAATTTTATAATAAATACTAAATTTAAATGTAAAGTAATTTAAATTATAAAGAGGGAGCTGAGCTGAAAGGCAAAGCTCTCTATTTACCGGTCGGTCTACGTTCCTGCCCTCACCTATGGTCATGAGCTTTGGGTAGTGACCGAAAGAACAAGATTGCAGATACAAGCGGTCGAAATGAGTTTCCTCCGCCGTGTGGCTGGGCGCTCCCTTAGAGATAAGGTGAGGAGGTCGGCCACACTGGGGGAGCTCGATGTAGAGCCGCTGCTCCTCCACGTCGAGAGGAGCCAGCTGAGGTGGCTCGGGCATCTGTTCCGGAGGCCTCCTGGGCGCCTCCCTCGGGAGGTGTTTCAGGCATGTCCCACCGGGAAGAGGCCCCGGGGAAGACCCAGGACACGCTGGAGAGACTATGTCTCTCGGCTGGCCTGGGAACGCCTCGGGATCCCCCGGAGGAGGAAGTGTTTGGGGAGGAGGAAGTCTGGGAATCCCTGCTCAGACTGCTGCCCCCGCGACCCGGCCCCGGATAAGCGGCAGAAAATGGATGGATGGATGGAAATATTAAATTTCAACATTTCTATCAACGAAGATTTGCATCACAGCCTGCGACACTCGTTTCAGCGCAACGCACGTGGGCGGCGCAGTGCCGGGCAGGTGGCTGTTGTAAACAAACCGTAACGGAAGAAATGATGAGGATTCAAGGAAGAATGGACCGAATCATTTGCTTTCCAATGCAGAAGGATTGTCTGCATGTTTGCTTTGTCATGAGAAGTTGTCAAACAGAAAAAGAGTCATAAAGACATTTTCAGGATGACATGAAGGATTTTCCGCAAAGACAGTGAAGGAAAGCGACATTAAAATGGCAAGCATCATCACCAATCGTCAAATCAAGGACATTAATTCAGCTCCAGCATACTCAAGTGCCTGTGATGAGTCGTGTGACGTGATCGATATCGAACAGGCAGCGCTGTTATGCAGGTATGTGAACTTTGACGGACTGACTTTGAAGAAATGATCAAATATATATTTGCAGGCTGTGTTCAATTCCACTGTTGCCCAGATACGGGGGAAAAGAGAAGAGGATTGTATTACTATTAAGGTTTGAAGTGGACTGCGTTTTTTCTAATCCTCAAAATAAAAATGACACCAAAAATATGATTTCTTCATTGTATTTCTATATTTTCATCAATGCAAAAAATATGATGCATTAACATTGTAATGGAAGTTAAACTTAAAGCACCAATCGTATAGCAGAGTAGTCCTGTGGTGCGTCACTCTCTCCAGGGGGCGCTGCAGGGAAAATAAACATTAATCAGGAATGCTCATTATGTATTTGTAGTCTTGTAATTTTGATAGTAGGCTAATATAGCTATATACACTTACAGCAGGGGTGGGCAAACTGTTGCCCGTTTGTCTTTATATTCATAACAAAAAAAAATCTTTCTTTTTTGCCCTTAGGCATCTGTCTGCACGTGTATCCTTAATAAATATGACGTGGAATGAATTATATAATAGATTCAATAGCCTATATTTGACAGAAGAGTGATATTTTATTTGATATTTAATTTTTTTGATTTTTTTTTTTCACACCAATAATCGCGGGCCGGCCCTACGCTACTTGCCTGGATTCAAATATGGCCCTTGGAGGAAAATAATTGCCCACCCCTGACTTACAGCCTTTGTTCCCTTCATATAAGGCTTATATAAGGCTTTTAAATTTGTGCGGCTTCAGACAGATTTGTGTTTTGTTTTTTTGGTCTGTTTTGGCTCTTTGAACATCAAAGGTTGCTGGTCCCTGCTGTAGAACAACAATACACATCATTTTAAAGGCAGTGACATAAACTGACACGTACGCACCATCATCACCATCAAGCCATCTCATTCGGAGGTGACCTGACCCCCGAGCCATGTCCTGACGCATGACTGGCACGATACAGAGGTATGGGACCACATTTATCAGGAGTCCATATCATACCATATTTTTCCATTATAAGATGAAGATATGATATTTTATGCCTAATAAAATAATCTAGATAATCACATACAGCAGGACTGAACAACACGTGAGGACAATCGCTGGATGGGATTATTTTGGATATTTCTTTACAATTTACAAGTTTACAAGCAATGTTAGAGCCGCGTCATGGAGCTGTTGTTGTGTTGGCACAGGAATGGCGCACAGGAAAAGCACATCTAGAGCCGCGTCATTGAGCCTTCACGGTGTTGGCACAGGGTATAATATTTAGTAGTTAGTAGTATCCCATATTTCAGACGTGCAGTTTTTGAGGAGTGATGTTAGTCCCGAAATCCTCACGCCTCCACAAGTGTTGCGTTTCCCCCTGCGGCTGTGCGTATGTGACGGCTGCTTCTGCGATGCATGTCGTGTCAAGAGTAAAATCAAGCCCACACATCCAACAAACGCATGATTAATACATAAAATAATTACAAATGATTGCGCAACTTTGCAATATGCATATTGGACTGATTTTTATATCTATATATATCCATCCATCCATTTTCTACCGCTTGTTCCCTTTCGGGGCTCGCGGGTGACTGGAGCCTATCCCAGTGACTTCGGGCCTTAGGCAATATCTATATATATAATTAATTATTATATAATAATAATTAATTATATATAATAATTAATAAATTATATATCTATATATATAATTTTTAAAAATATGCACAATATGCATAATATGCATATTGTGCAGATTACCTGGACTTCATTGCAACGGAACTGAGATACTTTTACTCTAATTGCTTAAAACGCTGTGTTTTAAGGCGGTGCGCACCGGAGCAGACAGGAGCAATGCTAAGCTAACATGCTGCTTCAGTGCACTGAATCGGGTTATTTTTCGGCGTCTTGTTGGTACAAATTATATACTTATGTAGTATTTCTTGACCCGTAAGTTGTGTGGGTTGTGTTTTATGTCTGTTTTATGATGCATTAAGTAAGTTTTCGTGGCAAAACCTGGGTTTAGCTCCGGGCTGTGGGGCTAAGTTGGAAGCTAAACTTGCCATCAACCTGTTAGCTCCGTACCAACCGGTTATTTATCTTAACGAAAGGTATTTATATAATGTAAAGTCACAGCGCTATCTTTTGGACAATACAAAAACACTGTTGCTTGCTCTTTCATGGACACTTTATTGCTATTTCATTGAGATGTGCAAATGTTATTTAATATGTGTGTGCACTTCCTACACTGGATGTTTTATGCTGAATATCGTGTTGAACTTGGATTGCAATTTATACAACCATAGATTGTGAACCTTTCAGTATTTCAGTATATGAAACCATTGAACATCTGCAGATTGTACATTTTGTAAATATTGGATTAATTGTATGTTGGTAAACCTTCACTGTAAATATATAAGGCACAGCCACACTTTGATTCACTAGTTTGTATTATTGCTTACACGCACCTCCCTGAGTCAAACCTACCTTCTGATTTAGCCCAGTGGCATATTGACACACATGCTACATGTGGGTTGTGCTTTATGTGTTTGTTTTATGGTGCTGAATCAAAAGTAAATATTTAATTCAACTCCGACTTCTGGATGGTAAAGATGTGATTTGTTAACGTGAAAATAACTTTCACATTCTTGGATTAATACATTTTTATTATGTACAAAATCATCTGTGAATTCTGTTTATCGACAAATGGCAATAAACCCTATTCTGATTCATTGATGCTATTCGGGGCCTTTTGTAATCCAAGTATTTCCATTTTAATACAGTAACTAATTCTGATTCCAGTCCAGTTACCATCAATAACAACACTCCTCTTGAGTCTTCAGTGACAGCTGTAGGGGGAAGGTGGTGTCAGTGTGACAGGGGGGAGGGCTTATCTCAATGAGATGCAAATGAGCCCCCCTGTGACTCTGGGCTCACTCCGGTGAGAAACTTTGAGCCCCGTTTTCTCAGTGAACGGGTTTGAGAGTTGTATACATTCAAATGACCACAACTTACTCAAATATTATCAGATCTACATGAGAGAGACATCATTGGAAAGCTTTGAATTCACACTTTCAGAATCTGTGAATAACTCAAAATGTCTCCGGGTAGACATGTAACTGGTTTAGCCACGGTCAGACACATAAATATATATACAGAATAAGTATTTGTAGCTTGTTTGTATACATGTTTAATATACCATATGTATATATTAATTAACACAATATTGCCATATTGTTGTAGTGAGCTATGTATCATATCATGAAAGTATTAAGAATACTTTACTTGTATTTAAAGAGCAACAGTCACCTGTACAGCAAGGCTTCCAGAGTTAATGAACTCCTCAAGCTGTTTATCCACTGTTGGGAAGATAAATAATTTCTCGTTCCCAGGTTTAAAAGACATTAAATGAAGACAACACTAAATGAAGACAATTGACCAATATCGCACTATACTTTTTCTCATAAGCCGCAACATATTCTTAATACAAGTTGTGACAACTGGTACAACAGAACTTTTTTCTTATTCCAAAAAACAATATTAAGCTGATCCCAAACAAGACCCTCCAACTATGTTTTAAAAATACACAGAGAGAAAAGCTGGAGGCGACAGGAAATGTAATAGATGAGACGAAATTATTAGCTACATAGTGTAAAAACTTTTCTACTCAACTTTGCTAAACTGGGCCAAAATGAACACAAAGCAATAAATCACACCAATTTGTAATATATATCCTGATAGTTGATACTACTGTGAAATCCTGCTTTTTCCATAACCTTGAAATACACCAGAGAGGCAGCTTACAGTCCAGTAAATCAAGAGAGAGAGGGGGGAGAGGTATTACGTTTGCGCTGGTGGTCACAAACGGCCAAAAAATGAGGCGAAATGTGGTGATATGCTGCACAGGACTGGACATATGGAGAAAGCTATGTCCATTAGTGATAAGTGAGTTTTGCCTTGAACCCTTCGCCCTTGTAATAAGAGTTGATACCTACTTGTGACATATGACTGGCTCTGAAATTGCCTGGGGGCCAAGATAGCATCCATGCATCCGATGAGGGGATAGCAGATTTGAGCAATGAAGAAACCCCATGGTCTAGGGTCACTTAGATAGTATATCAGTGGAGATATGGATGTTGTGAGGCCACAGGGGTAGGGCCGTCAGACAAACTGGGATTGCAGGGGTCAGGGATGGATAGACGAAGAGAGGGATGGGAGCATAAAATAAAACTGATTCAACAAAAAAACAAAAAAATGTATTTAGCGTATTTCTTCAAATAGAACAAAACACTTAATTATGAAGGAAGGTTTAAAACGTCCGACAGAGATGGACAATGTTTGTTTCACTGAAAGACATTCATTAATGTCAGTTTTATTGTTTGTCTGTTTCAATGATTTGTTAGACAATTATATATATACTCAATAAATCAACAAAATTCTATGTTTATATTGTGAGGCAAATGCAATTATGACATTGGACTTAACTCCATCCATCCATCTTCTGCCGCTTTATCCGGGGCCGGGTCGCGGGGGCAGCAGTCTGAGCAGGGACTCCCAGACTTCCTTCTCCCCAGACACTTCCTCTAACTCCTCCGGGGGGATCCCGAGGCGTTCCCAGGCCAGCCGAGAGACATAGTCTCTCCAGCGTGTCCTGGGTCTTCCCCGGGGCCTCTTCCCGGTGGGACATGCCTGAAACACCTCCCGAGGGAGGCGCCCAGGAGGCATCCGGAACAGATGCCCGAGCCACCTCAGCTGGCTCCTCTCGACGTGGAGGAGCAGCGGCTCTACTCCGAGCTCCCCCCGTGTGGCCGAGCTCCTCACCTTATCTCTAAGGGAGCGCCCAGCCACACGGCGGAGGAAACTCATTTTGACCGCTTGTATCCGCGATCTTGTTCTTTCGGTCACTACCCAAAGCTCATGACCATAGGTGAGGGTAGGAACGTAGACCGACCGGTAAATAGAGAGCTTTGCCTTTCGGCTCAGCTCCCTCTTCACCACAACAGTCCGATGCAGCGACTGCATCACTGCAGCCGCTGCACCGATCCGCCTGTCGATCTCACGCTCCATCCTTCCCTCACTCGTGAACAAGACCCCGAGATACTTGAACTCCTCCACTTGGGGCAAGGACACCCCCCCACCCACCCGGAGAGGGCAAGCCACCTTTTTCCGGTCGAGAACCATGGCCTCGGATTTGGAGGTGCTGATTCTCATCCCAGCCGCTTCACACTCGGCTGCAAACCGTCCCAGTGCATGTTGCAGGTCCGGGTTTGATGGAGCCATCAGGACAACATCGTCTGCAAACAGCAGAGATGAGATCCTGTGGTCCCCAAACCGGACACACTCCGACCCCCGACTGCGCCTAGAAATTCTGTCCATAAAAATTATGAACAGAACTGGTGACAAAGGGCAGCCCTGGCGGAGTCCAACATGCACTGGGAACAGGTCTGGCTTACTGCCGGCAATGCGAACACAGCTCCTGCTCCGGTCATACAGGGACCGGACAGCCCTGAGCAAAGGGCCCCGGACCCCGTACTCCCGAAGCACCCCCCAAAGGACACCCCGAGGGACACGGTCGAAAGCCTTCTCCAGATCCACAAAGCACATGTGGACTGGTTGGGCAAACTCCCATGAACCCTCGAGCACCCGATGGAGGGTATAGAGCTGGTCCAGTGTTCCACGACCGGGACGAAAACCACTCTGCTCCTCCTGAATCCGAGGTTCGACTATCGGTCGGATTCTCCTCTCCAGTACCTTGGAATAGACCTTACCTGGGAGGCTGAGGAGTGTGATCCCTCTGTAGTTGGAACACACCCTCCGGTCCCCCTTCTTGAACAGAGGGACCATCACCCCGGTCTGCCAGTCCAGAGGCACGGTCCCCGAACGCCACGCGATGTTGCAGAGACGTGTCAACCAAGACAGTCCTACAACATCCAGATACTTTAGGTACTCAGGGCGGATCTCATCCACCCCCGGAGCCCTGCCACCGAGGAGTTTGCGAACAACCTCAGTGACTTCAGCTTGGGTGATGGATGAGCCAGCTTCCGAGTCCCCGGTCTCTACTTCCTCTTCGGAAGACGTGACTGAGGGATTAAGGAGATCCTCAAAGTATTCCTTCCACCGTCCGACGACATCCCCAGTCGAGGTCAGCAGGCCTCCACCCGCACCGTAAACGGTGTTGGTGAGACACTGCTTCCCCCTCCTGAGGCGCCGGACGGTTTGCCAGAATTTCTTTGGTGCCGACCGATAGTCCTCCTCCATGGCCTCCCCGACCTTCTCCCAGGCCCGGGTTTTTGCCTCTGCGACAGCACGAGCCGCGCTCGCTTGGCCTGCCGATACCCCTCGATGACCTCCGGAGACCTACAAGCCAGAGTGGCCTGATAGGCCTCCTTCTTCAGTCTGACGGCATCCCTTACTTCCGGTGTCCACCACCGGGTTCGGGGGTTGCCGCCACGACAGGCACCGGAGACCTTGCGACCACAGCTCCGAGCAGCCGCATCAACAATGGAGGCGGAGAACATGGTCCACTCGGACTCAATGTCCCCAGCCTCCCCCGGGACATGGGAGAAGCTCTCCCGGAGGTGCGAGTTGAATACCCTACTGACAGAGGGCTCCACTAGATGTTCCCAACAGACCCTCACAATGCGCTTGGGTCTGCCAAGTCTGTCCGGCTTCCTCCTCCGCCAGCGGATCCAACTCACCACCAGGTGGTGATCAGTTGACAACTCTGCCCCTCTCTTCACCCGAGTGTCCAAGACACGCGGCCGGAGGTCTGATGACACGACAACAAAGTCGATCATTGACCTCCGGCCTAGGGTGTCCTGGTGCCATGTGCACTGATGAACACCCTTGTGCTTGAACATGGTGTTCGTTATGGACAATCCGTGGCTAGCACAGAAGTCCAATAACTGAACACCGCTCGGGTTCAGATCGGGGAAGCCATTCTTCCCGATCACCCCTCTCCAGGTGTCACTGTCATTGCCCACGTGGGCGTTGAAGTCCCCCAGTAGAACAACGGAGTCCCCAGTCGGTGCACTGTCCAGTACCCCTCCCAAGGACTCCAAGAAGGCCGGGTACTCTGCACTGCTGTTCGGCCCGTAGGCCGCCACAATAGTGAGAGACCTGTCCCCCACCCGAAGGCGGAGGGACGCGACCCTCTCGTTCACCGGGGTAAACTCCAACACGTGGCGGCTGAGCTGAGGGGCTATCAGCAAGCCCACACCAGCCCGCCGCCTCTCCCCGCGGGCAACACCAGAGAAGTGGAGCGTCCAGCCCCTCTCGAGGAGATGGGTTCCAGAGACCAAACTGTGCGTGGAGGTGAGGCCGACTATATCTAGTCGGTATCGCTCCACCTCCCGCACAAGCTCAGGCTCTTTCCCCCCCAGCGAGGTGACATTCCATGTCCCCAGAGTTAGTCTCTGTGTCTGGAGATCTGGTCGCCGAGGCCCCTGCCGTCGACTGCCGCCCAGATCTCTGTGATAAAACGTGAATATATGAGTATATTTCTGTGATGTATTTTATCTGCATAATAGTGATATTTTATCTGCATCATTAGTCTAAGAGAAGAACGGGTGTGTGACAGCATTTGTTTGTGAAGGGGTCGTAAAGATGGGCCAAAGAATGTTGCCCGAGGGGGGGGAGTTGCACCCCCCCTTGCAGGCTTTATCTCTACGGAAAAATACCAAGTGCCTTGATGTGAGGCTGACCAATGAGAAATGTGACCCGCCTATTCCAGAATATCTAATAAAACCAACCAGCATGGGAAAAAACGGGGTGAGACGCGGGGGTGAGACGCAGGAGGGTCAGCCAGGCTCCTTACAACGGCTTGGCTGACACAGTCCCCGCGTTTTCTCCCATGCATGCCACACAAATGTCTGATGTTTCTGTGTCGTTTCATATTCTAGGTTGAATTGTGTTCTCTATGTCTTACGGAATAGCATCGGTGTATGTCTAATTCCATGACATTTTCTGGTCCTTCGAGCCGGATGACAAGCAGCCCCTTCGCGGAGATTGACCGGTGAATCGGTGAAGTCTGTGCACAGCTAAAGGAAGTCCACTTTTCCCGTGGCCGCCCATCGCACCTCAGTCTCCGCGAGGAGAGCGCGTCGTTTCGAAGCAGCAGGAGAACACAGGCGACGAAGAAGGTCAGACAAAAATTTTGTGTGTGAAAAAGAGTTAGCCATAAAACGTTTTTATGCATTAGTTTGATATTTACTGGAAAAATATTGTAGGCTTATGGACGAGATAAGTTTCTCACATAAAGCAAGGCAGTTAGGTATTACTGAGGAAATACCCAGTTTCATATTACTGAGGAAATACGCAGTTTAGGTATTACTGAGGAAATACCCAGTTTAGGTATTACTGAGGAAATACCCAGTTTAATATTACTGAGGAAATATGTGTGAATGTAAGCGCTGTGCACGAGCGAAGTAAGTAAGAGAGAAGTGTGAATGTGTGAATGAGGATTAATAAGTGATTAACTAACAAGTGTGAATCACAATTAATCATACAAGGGTCACAAGGCGTTATTCTGAGAGATCTAAAATTTGCAGTCACGGGTGAATCTTTAAACACCTAGCATTATCTCCGGTGGAAAATCAATAAGAAATTCTACTAGAAGCTTGAGATATGACGTGTCTGTAAAGCAAGTAGCATTTCTCTCAGACGACCGAGACCAAATAATGCCAAAATTATCACCCCAAACTGTAAAAAGACAAAGGAAAAGTCATAAGAGGATTTTGGAGGGAGACTTCCAGGGTGCTCAGATGACGTGGCAGAGAGGGGGAGATAAGGGGGGTCAACAAGGCAGGAGAACGGGAAAGCAGTTCAGAGGACGCTCTGAACTGATGAAATAAGTAAAACTAAACTCAGCTGGTTTTAAATTTTAGTATTTGAGAGCTCTGTAGAACAACTTAAGGGTTTTGTTTGATTGACAACAGTCAATTATAAAGATTTTATTAAATTTGATAAGAGATGAAGATGAATTCAGATTTTCATAGATGGCCAATTTTTTGGGGAATGTGATCACAGACAGGACACTTCCTGTCCCCGACATAGAAGACAAAAGTTGTGTTTTTACGGTATCGTGTTTTTTGTGTGCACCAAACAAAGCCACGTTTTGTTTTGTTTTATTTTTGGACTTGACAAAATTATCTTTTGGACTTATTATGTAACCATAATGCATGACTAGATGAAAGTACAGGACGAAAAGACAGAAGGGTTTTTAAATTTAGGATCAAATGCAGGCACAGGCCTGGAAGTGATAATATGGGTAAATGGGTGACTGCTGAAGTTTTTGGACATAGGAGTAGAATGGGTAGTAAGTAAAGTGATAGTAAAAGTTATATCAGTAACTTATTTATTTGTATTATCATGAGGAAACCTCGTATTGCATGTAGACGTAAGTGAGGGAATAAGTTAAATAGTGACGTCCAATGCCCTCCCAGGAAAGACATGAATGGGTCATTAACTAAAGGCAAACGACACCAAGTCATAAAAGATAGTCAGAGATAAGGGGATATTGACTGGCAAAGAATCTGGAGGACTCAGGATGGAGCAGATGTTGTTATCTTTGCGTATCAACAGCAACACCTCAGGGGGGGTTGATTGATGGGTAATAGGAAAAGTTAAAATTAACAGGGAAAGAATTTGACATTCTAAAGTAAATACCTGAAGGATTGTTGAGATTCAATCAAGAATTGAATAGATTTAAATAAGACAATATCATCTAAAATTAGACGCTATAGAAGTTATGAAAACCAGTGATAACAGGACTTAAACATTATAGGACTCAGGTGGGAGCCAAGAGGGGTTAGACTACAGGAAGGGCCTGGGGGGAGTAGAATAAATTTTATGAGACCCGCAGATTACCTGAAGATAGTGAAAACTAAACAGGGGGATGGGTAATCAATACATGAGTTTAGAAGCAGAATGACAGGGACATTATGAAGGATAACAGGGGAATCCCAGGGGATGCAGTGTCTGATAGTTATATCAGAAGCAATTAGAAAGTAAAAGCAGGTTACAAGTGAGGGTAAGAGTAAGTGAAAAGAGAAAGAAAAAGCAGGTTTAGAAATTTGGAAATGGGTGTTTCCTCCGTTGCGAGAGGAAGACATAGAGAGAGACAAGGGGAAAAAAGGGTTGATACAAAATGATGTGCCTTATAACCAAGGGGAAGGTTTAGGATCATTTTGATTTGTTAATACACATATAGACTTGCTAGAACAAACTAATACACAATGTTTGTAAAGCACCACATGAGCAGGTGTGAGAGATCGAGTTTGAAACTCACCTGAAGCACATATAGAAGATAAGAACATATTACATTAGATGGGTGATTTTATTCAGGCCACACCCACAGAGGAGATGTGAAATTTGATGTTAATACTCTAAGTTGTGAACTGACCCTTATGGCCAGCTCAACGGGGGAATTATTGAGATAATTATTATTGTTTGATGTATTTGAATCACACACACACACATACATACATACATACATACATACATATGCGCGCACACACGTGGACACCAGACTTTTAGAGGTTGAAACATTTAGAGTTTGAGACTTTTTGAGTTTGAAACATTTAGAGTTTGAAACATTTAGAGTTTGAAACAAATGGTGGTAAAACAGATAGGTTTGGCAGTGTCGGATTACAGACACACAGGGTGGGGGCCCAGCGCCGTGGAAGGGGGGGCTCAGCCAGGGATGTGACCACTGAACTGTGAAAGGTCAAGAGGTGACATTTCGGAGTTGGAGTGACAGACGCAATTCCATCTCTTCCTTGATTACATCCTGGATTAGTGAACGTTGTAAACTATTTGGATTATTTAAGTTTGTTTAAATGTAGAAGTTTGAGAAATGGGCAAGGCCATTTATCAAACGGGGGGATGTACGTGTAAACAAATATTCCGAATCAAGCAATAATTACTAAAAAAAAAAAAAAAATTGTAAACAAGAAAACTGTTTGAAATACACTGAATTGTCGAAAAGACTTTGTTTATCACCACAGAGAACGTGTTGGAGATGTGGTGTTTACAGAGACGGAGCCAAGTGGACAGCCAAGGGGACGGAGCCACACCGTGTCGTCCTCACACTGACCATTGGAGGGACGAGAACATGGGTGCTCTCATGGGAAAGTGAGAGAAATGTCTGGACAACACAGCGGCAGATCCATAACATCGCAGACGCAGGACTTCGTTTGTATGAGTTTTGTCCAGAGTCTACGGTAGAGTACGATACTCTGCTACGATGGACGAGAGCCAGAGGCTACGGTGCGCAGAGTACCATACTCTGTGGCAAAAGAATCAACAGTTATCATCATCACAAGCGATGACGATAATATGGGTGCTGAACACCTGTATTATGCACCGGACAATCGGGACAATCGGGACAATCGGGACAAATGGGACAATCGGGACAATCGATCAACATACACAACTGTGTATAACGGTAAATGGAATATAGAGGGAAGAAAATAAGTGATCAACTTGAAGAAAGGTTGTGTAATAATGTACAATGTATAATTGACATGACAGAGGCTGAAGAAACACAATGGCATATTATACAGCCACTGTTGTTTGCACTAACTAAGAGAGTTTTTTTTTCTGCTACAACATAACTACATGCAATGTTAATGAGATTATGAATTGAGATGGGAAATGTACCAGTTCATATGTGTCATAGGTGTGACCGAAGCGAGCAGCGGAGGAAGGTCTCTTAAGAAACCAAGCAAGGACGTATGGTGGTGTGGGCACACAGTGCTGAGAGGGCACTTGGAAGGACTAGGACGTTGTGCCTATGTATCTCTTTTGTGATCAGCATCACCCAGAACCATACCGCAGGGTCAAGGTCGAGAGGTTAGTGGACAATCTGGTCCCAGTAGCACCTGATACTACGTATCACTATGTATGCAGTAGACATGTTGTGGGCCGAGAGAAAAGGAGTGTGTTCAATGTTGAAAAATGTGCGTAACTTTTTGTGTGTAAAAGTGTCATTTTAACAACAATATGAAAGACATGTTGAAAACTGAAATGAGTAATGTGTTTGGCATATGAGACAGTAGACTAATGCTTTGATAAACAGGAGGGAAATGTGATAAAATGTGAATATATGAGTATATTTCTGTGATGTATTTTATCTGCATAATAGTGATATTTTATCTGCATCATTAGTCTAAGAGAAGAACGGGTGTGTGACAGCATTTGTTTGTGAAGGGGTCGTAAAGATGGGCCAAAGAATGTTGCCCGAGGGGGGGGAGTTGCACCCCCCTTGCAGGCTTTATCTCTACGGAAAAATACCAAGTGCCTTGATGTGAGGCTGACCAATGAGAAATGTGACCCGCCTATTCCAGAATATCTAATAAAACCAACCAGCATGGGAAAAAACGGGGTGAGACGCGGGGGTGAGACGCAGGAGGGTCAGCCAGGCTCCTTACAACGGCCTGGCTGACACAGTCCCCGCGTTTTCTCCCATGCATGCCACACAAATGTCTGATTTGTCGTTTCATATTCTAGGTTGAATTGTGTTCTCTATGTGTTACGGAATAGCATCGGTGTATGTCTAATTCCATGACAATCTCTCTGCACCGGAGGACTTAACTATACAAATAAATTCATGTTATGGTTTAAAGTAGACTTATTAACTTAGATTTTCTTCATTCATTTTACATCATTGTACTATACAAATATGGTGGTCTTTTATTGTGTATGGTTCAAATTCTCTTTTATACTATTTAAATATTGTCAGCATACAGAAGTCATTTTAGATAGATACCAGCAGTTCTTCCATATTGTACAGTCCTTATGCAGCTTTTTGATTAGAACCTACTCTGCTCCGTGCTCTTGGCCCCATTCAGCTCTGATAGCATTTCCATTACAACAGGTGCACCGTGTGCTGTGTAAAACTGGGCATGAAAACAGCACAAAAATGTTTTGACGCAAAAGGATGTCTGCTCGACAGATTAATACAAGGGGAAAAAACTCTGATACTTTATGTTCTGGATAGACAGCTTCCTGTGGGTCACTGATGTAGACAGGACACACAGCAGCAGCAGCCGCCCTGTAGCCACGCCCTCTGTGACAGGTGGAGGGAGAGGCAGCAGTGGGCGGTTCTGTCTGCGTGCAGTAAAGAGGTTATTGTGGTCATTAATTGTTCATCATCACCTTTCAATTACTAATTTTTTGTAATCGTCGGGTGTAATAATCGTAATCACAGCTAAAACTACAAGTGGAATGCTCTGATAGATTTGAACACTAGCTTTGTTATATCGACCTTTGTTTATTATCGTACTCGTAGCTGTCTTTTTTCCCCATGATTGTTTAGCTCGCGGGGATTATACATCATGACGATTCTCTTCATGTCTGTGGTCTGCATTTCTTTTCTCACATTTAAAAGATTTTGGACACTCAAATCCTGTTGTGTGCTGCAAGTTTATGGAGGAGACAAAGGTGTGTTCTGTCTCATACTCCACGCTGAAATGGCTCACGAGAAACAGTAGGCTTTTACCCAATCAGCGTCCTACGGTCTGTGGACGTCATGTTTAGTCACTGCTTTGCTCAAATTTGCCAAAGCGGAAAGAGGGTACTAAAAAGGTATGCGGTCTGAGGAGGTACCACCAAAGTGAAATACACTTAATCTGGGCTGAATCGCGCCGAATACAGTTGAGCCAAGTAGGTTCTAATGGAAAAGACCCATTTATGTGTGGTAATTTTCAGTCCGTCAGTGAGATATGGATGTTGTGAGTCTGCAGGAAGAGGTCAGAGCAGATAAACTGGGTTAGAGGTGTCTTGGTTGGACAGAGGAGGAGATAGATGGGTGTACAGGTGAAAATAAATCCATTGGGAACCCGCGGGAAGCCATCTATTCACAGATGTACCCTTGTGGCTGGGGCAGTGTTGGAGCGGTTAAAGGACAGAGCAGATGCAGGCTTGGGTCCGTTTCATCCGGTTTGTGAGGTCCAGGTCAGTCCAGGTTGCCTGTCAAATAAGTCCTCTGTCACCATCTGTCTCCACAGCTCACCGTGAACAATATTTGATTACAGTGATCCCTCGCTATATCGCAGTTCACTTTTCGTGGACTCGCTGCTTCGCGGATTTTCATCATGCATTGTGTTCTGCATTCTGATTGGCTAAACAGTCTCTCTGCGTCTTCTCTACCTGTGTGTCAATAACGTTATGGATTAATATGTACACGTACGTAAAACCGCTTGTCAAATTGAAGTTTGCGAGGCCGGTGAGAGCGGCGTGTGTGAGCGGCGGGAGAGAGCGGTGAGAGTACAGTACAAACGTTTATACAGTACTTTTATTTGTTAAACAAATGCTTGGGCCTGTAAAAAGGTTTTGTTCCTTGTTTTCAATGTTTTATGAAGTATTTCATTGTATAATAACTGTAAAAAAATGAAGGTTTCTACTTCGCGGATTTCGACTCCCGCGGGTTCTTCTTGGAACGTAACCCCCGCGATAAACGAGGGATCACTGTACATGTAAAACACAGACTACCAGCCAATAGAATCCTTTGAATCTTCTAACATAAGAGAGTAATTAGTGCACAAACTTGAATCATCTTTTTACATTATCTATACTTCTAAAGATAGTGGTGTTGGAATTTAGAGTTTGGAAAATACTTTATAACAAGCGTATAACACATGCTAGTTTATGAAAAGTAAAACAATGTACTGGTGCTGTATATCAATTGAACCAGGGACCTCACCAGACCCTTTTTACATGACCCACTATAAATCAGCTGTGCCCCAGTATAAAAAGACCAAGCCCATTATCTGTGCTGGAGGTATGTGCCAAGAGCGCACAGTGTGCAGTAGACTATTGTCTACTGTGAGCTTGTTGGGACAGCACCAATGAGACCTATGATAGCGCTGCCTGGTTGAGTCATAATGTGATCCATATCAGTATATAGCGAGAAAACCTTAAGTCACTTTCATTTTTGGACATAATGACATTGTTAGATGTGTAAACAGTTATGAAAGAATATGTGTGTGAATCCAATAGCGCAAGGACATCACATAACAAGCACTCAAGCTCCCCAATATGAATCTGCAGACCCGGAGGCTGCACTCTTATGAACCACAGATGCCCCGTACACGTCTCTGGAGGAGCAAAGGGAGGCAGCAGAGGGCATTTATCAGGGCATTTGGATTCATTCCTCTAAAATTCACCAGATTACAGGAAATTACTTGCTCATTTTCAAGAGGTGCACCACTTCAGCAATACTGGGACACAGGCCCCTCAATTAAGTCTTAAGGTCTAGTGACAGCCCTGAATTGAAAATAAGCATAAACTCAGAGTGTTTTTTTTGTTCAGTTTGTTCAGTTGTTTTAGTTGTATGCACAACTTAAATGTAGTCCAGGCTTTATCCCTCAAAATGTGGGCTCTTATAATACTATAACTTGTATAAAGGTAGGCTGTAGTTGCCTGGCAAATCCAAATACATGCAACAGGAGGAACACAAAAAAACATGATGGGACACGCAATTAAACCTTCCAAATGAGATGAGATAAAAATAAGACTAAACAACTCTCAATGGCTAACTGGATACTATTCAAAAGAGAATAGGTCTGGTCTGCTCCATATTTCAAGGACCCAAAAATGACAGACAATTTATAAAGTGTTTGCTTCAGTTTGGTAAAACAAATGAGTACATCATGCGAACATTTCTCAGCATGAAAAAAATCTATTGAAAAAGGTGAAAACTGAAGTCACAGCTCATTGTGTCTACCCTTTTTACAGCAAATTATTAATTACTCTTCCGCTTCGAATTAAATTCTTCTGTTAGACCATTCCACAAGTTGACCAGTCTAAATCAATAATAATTATGTACGTTTCGATAATCAATAGTGTTTTCAAAAGGAAAAAGAACATTCCATTTCCAATTAGAGGCATCATTGACACAGACAAGATTTGAGTTTGATGATACAGCTCATGTGATTTCACTGGTGCTAAATTATTCAACCCAGGCATCGGAAAGAAAAAAATGAAAATAAAAAGCAGACGGCTGATCATTTTGAAGTCATCACCTTCCCTCCATATTCTTAGATCAGAGAGAATATTATTTAAATAAGATTTATAATTTTTCCCCATTTACCGGTAATTTCAGCTGACTTTCTCTGCTTCAAGTGACTTTACTCCTCCTACTTCATATATATATATATATATATATATATATATATATATATATATACACCGCTTTGATGAACATTATGGTGGTGAATCTGTCAAACTTGTAACAAAGAGCACAGAGTTGCACTGAGCAGAACACATTGTTGATAAGTGCTGAAAATGATGATGATACTGATGATTGTTTAGAGATTAAAAGGCCTTTGAACTTGCAGAATGACAATTATCTCAGCAATACAGATGTCACCAACAGTAGGTTCATACCAAAAATAACGTTTTATGTGGATTAAAAAAATTCTCTCAAAACGATTTTAAATTCTCTTCTAAAGTATAATGATGTTCCTTCATAAACAATGGAGATGTCTTATTTCATTTTTGTGTCAGAAATGCTGCATCATATGCCACTATTTTGTTTTGTTTTTTCTGACCCGCAGGCTTTATGTCGACAGCATAGAAATGGGGACCACTGCGGTGGTACCAACCACACATGTGCCACACCTTAAACCACTGAACCACTGGTGAGCATGTAGCACTGTATTTCTCTGAGTGCAACTACTTCTCCTGGACTAAAGGTGTGTAGACGAGGCCATAAACCTGGCCCTCCACTTAATCCAGCAGCATCTGAACACATCCCTGCAGTGCATGAAGTAAATCTCAATGGATTCATACTTTCATGTAGGATCCACATTTTCAATTCTTTCTTTAGGGTTAGGCCTCCCACGTGAAGCGCAAAGGCCTGTCCTACTGCTATTCCACACAGGTTTATTCAGCGTGGTTTGAGCACAGATCTATGGGTTTGAGGCTGTGTGGTCCTCAGAGCACATGCACAGACCTCTAAAAGAAGCTGCTTTCTGCTCAAGTTCTAAAAGCTCATGTTAGAGAGCGGAGCATAAACAGGCCTCTGAACACGGCCACAGACTGAGCAGCAATATATTTGTATATATTTTAAAACAATTCATATAAAGTTATGACACACGGTAATTTTAGATTGTATTGGTCAATCACTGATTGCCTTGATTGCACTGACTGCACGGAACTGTTATGGAATAAATTCACTATTTTGGCGTTTCAGTGAACTTGTTTTCAGATATGTTAATTGGGCTGTGCTCCACTCAGTATATTATAGTATATATTATATAGTTATAGTATATATTATATATATACACTCAGTATTTAGTGATGGTTAAAATCAGTTAACCATGCACACAACGCTCATGTCAACGTTATCATGGGAATATTCCTCCAACTTCCACTGGTCTAGAGCTGTAACTGAAAAAAAGTATCTACAACTCGTCTCACAGTGGCCCACATTGGCAAACTTTAGCACATTTCAACACAGCTTTACTAAAGAAACATTGGAATTTATGGTATGTTGTAGAGCACATCACACCAACAACAACATGGAGGAGAACTACAGAACAGCACACATGCCAGGCTGTGTGAAGCAAGCCGCAGTGTTGCTCTCATCCCCATTTCATGCTAAAGCTGTCCTGACTAATAAGAACAAAACATCTTTAATTAAAGAGCAATAAATAAATTAAATATGAAGCTAAAGAGCCTATATTAATTGAAGCTGTGTTTCCACTGGTTTGCTTTGGAGCAGAACGGTGCAGTCTAAAGGACTTTCTACTGTCTTATACCATAACGGGTACTACTTCCCAAAAGGGTCGAGCACTTCTCCTCCAGTTCCATTTTAGATAAGGAGGAGCGACGCAACATAACAAGATGACAGCAAAATATGGAATGCAGATAGACGCAGAAAATAACAATAATTTCTCACCAAATGCTGACCTGTAATGTTGTGGTAAATTGCCGTATTTCAAGTGGCGGCGACTTGAATTGAGCCGACAAACTAAGCAAAACAATGTTAGCATCTGCTGTTTCCTGTTTATCGATGCACGGCACTCTCCAAGGCGAACCAGCAATTACATCACAACAGAGGGATCCATGTTAAGTGTGTCTATGGAGAAGAGTTCTGTTGTGTGCAAGTGGACTGTAATGATGAGACAGAAAGTCTGCAACAAAGGATGAAGACACAGAGGCTAAAGTGAACGTCACAAGGACCTAGTGCTACAAAATGACTTGACCTCAGTGAATCTCGGAGCACAACACAAGGTACAACACTGGACTATGCAGATGTTTACGTGTGACATTAAACACAAAATTAATTTAGAGATACTGCAACAGTTCAACTGCCCATATCTGGTCTACCTACAATACACTATGTTAAGATAAGAGAACTTTTATTTGTCCCACAATGGGGGAATTAGTCATTTAGAAATATTCTAACAGAAAATGTATGGACTGTTATGTCTTTCTTTGTTTTCTTTCTAGCTGTGCATGGATGAGTTTCTGTAAAAAGCAGACATGCATCCCTTTCTATAGCATTTTTCAATTCAGAACTTATTTTAATTTAAGTAAATTATGTTAAAGACAATAAAATGTAAGATTCACTCGCCATAGATATTTGGACTGGTCTGTCTATCAAAGTGAAATGTTGATGTTTTGGGGACATACTAATGAAGAATGAAATGACTAAATTCAAGCAGTAGCATCTTATTTGTTATATGTATACTGTACATACAAATATACCTACAGGTTTTATATTTATTGCAACTGTGCAAATGCATTCATAAATCTAACCAGTCACTGCAGTAAACGAGTGAAGCCCTCATATAAAGTAAAAACAACTAAAAAAATCCTCCTGATTTAGTATTCGTATCACTTAAAAAAAAGCCTCTCCATTTTCAGCTCTGACTCTAAACCATACAGCATTTGTGAAGAAAGGCACAGATTTGTTTCCCCGTCATAGCCAAATGTTTTGCTACAAGGCATTAAATTATCTATAACAAAATGTTATCTTATATGTACAGTGAAGTCTGCCAATGAAACTATCTGACCAAACATCCCACTCTCAGTTGGACACCTCACAATAAAAGGGTGTCAAATGAGTGGAGGCCCTGGTGCATGCTGGGAGTGCTTTTAACACGTGGCTGGACTCCACTGTGCAGTCAGACCTCTCACTGTACTCCGGTCAGCACTCACATATGCAACACAACCATTAACTGTGGTAAGCCTGCAATGGACAGGCACTCATCCTCTTCCCACAGGTAATATCTCTATGAAACCAGATAGTTGACTAATTTCTATAATTGTGTGAAATGCTCATTTAGTTTAATGTGTGAACTAGCTACATGAGGCAAAGTGCTCATTGCAATCAGTCCACTGGTGCCTCCTGATCGCGGCAATCCATTTCTGATGAAAAACAATAATTTTGGGGAAGTTATAGATTAGAAGTAAATTTGACTTCTAATGCCCTATTTTAAACAAGCCCTTTATTTCACCATATATTTTATATGTTACACTACTATTATAACTATTATTTATTTTATCATGCTGTCGTAAACACCGGATTATAGCCATGGGCTACTTTCCCTCAGTCTGCAGTCACACTCACAACACACTCATTCATACACCAGCATTATATTGTATGTATTGTTTTTAGTGGTAAGGGAAACCAGAGCACCCAGAGGAAACCTACACAGACATAAGACATGCCACCTGGGAGTGAAAGGACCTTCTTGCTGTGAAGGACTCATTGCTGCGCTACCGTGATGCCCAATACCATAAACCAGGGGTGTCAAACATGCGGCCGCATCCGGCCCCCCAGATGTTTTAATCCGGCCCACTGAACATAAAAAGCAAACAAAAAGCCTCTGAACAAAAAAGCACTTTTTATTTATTTATTCAATTCTGTCCACTATTTTAAAAAAAACACTATTTTAAAAAAGGAAACTCTCAAGCTGCTTAATATGCTGTTCCTACTGCTGATGAACATGGACTCAATCTTTCACCTGCTGCAGATAGTGTACTATTTATTTCTAATATATTTATAGTTTTATTCTTTGTTATTTTTGGCTCGCGCGCCTGATCATCACAATTCGGCAGTTTGGTAATGCCCAAAAACCAAAAAAAAATTCAAAGGCTGAGACTTAAAATTGTTTAAATCCCAGATGTTGTCAGCTTCTATGGATTTTGTTCAACATTTACATTATTTTGTTGAGGTGTTGTAACAATAAATTAATGTCACATGCGACATCTAATCTACAGTATCCATCCATCCATCCATTTTCTACCGCTTGTTCCCTTTCGGGGTCGCGGGTGACTGGAGCCTATCCCAGTGACTTCGGGCCTTAGGCGGGGTACACCCTGGACAGTGGCCAACTTGTCGCAGGGCTGACACAGAGACATAGACATTACAGACAGTTCACTCTCACATTCAATCTACAATATATCATAATTAAATGCATTCTGTTTGTGTTTTATGAATGCAAGTCAGAAAACTAATTTAACTGGAAGCACAATGCACAAATCTTATAAATAGATGCTTATGTTCATCTGAATGTTGTTCATATAATAACAATTGTGTTTACCCCCCGAGGACACAGTTAATGATGTGCACCAAAACAAACTGCATTTTCACTTACCCTGACACTGGGTTATGACATTCCCTGAGATGTGGGGAGTTGGTTGGATCTCGTTTCACATTTATAATTTGTCCTCAAACATTATAATTGACCCGAGTTAATAAATAGATTTTCCTATTGAAAAGTTGAAAGCATATTAATGTTTGATCATAATTTGGGCCATCACACAGTAAACCATAAAATGTTCTCTATGTACAAAAAATATATTGTGATGCAGAAACATTTCTATAGTCACATCATGTAGTCTATTTATTTTCATGCAAGGTCCACGCCAAACAAAAGCAAATAGAATACTGGCAAAGTATTTAAGGAATATAACGTATACCAGTGGAGGCCAGATGAGTGCGAGAGCTCTCAGCATAAACCTGTCAGAGAGCAACTACTCTACCCGCTCTATGTGTGTGTGTGTGTGTGTGTGTGTGTGTGTGTGTGTCTCATAGTCCCATGTGCCGAATGTGTCCAGGACTCACCTTCACTGATTGGCTGCTGCACAGAGAGGTCAGAGGTTAAAGGGAGGCTGGTACACTTCATCAGATTCTTGACATGATGTGTGGCAGGAGAAGAGAAGACAGATATAGGTCTGCAGACTGGGAAAGAGCGATAACAAGAACAAAAGGTACAGATTAAGTGTAGTCTGTACAAATTGAACCCATGAGAAATATCAGAAGAAACATTTAAAGAAATGTTTGTGTGACACATTGGATGGTGTGGTTAGTATTTTTTAACTTTAGTTGTAAGGAAACAAACAACATAAATCAACACACGTCATCTGAGACCAACAGTTGTTGAGTAAAGTAAATGGAGGCAAGGAAGTGAGGCCAAGACAGACTTGCAGTATGGTATGTGACTTTTTAGAATTGTGTTGTGTGCTGGATATGTAAGGCTTTATCTGGCAATGATCCACAGTTACCCACAAACAGGCACAGAACAGCATGAGTAGGAGAACAATTCAGGCACTGCAATGTTGTTGTTGTCGTTGTTGTTCTTTAATAGGATCAACTGTTCTAAAGACCATATAGTAGTATATTTTCCACGGAAACTTTGTCGAATCTGAAATGCAGGTAGTGACAAAATAAGTTTTACACCTTCAAAACAAGCCAAACCTCAGCACTGAATCTATACAATATATTCTGTTAACAATGGGATCAATGCAGCATTAACACAGCTCTGTAAACAGAACGGAAAAAGACAACTTCTTCATTTTTATACTTTGTTCACTTTTGGGTACAATAAGGAACAACAAACTAAAGCAATTCAGTTTACAAAGAGGGTTCTATTTCTATGGATTTCTTTTTGAACAAAATAAATTGTTTCCCATAGCCTTGGGGCGGTGCACATGATGCTGAATATATTATTACCAGATAAAGACAAGGGCAGCAATAAATTGATTATATATATATATATATATATATATTTTTTAATACATATTTTTTTCCCCCCACCGAGCGTGAACATGAAGGAAGCAGAGCACGCGCTTGCGGACCAGGTTTTGAGCATGGAACAAACCTTTGTGTTTTATCCTAAGCAATTTTAACAAGGGGAATCTCAGCCATGAACTACCTAAGTACAGACAGTTTATTAAAGCCCCGACCAGGGAGCAGAACACTCTGGATCACTGCTACACAACAGTCAGCAACGCCTTCCGCGCCATGGGTCGCGCTGGTGGGCTTTTCAGATCAAGTCATGGTTCACCTGATCCCCACGTACAGACAGAGGCTGAAGCTTTCCAAACCTGTAGTGAGGACTTCTAAGAAGTGGACCAATGAGGCAGTGGAGGAGCTACGTGTGTGTTTGGACATTACAGACTGGGAGGTTTTCAGAGCTGCCACCGATGGAAGAGTACACGGACACTGTGACGTCATACATTCGATTCTGTGAGGACAGCATTATACCAACACACACCAAAGTCACTTTCAATAATGACCAACGATGGTTCGCACCAAAACTGAGGGAGTTAAGGCAGCCGAAGGAGGCAGTGCTACAAAGTTAGATCACAATACAATACGTATCTGAAGCAGCAATTCTCTGAGAACAACTCCGACTATGTGTAAAGTGGGCTCGGGCTTCTCACCAACTACAAGTTGAGAGCCCCCAACACTGCAGATGACCAAAAACTGGCTGAGGAACTTAACACCTTCTACTCCAGGCTCGAGACCACTCTCCTCATCGGACTCATCTCAGACGGGGATGAGTCTGTCTACAGGAGGGAGGTGGACCGGCTGGTTTCCTGATGCAGCGTTAACAACCTGGAGCTCAATAACCAGAAGACAGTGGAGATGATCCCATCCGGACTAGAACCTCCCGCCATAATAATAGTTTATTTCCCTCCGCTGTTGGACTCATGAGCACTAAACACCTGCTAATTTAACAATACTCAACCAATACTATGAAAGCACTGTTCATTTTCTGCACTATTTCTGACCATCTGTAAATGTTTGTGTAAATATATGTACATACTGAGACCAAGCTTATGTTTTACCTTATTGTATTAGTAACTTCTTAATTTATGCATACCATATTTGATTCTATAGATGTTGCTATTGTTATTATTTTATTATTTTTGGTTTTATGTTGCACCTTAACACCAAAACAAGTTCCTATGTTTGTGAACTGTGTTCAATGACAATGGCAATAAACCTTTTTCTGATGATTCTGATTAGATTTAAATGTCCGCGAACATTAGTTGTGGCAAGTTTTTGCTGCTTTTTCATTTTCAATGTTATGTGCTATCTACCAGCAGTATATAGGCAACAGATGATCCTAGTTTGAAGGTCCAAGATTCTAGGATTTTGATCCCATGAAAGAATGTTCCTTTAAGCATCCTTAAGCATCCAAGACCAAGTTAAAAGCGACTCAATCAATCTATACTTGACTGTTTTAGCCTAGCGCTGAATCTTCAGGTAAAGTTATCAGGTTATCCCAAGAGCTTGAGGTAGCTTTGGTCTATGGTAAATAAAAACATGTTTGAACTGTCCGTCCCTTACCAGTTGGGGGCCCATTCTTCAAAAGGCAGACAGTGTTGGCTCAAGCAATCTGTAGAGCCAGAAAGAATCACCACATCTTACACTGTGAACATCAAAATGCAACAAATGAAAGGCATGAAATTCTCTGTGTTAGGATCCCAGACCATAACATCAGGTTGTGGTGCAGTGAGCTGAATACAAGAGACTCTTATGTACAAGTCTTATAGAGCAGAATCTAGAAAAAAGAAAACCGCATCAATATTGTATCATAATAAACTTTGTAAGACAAAATATGCTTATACATAAACATTTATTCAATTTAAACATTGGGTTTTGAAAGTATTTTTTTAAATAGTTAAACCAATGAATTTCTAACAGCTATGAACTTCTTTCTCAATCATGTCTCAAATTAGCAAGTAATGAATTGATACAAAATTAGCAAGAAATCCAACTATTAGAGTGAAGTGCCGTTCTGTGTATGTACAATAATACAGTGCATATTATGCACTGTCCAAAAAGGTGATGTTTACATCACGCTGCTGAACGCTGCCTTAAGTAGTCGTGACACATGGTTTTTCAATTAAACCCAACTGGGTGGAGTGCTTACCGGCGCTCGCTTCAGTCTGTTTTTAGTGAGCATTGATTCCACTCAGCAGTTTGAAAGTTGAAAAGTTCTAGAGTGGTAGACGAGTTTGCTCATGTTCTTGGACGCCGCGGTGCCGTAAGCTTCCGGTGCATGCAAATGAGTCCGCCATTTAAACTAGTGTGCAGCTGATTCCACCTGGTGCCGGGGGAGGAAGGGGGTGGCTTACAGCTCGCAGGTTATCTTTAGACCCATCGGGTCTAGAAATTTTCATTTGATTGAGGGGCTTGTTATAAAATACTGACCGTTGTATTACAAGACTAGTAGCTTTGCATTTAGACGCATCTAAATTCAGTTCCTCTTTAGACAAATTTCTCAGTGAATAGGAGTTGGATTGTAATAATACATAAAGCCTTTTGAAGCTTAACAAACAGAGATCACATCTGAACTGTCCCCTATGTCCTTAATTTCTCTGTGTGAGCCAATTTACCTGGGTCTGGCTCTACTCCTGGGCTTTCTCGCGAGAGAGGATGAAAAAGTACTTCGCAAACTTCAAGTTCCTGTTTAAATGATTATCAGTCGAGCTGATGACTGTTAAAATGCATCATTAATCAGGTGCAGATCCTACATGTTGCCAACAGTTTAGAGATTTTAGGTACATTTTCAGACTGAATCAAAACTGTAATCCAAATGAGATGGTATTTCAATACGCAGCCTTTTTAATGGACGTGGGGCAGATGAGGGTAAATTGAGTGGGGCACAATATGGCATAATTTTTTTCAATTTACCAGGGCTGGGCCGAGTCTGAACACCAAAATTGCAGGACCCGTGGGTTGGAATAAAACCTGACCTGCGCAACACTAGAGAGCATCATCAGTTTGGGGAAAACTGATGGCAAACTTGCTCAAATCCTCTTTTTACTCAGCCTCACACGCTTTCTCTTATTTAGTCAATGATAAGGTTAAGTTATTTACGCTTATGCCCTGCACACCTCTTCCCCACAGACTGTATCACGTCTTCTCTCTCCTTCCTTCTGCTCTGCTCTGGACTCCAAATAAGTTCTACAGTTTTAGACAGAAAACTTTTGTCTCTGACCTGCTAAAGTCATGTTTTATGTTGTAGGTAAATTTAGAACATTTGTATTAAGTTTTGTAAGAATGAGCCTGAATTTGCGGCTGTCATGCGCGTGACGACTGCATCGATGTCGGCTTATACTTTTGTTCATTCATACTTTTGCATCTCTCTCCGTGAATATGAGGCCGATTGATGGTTTTCCCCCAGCGGACCTGATCTGTTTTATCCGAGTTTGCTCAGCCCTCTGCTGCAGCCCGCGCTCTGTAGAGAGAAAACAGAAAGAGGAGGGCTAACTCTTCAAAGAAAGTGACTATGAGGAAAGAGGAGGGTAGAGTTTCCACAGGTCTGAACTGAGAGAACGCACATACCGGTATGTATCGTGGGGATAGTAATAGTTACGCATTATCACAAATACATTTGTAGTGGGTACACGCAAATCCAGCCCCACTTCTACTTGGTGGCATATACCTGTGTGTCGGCTGTTGTGATACGACGCACACCTCTATGCAAAAAAAATAATATTTGTACAGGATTAGATGGGCCTAAAGTTCTAAAATCTAAAATGATACAATGGATGCGTTTTTGGATCTTTGAATTAAAATGTTAATGTAATAGATTAACAGTTAATATAAAAATCCATTCTCCATTTGGGACTTTTGATTATTTTCTCTTTATATTTAATTTATTTTGTCTACAACGAAACGAACAAGTGCAGGGGTGTCAAACTCATTTTGGGTCGTGCGCTGAATTTCAACGCTCAGGCGAAGATCAGTCTTTAACCAGATCAACGAATTTTGCATACTTTTGAGCTGCCACACTCCGTACATCTTGAATAAACTGTGCTCTACTAATGTAACGCAATAAAGTAGGACAATATTCAGCACTTTTATGCATCAAGTACATTTGCGTACTTCAGCCAGGACCCAGGTCAGGCCAACAGCACCATCTGCTCCTGCCCAGGACATTGCTCAGGACAGGGCCTTTGAGGCTGCTGCTCTCAGTTTGTGGAACGCCCTACCAGACCACCTCAAGGCTCCACAGACAATGAGTGCTTTTAAGAAAGGACTAAAACCATTACTTTTTCAAAAACATCATCGTATTATTATCAATGTTTTTGTTGTGATGTTCTGTTGTTTTTATTCTTGTAATGATTCTTGTACACGTGACACATGAATGCAGCCTTCACACAAACACTGCAGTCACATTCCTCACTGTTCTTTGTATTTTTATGATCTAAACGTGCTTTCTGCCCATTATGCTGCACATTTATTGTGTCAGAACAACCGCAGCATTAAAAGGCGGAATCCTGAAGAGAGAAAAAAGTGAAGCCATGCTGTGCTGAGGCTGCAGAGGTGAGGCCAAGTCACCCTGAGGAAATGCAGGTTTAGTTCAGTCTCGGCCTAATCCGTCCAAGAAAATAGATGCTGAAAATGTTGATATTCTATGTAAAACTAAAGTGATCGAATTTTCCGTCACGTCTCAAAAAAATCTGTCAATGGCGAAGAATTCTTGGTTAATGTCTTCTCTGCCTCAATATCATGTAGCTCCTTTAATGCCAGATTTTGTCATATTTTTAGGCTAAGCAATAACATCTCCAGAGAGTTGGTGGTGGAACTACCCCAAAAGAGTTACATAGTGCGGGTCAGGAATTACAGGTATGGTAAACAAATAACATCTAATCTTAACTATAAAACTACCTGGAGAGCAAAGATGACTCTACCATTATAAAGGCACACACGTAGCAAGTTGGAGAGACATCTTAAGGTTCCATTGCGTTTATTTTATCATTTATTTTTGGTTGAAGAGATAACAGTAGGTAGCAAAAATAGCAGTGGGCCCCAGAGCCACAGTAGAGGTAGTCCCAACACATGACTGACTAAAAATATGAACCTGCATTCCACTTCTGATAGTGTGAATTAATTAATTTAGTCTACAAGGAGCGGGCCAACCAATCACAGTGTTCCGCTAGAGTCCACAATCACACAGCGACACAAACAAAGTTCTAGATTAGCAACCAGAGGTAGTTAATTTGAGAATATTGTAAGTAAGCTGCATGCTGTACCTCACAATTTGAACCGACACGAGCCAAAGACATTAGCAAGGTGGAAACACGCTGACGCACAACTAAAATGAGGCACTAGCTGTGAGGAACATAGCGGCTACCCTGGATGTTGGAGGTCAGGGAAGTGACATGGTTGTACAGCTTCAGTTGTAGTCATCTGGACTCAGTTTGAAAAAATATACGTTTCGACTCTCATCCAAGAGTCATTGTCAATAACAGAATTTAGGTCGAGAACTCCGATATTAATACTGTTCTGTGGTAAGACCCGCCCATTGGGAGGAGCCTTCCTGAAGTAGAAAGAGTTGTTTGTTTCAACAGAAACTCCCCCCTTGTATCTACCGAGCTAGCCTATTCAGAATCTTAATGGGCTATTAGAAACCTCTTTGTCTTTGTGAGACCCTGGCTCAACCACCCTGAGTACCTGATTAGCTCTCGACCTAAATTCTGTTATTGACAATGACTCTTGGATGAGAGTCGAAACGTCTATTTTTTCAAACTGAGTCCAGATGACTACAACTGAAGCTTTTTCTACTATGGAACACGCCTGGACGAATGAGGGATTACACCGACATGGTTGTACAGCGTTCTCTCTAGTGCCACCCTTGAGCATGTCAAAGCTAATCATGCCACACATCTTTAAACATCCAATATCAAATCTTAGCATATCACACACATTTCCAAATTTGTATAGAGTGAACCTCACCAAACATCTCAGCTGCTTCCAAACACACCCTTTGTTTGATTAGCAATCACCAACCACCTTTCTCCTCCACCATGTCCCTGTTTTGCTTTCCTCCTTCATTGCTACAATATACTATTGCCACGGTGCTTACCTTTTCCCCTGTAGGGCTGTGTGTCTGCTGTAATGAATAGTACTTAATTGCCAACTGGGACTGAAGCCTTAAATATAAGTCTCAGGACAGTTAACCTGGGTCAGTATGAATGATAAACACACTTTAATAAATGGGCCGAGGCAAGAAGCACTGGAGAAAGCCATTTCTCTGCACAGGCGCTTCAGCACAATGCATTTTAATGGGACTCTTGCAATTATTGGGGTTCTTAAAGAGAATTACCAACACTCAAGTGTATCTTTAGCTTTAGCTTATTAGCTTCTGTCCATTCCACTGTCTGTCTTGTTTAAATTCTGATGTCTTTTACTTTCCTGGTTATTTTTGGTTTAGAAGGAAAAACACTGGAAACCTTGGCTCATGGATATGGCTTTGATTGTGCTTTAAATTTTAAGTATGTTTTTTTTTTGTCCTGTCCCTATAATAAACATAATGAAAAAATACTAATAAATACAATCAGACAAGCCAGCTCAAGGTTTTATGTTCTAGTCTAGTATTCTATTCAAGCAACGTTTTGAGGACTCTTCACCATTCAAAAGATATTTTTAAATTGTTATCAATATTTATAACTTGAGAGTTATAACTAAGAGGGGCACAAAGGATAGTAAAGTTCATTACCCATAACAGAATATTTTAAATATACAACTGTTCATCTTGAGATTGTTTTTAATTGTCTGTAATTAAATTAAATCGTACCTAATGCACCTTTCAACATAAATCTAGTTTATTTATTCAGGCAAACACGACACCAAATGCATATGCAGTACAATACCATATCTTTATTCTGATCTTGTTATAGGGTAAAGGGCAAGATCTCAGCGCTGATGTGACCCTCTTGTATTTACAGTCTGTTATTAATCACAGGAAAATCATTTGCTGCTCTGAGCGGCCCAGGAGTTTAATTTCATTTGTTCCCATCGATTTAACGGCCATTTGAAAAACAGGGGGAGGAGGCAGTGGAGTGGAGATCCAATACAAGCTATTGATTAGACTAAACAACCTTGTGTTCACAGCAACAGAGTTCAGGGAAGTAGAGAAATTACATCCTTTAAGGATCCCATGTATTTTAAGACTACCGTACTTTTTGGACTTTAAGCTGCTTCTTTTTCCCCACATTTTAGACCCTGTGGTCATTACAACGGTGCGGCTAATTTATAGATTTTTACAAGCTAACGGCCACCAGGGGGCATTCCAGCAAGAAACGCAAGCATTTGACACACTGTAGAGGAAGACGTCAGTGGACAGTGCTTCACTGGAAGTGAATCTAGATGCGGCAAAACACAAAGACACAAGAAACACAAAGACACAAGAAACACAAAGACACAAAGACTCTGCAGTTTTGAACCCGCCGCATTGAAATGAGACTTTCTTGGCCAGACCTGAACCGCATCACTACTGCGGACCATATTTTTGTGTAAATATCTCATGTTACAATGTAACTTTCACTCGCTAAGCACAAGCTCAGGAGCAAAATCAGCTCACACAGAGTTATCAAGGACAGAAGGGACAGTAGGGACAGCTGTGATGTGTTTTCTGTTTATGCTTCAAAATGCTATGTGTTTTATTATAATCCAACTCATATCCACTGAGAAATTAGTCTAATTAGGGGTGCGCCGCCCAAGACCCATGGTTCAAAAGACAACAGGCTTACACATAGTAGTCAGAGGAGACTACCATGTATGTGTAGCGCTCTATAGCCTGAAAAAGTACGGTAATGTAAAAAAAACATTTGGAGATGTCAATTTCAAGATTTATTTTAGTTTTTTCATAATGAGTGACTATAATGCCCTCTACACTGCATCGCACTGTAACAAGTATTGTATATCATTTGGGAAGAATAATCAAAATTGGCACTGCATTTCATTTTAAATGCTCTACAGCACTCCTGAATAAAATCTGCACCAACAACATTTTAAAAAGAAGAAACAATAAATAGTACATGTTGTGTAATGTAAATGCTATGTCCTTAAAAAAAATGATGATCTCGTGGCGCACCCGTGACACCGCAGACCATCACCGCAGACCAATTTCTCACTGAATATGAGTTGAATTGTAATAAAACACAAAACACATCACTTTACTCTGTGTGAGCTGATTTACCTGTGTCTGTGTCTTCACATGTGGTTCATCTGCTCCTGCTTAGCGAGTGATGAGATATTTACACTGGTCCAACGTAGTGATGCATGGCCAAGAAAGTCTCATTTCAATGTATCAGCTGTATATATAGCTGCAGCTCCGTGCGCCGCGTGTGTCTCACTTCCTCATTAGACTAATTTCTCAGTGAATATGAGTCTGTTAGTAATAAAACACACAGCATTTTGAAGCTTAAAATACAGATAACATGACATGTGACCACTGTCCACTCACGTCTACTTCTACAGTGTGTCAAATGCTTGCGCTTCGAGCTAGAGTGCCCCCCGGTGGTCGTTAGCCAGTAAAATCTTTAAATTAGATGCGCCGTTGTATTTGGCTGCAGGGTGCAAAGCATGGGGGAAAAGTAGCTGCTTAAAGTCCGAAAAGTACGCTAGGTAACTTAATTGTCAGTCAAAAAGGTCAAAAACAAAAGAAAAGACTCATTACTGAAGTATATTGAATTTTCTGTCTAATCCCCGAGTATTTTACAGAATAAGCAACCAGCACATAGTATAAGTAAGTATAGAGAATGATGGATATATCTCGTTGGCTGGCTTACCTTATCACCACTCTAGGTTTCATCAAGACTCCCGATGGAGGTGCAGATACTGATAAAGCCAGGCAGCACACACGCACGCTAAACAAGATTGGCTTGTCTGGGGTCCAAAATAAATGGTGTTGCAGAAAGCTGAGATAGTCAAAGAATAAAAGAGGAGAGCGCTTTTAAGGTGCAGTCGGTGTGATAAGGGCTCAGCAGTGATTATGAAGCTAAAAGGAAAGAGAACACATAGATTAATTTGGTCCAAGGCAGCTGATGGAAAACTGTCAACGACTTTGTTAACTCAGTAATGGAAGCGCTGAGATTACAACATGGGGGTGAAGGATTTTGTATGATGGCTGTCAAAAGTAAAATAAGCATTTACATATCATGATTTAACATGATTATACTTAACGTCAAGAGTAAAGCTGGTGAGAATCAGCCTAAAACAATAATGTTGGTTGGTTGTGATGCAAATTTGGGTTTATGTGGTATTTGTACGATCTTTATGGTATTTGTGGTCTTTTGCAATTCAATATAGTTCAAGCTTCTGTTCCAATGCGTTTTAGAATGAAACATGTCTTTCATAGTACCTCTGCTTTACCTTGAACAAAAGGTAAAGGACCACGCCATGAAGTCTGAAAGAATGAAAGAATGGTCATGACCTGCAGAGTACAACAGAAATCCAGGGTTTGTTCTGAAAGGAGGTGACAGCATGTGTCATGTGGGCTCTCAAAGGCATGTCCTCAATAAACGGTTGAACGTCAAAGAATCAAAAGTGAGGGAGAACTCAGGCAGTGACCACCTGCTCTGATGTCGGGCCAACAGCTTGACAAATAATATTTCAAGGTAAAAATGAGAAAAGTAGAAAAACAAAGAATGAAAGGGAAGCGTTTGAGGAAAAATGGGCATGCTGCATGTGTGAAGAAAAGAAAAGATGAATGTGATTTACTGAAAATGTCAAGATGCATCCCAGCACTCCTGAATAAAACCAGCACACACAAAATGTACGAAGAAAATAGTAATTGTACATAAACGGGCCGCACCCATCAATAAACCGCAGCTGCCCAACACTACACTGTAGTGATGCATCTTTTGAACCGGGAATGAGACTAATTTCTCAGTGAATATGCGTTGGATTGTAATAAACACACAGCATTTTGAAGTTTAACATACAAAGAATACGTCTGAGCTGTCCCAACTGTCTCTTCTGTCCTTGATTACTCTGTGTGAGCTGATTTACCTGTGTCTGTGTCTTCACATCTGGTTCATCTGCTCCTGAGCACGTACTTGTACTAACTCGAGTGAGAGTTACGTTGTTACATGAGATCTTTACACAGAAATATGTTCTACGGTAGTGATGCACATGTTGTCTTTTTACCCGAGAGACAGTTCTGGCCAAGAAAGTCTAATTTCACTGCGGCAGGTTCTAAACTGCAGACAGTCGTATATCGCATGTCCTCGCTCTGCGTGTCTTTTTGCGTTTCGCCGCCTCATAATTCACTTCCTCATTAGACTCATTTATCCATAAATATGGACCTGATTGTAATAAAACACACAGCGTTTTCAAGTTTAAAATATAGAAAACATGATGTGTCCCCTGACGTCGTGTTCTACAGTGTGTCAAACGCTTGCGCTTCTTGTTAGAGTGCCCCCCCGGTGGCCGTTAGCCAGTAAAATCTATAAATTAGATGCACCGTTTTAATGACCGCAGGGATCAAAACGTGGGAAAAAAGTAGCAACTTAAAGTCCAAAAAGTACGGTAATCAACAACAAAAATTATTCTTAGCTATAGAATTCAAATCCAAACAGTACATGTTTGAGATAGTGTTCAGTACTATTGAGTTTCCTGCCTTATAGCACAAAATGGTGACTTTCCATTGGGTTCTTGGGTTGGACTCTAATAATAGACACAAAATATTTAATAATCCCCTATAGTTCTAATTCCAAAGTTTTATCATTCATATTAATTGACCATGTAAAATAAGCCCCATAATCTTCAAGATTTTGAGGAATTTAATTGCAGCTAAGCAAGGACTGCCCTAAATTAATGCATTAAATACATTTATGGTATGAAATAAGCTGAAAAAAGCATGCAATTATCATTTAAAGTCAAACCAGACACATGTTCAGAAAGAGATGATTGAAATTCTAAGACTGTCCTGGATACTAGAAAGATGGAATTGCTAAGACCAAAAGTGAAAGGCTGAGAAATGGGATTTTGATTGTGAGCACATTTGAGAGGTCAGGGGTCACACAGAAGAGCCAACAGATCAAATGGAGGTCAAGAAAAATACATTTAGGGGGATAGAGTGATTCTGGAGGAATAACAAATGAGTAAATGAGTGGCTATGTCCCTGTCGCATTGAGCTGAGGTACTGTTTCCTCATCTTGTCTCCCAGATCGAGAGTGTTGCTCTCAGTTATAGAAAGAACTGCTTGGGGAATAGGGACGAGTTGGAATGGCTGGATTACAGGCCCAGCGTGGCCATCACTGTCACTCACATCAGAACTGCCTATTCCGGCGACACACACTGAGCCCTTGAGTCACAGTAAGGGATTTTTTTGTTTTTTTGTTTAAACCAATTCCCAAAACACTTTCACAACAACAAATCCCAATGCTCCAGATTCTGCTCTCACTGTTTGGATTTTGTACTCGTCAAAGTAAGTGACATAAAATGTACAGTTCACCATGTACCCAAATCCAACTAAATCATTTTAATCAAGTAACACAATTTATTAAGTAAACGTGACCAAGTGAATTTGATATTTAACATTATCTCTGTATCAGTACCTCTAAATAAACTGTGATGTTGACCCGACATTGGCTCAGGCCTTGTCCATCCTCTGATGAAAGCTCCACCCCTAATCCTAAGAGCGGGGACACAGGAGTATAGGACCCAACTGGGCAAACACATTACCACACTTCCTGCTGCTATTTTCCAATTAGTCCTGTATCGATCAGCAGCTAGCTCCACTTCTCTGCTTGAAGCCACTTCTCTCACAGTACTTTGTGTTTCTCACCACTCTCTGGGGTTAGAAAAGAATAAAAGAAGAATAAAATAGCAAAAAACACAATACACTTTGGCACATGCTCATGATTTGTGCCAAACCAAAATAGTTTCATTAATTTTTCTTTTTTTAATAAATAGCTTCAGCTAGTAATTTGTTATTGAATCACTTCCATAAAGGGCTGTGCAATTACTAAAATGTAAAGCTTATTGTGATCAAATCCAATGCTTCTCTCTGATCCAAACACATTGATTGGCATTTTAATAGACAGGCCTATATCACTTGTCAGTAGAAGCACATTGAATGTATTAATATTAATTTATTTTAAATGGTAATGTGGAAAGGATTAAAAGTTTTATCCTTGGCCAAACACATCCATCTCATTTTCATTAAATAATGTATTCAAGCAGGATTTCAGCTCTCCTGCCCTTGTAGATAAGGTTTATTAAAACTCACTTTAATCCGATGACCTTTACCTATTATTACTGTATTTTTCCAATACCCCCCGTTATTTCCTTAATTTGTTGTCTGTCTGCTTTAACTGCATTGTTTGTTTTCTTCTATATGATTTTGTTTGTTTGCATTGTAGGATGCTGTATGAAGACTTTGTAAGCCGTGTTTTTAAGAAAGTGCTTTATAAATGAAAGTTATTAAAATTGCTATTAGAAAATGTTACTCCCAAAAGCCAACTTCCATTTGGGTGCCTGGGTGACGAGGGCGTATTATGTAGCAAAGAATCTCAGAAGAGCTAGACTCGACTGCCATGACATGGAGAAACCTCACACCAGGGAGAATCTCACTGTGGGGCATTGGATGAATGACGGGGGTCCATGAAGCTGGTGACATCAGCCTCATTCAAAAACAGGAGCTGATGAAGGTCATGTTAAGGTCATTCAATGTAGTTCACATACAAGTTTAACCAACTTCACGTTTATATTCTACTTCTGAATAATTGTTTTTAAATCATGGTTAAGGTGAAACAAAAGACTTTGGTATAATGTAGTGTTTCATGTAAAAGGCTTTTATTTTGATAGTATTCAAATTTTGCCTTCTTTTTTGGGGTTAAAACTTAAAAATCAGGCCAAGAATTAGACAAACAAATACATTTTGAAATAACATCCATTTACAATGTTACAATGTCCCAAATAAATCCATCCATCCATTTTCTGCCGCTTTATCCGGGGCCGGGTCGCGGGGGCAGCAGTCTGAGCAGGGACTCCCAGACTTCCTTCTCCCCAGACACTTCCTCTAACTCCTCCGGGGGGAGCGTTCATTTATGTCGACATAGTTTTTATTCTTTTCTAGCTTTTAAATCCATAAATGCAAAAATGCAAATGCAAAAATGAAAACATCTTTGGGTGTAGATTGAAAAATGTATATACTGTATATATATATATATATATATATGTATATATATGTTGAGAGAACCAACTGAAAACATTGGGACAATTAATTTTATCTGTAGTATCTCACATTAAGCAAAGAACACATATTTTACATTTTCAATTCAGAACCAGATTTAGCTATTAATGTAAAAAAAAATACATTTTAATTTCCAGTGTCCAAGGTTAGTAGAGGAGCACAAGTGTAAGCCAAGCTACACATTAACAGTAATTTAACTACTAATAATGCATTTGAAAAAAGTGGTAATATTGTAGTAAAACAAATATTTTATTTTCAACATTTTGGGATCCTATAGTTTAAAATTGAGCTCAAGGCCAGGTCAGGTCAGAATTATGCGGTAAAATTTGCTATTTACTTGTCCGATTGAAAGGAAAGGCAGGTTTATTTGTAGAGCGCAATTCAAAGTGCTTCACACAAGAGGAAAAAATGCATTAACACAAAATAGATAGACATGAAAGAGAAGAGTGCAAATAAAATTCTTTGTCATATGCACAGCTAAACAAAATATTTGTTCAGCCTAGATTTGAACATAGTCTTAGTAAAGGCCCGTTTCACATCTTCAGGAAATCTTTGTTGACCTAGTTTATGGTTCATATATCTGTAATTACTGGGCCTATTCACATGAAACAAAACTGGCTCATAGTTCAATGTCTGTGTTGTTGTTTTTTCTAAACTTAACCCAACAGCCTCAGAATGCAGTGCTATTACCCAACTCCAAATACAAGATTACATTTGTGGATTTCTATTTTAGATATTCCTTTTAAAAATAGTAAATCTCTCATAAAGTTACATAGGTTGTGGGAGCAGCCGGAAAGGCTTCACTACAGCAGCAACTATCACCAACTATTACCAAGACACTAATCCAAGAGTAACGGTTTGCGCATTTTCTAAACCCTGTCTCTTCTGCCATGATGCTGAGCATGCTATGGAACAGTGCAGAAAGCTAAAGAAATGCCTTCATAAAGAAAAGATTGACTTTTTACGAACTAAAGGTCTGCGCTTTGGTTGCCTGAAACAGGGACACATGAGTAACTCATGCAAGGAGAAAGCAAGTTGCCAGGTTTGCTCACAGTTGCATCCTACTGTGCTACACATAAAGACAAGAACCAAAGATGCAGATTCTGAAGTAGAATCAAGTGGAAATGAAGACAGACCATCAGAGTCAATTGTGAGTGGATTCGTGGGAATGGATTCATCAGCGTTTGGTGCAGAGGACATGGAGCACATGTTGGCAATAGTTCCAGTCAAAATCAAATCGAAAAGAGGACAAAAGGTGACACAAACTCACGCTTTCCTCGACCCTGGAAGTACTGCCAGCTTTTGTACTGAAGAGTTAATGCAGGAGCTTAACCTCACTGGAAGAAACACAAACATTTTGCTGAAAACTATGGGAACATCTGGTGGAACATCGCCTCCACGTCTCCCATGAGTGCCACTTCCTGTTTACACCGGAGTACGTGGGGTTATTGCTCATCTACAAGTGCACAAGTAACACCATTGGCAATTCAGGACCTCAGCACCCACATTTGTAAGAAAACCAGGAGCTTGAAAGAGAAAAACAGGAGTTTGAAATCCAAACGGCTCTTGCAGAAAATGAGGCAAAGATCAAAATCCTAAGCGATTACGAAGACCGTGACTCCAAAGTATCTATTCGTAATGGAATGAACGCTTACGCTGAGTCTAACAGAGTTCACAACTTACCAGCTCCCATGCAGTCACAGAGTCAACCGCCAGCACAACAAAGGCAGGCGCAGCACGCTGGCACACAAAGTGTACAAAGAACAAGTTTTGCTGACACTATGACATCACAGTCAGCAAATGGATTACAAGATGTTATTGAAATGCTAATAAAGCAGCAACGGTTAGCTACCCTACCGCCTCAGAACATTCCTGTGTTTAGAGGGGACCCTTTGGATTATCGGCTGTTCATCAGAGCATTTGAACATGGTGTGGAGGATAAGACTGAAAGTAACAAGGACAGACTGTACTACATGGAGCAGTATACAAGTGGACAACCAAGGGAGTTGATTAGGAGTTGTTTACACATGGAACCCACACGCGGGTATAACGAAGCAAAAAGACTCTTGGAAGAGCACTTTGGAAATGCCTACAGGATTTCAGTGCTCTTCCAAGAGTCTTTTTATTATCCGAGTCTTTTGGTCTGCGTGGAAGAACCAGCTTCACCGACTGGAGAACATAAGCGTTGCAAGATGCTTTAAATCTGTGGGCTTTGGCGAGTCAGTGTTCAACCAACTGCATCATTTTGCCGATGCTAGTGAAGAGGGATACGGAACAGTTAGCTACTTGTTACAAAAGAATGCCAACAACCAGGTCCATTGCTCATTTGTGTTGGGGAAAGCAAGAGTGACCCACATGATTTCGAGGTGCTTACACCAAACCACCTTTTGCTCCTCAAGACCAAACCTTCCCTACCACCTGGTTTGTTCGATAAACAGGATCTTTACGCCAGGAAAAGATGGAAGCAAATTCAGTATATGTCCGAAATATTCTGGAAGCGCTGGACAAGAGAATATTTGCCCCATCAACAGGAGCGTCAAAAGTGGGCTCGTCCGTCCCGCAACCTTGCCATAGGTGATATTGTGCTCCTTGTTGATGACTCTTCCCCTCGCAACTCCTGGGTCACAGGAAAAGTTGTTCAGACAACTCCGGACAAGTCTGGGATGGTACGTCAAGTCAAAATCAAAACCAGGACTAGTACATTGGACAGGCCAATAACAAAGCTTTGCCTCTTACAAGAAGCAGACTGAGACAGTCACTTTAAGACTTTAAGTTCTGACATGCAGAATATTTGAATACTTTGACTCCACATGTTTATGTTTGATAATTGTGTTATAGGGTCACAATTAGGGGCCGGTATGTGGGAGCCAAGTTTAGTTATATATTTATGTTAATTTGGAAAACTTGATATTTCGTTATAGATGTGTAAATTTACGTTTTACTAATGAATATTTTTGGTTGTTTGGATTATTCGATTACATTTGTTATATTCGTAACTTTTATTAGTGGTAATTTGCCTGCCCTGGTGCGGTTGGGTTCCCGTCGCTTTAAGAGGGACAGCGCTCAGGGGGCGTGGCCAGGTACACACGCAAACCAAGGACACAGAGATGGAGGAGCCATATGGTTTTCTTAGCGTAGCGTTTTGTTTTTGAGAATAGCCAGCTTTGGATTTCTCCTGTAATTTTGTTCAAACTGTGGAATAAATGCTCAGAACGATTTTTACACCGGAGTACGTGGGGTTATTGCTCATCTACAAGTGCACGAGTAACACCATTGGCAATTCAGGACCTCAGCACCCACATAGGTCCTTACCTGCCATCTGAGATTATGATATCATCAAATTCTAGAATGAACGCAACCTATTCTGTTCATTAAACCTTTTCCTGATATTTAGCAATGGCCTTAAACTCCTCTGGGATAAAGATTCTATCATTTGGGAAAACTGATGTGCCCTTCCATAATGAAGAACACAGCTCAAATCCCTTCAGAAGAGAGAGATTAAAATGTTGGAAGAATGTAAATGAGCAGATAATTAGTCAGTGAAATCCCTCTTAATGAATGCCGTTGCTTTAGTATTATTATTATTTGTCTTTATAAAGTTCAGCACTGTAGGTGTTTAATTGTCGAAGCACAAATCAGCTGATCCCCCGAAAGGGAATAAACAAGGTTTTAGTGAGTCGAATGTAAATGCTCATCATAATCACATGATATTATGGGTCATAAATTGATATAATATGCCAAATTATGCACCATTAAAATCAAGCAAAACATGGTTATTATTTCAAATGTATTTCGAAGTGCAAAGCTATAGATACCACGTTATAAAAACTACATGGACAAACCCTTAAATCGTAATGAACACATATTATTAGGAGGGATTCAGACTTGGCAATTGGGTTTGAAGTTACAATATTAAGTAGTTACTAAGCCTGAATCATTCTTAATAAACCATTTTGTTCATTATGAATTAAGTCTTAGTTCATGCTTTGTTAAGACAATTAAAAGTGTAGTTTTTATTCATACATATATATAACTATTATTTGGGCACGAAAACCTCTTCCATGGACACAATCTATAGATATCTCTAGAACATACTGCTGGCAGAGGGAAAGAAAGAAGGCCATTACAAAGAAATGACTGATACAAACTGAAACATCGATCAAGGACTGGATAGTAATTTTAACTGACATTTAAACAATGGAAAAGCATAGGTATGTTCAGACTTAATTTGACAATTTTGCTTATTTTGATTTGATTGTGCCATGACTTTCCCGGGAAGTATTGGACAATATTAAATACTTGAGTGAGTAACAGTATACTTTCCTCCCCTGGGTAGTCGTAGGGGTCTTACTTGAGGGTCTCATGACTGTTAGGATTGGGGTTGGTGTTGCTGTGACTGTTAGCTGGTGCAAACAGCCCTCATCCACAGTCTAAACTGAAGAGTGTGTCTTTGGGGCAAAACGTGTGGATTAAGGGAGGCCTGAACTTGAAACAGGAAAGGACAGAGCAGTCAATAACGCACTGATTAATGATAATGGCATGCAAGCCAAGGGGATAATCTTTCTAAGCTCTTTTTATCTAAGGACCCATTGTCTGGAAACACAGAGGACAGAAAGAAAAAAACAGATTTCCCGAGGCAAACGATTTAGTCTAAATATTTACCATGTGGTCTAAATGCAGAATTTATATTTAGAAAAACAGCAAAATTGTAAAACGTCCCCTCTATAGTTTCCATTGTCATACAAATGAATAATTATGATGGAGTTCAGCTGGTCCGACTACACCAGTTATTAATATATCATTATTTATGGCTCAACAGAAGAATATTTCAGAACTAGATATGGCAGTAAACCATAAAAAAACCTCCACCAGCTGAGCCACTGCTGACCAAATTATACATTTCAACACCGCATCAAAGTTCTAAAACTTCAGCTCTCCGTCATGAATAAAACTAAATTTTAAAATATGGTCAAGTGTCAAAGAGAGAGCTAGGGAGAAGAGCGCACAGATGGGAAGATGAGAGGAAGGTGGAGTGGAGGATTATAGAGCTGAAGCAGGACCTCCCACAGTTCACAGTTCTCAGCAGGGTTCTCTACACTCCAGGTGAACATCCATCTCAGAACTCCACACCAGTTCAACAAAAACACACCCTTCAGCAAACCAACTATGATTCTGTGCGTACATTGCTGTGGACATAAGGAATAATTGTGTCCATGACTATGCATGAATTAGTCATTGGTTGTGGCAGATCAATATAGGGAAATTAAGGAGCAGTTACAGTTTAGATGGGCCTGATTGATTGAAGGGATGGCGTATAAAGAAATAATTCCCAATTCACGTTTGTCAATAAGCGTTAGATAGTGCTGGGGAATGACTTTGTTATTGTAATGACTGAGGCTTGAATGATCATATTTTGTGGTGAAGATGGAAGAAAATTGCACTGATGGATGATTTGACTGTCAAATGGACAAAGGAAGAAGCTTATGGAAATTGATGATAACCTCAAACAGCATCATTTATGTGTGAAGGTTATTTTGTGTTTTTATTACCAAATCTTTTATTTTACGTCAGTCAATTTACGTAATTTCATTTTTTGCTTTTGAATTGTGTGTACTGATTTTTTTAAACATTCAGTCAAGTAAAAAAATAGTCATGAAATATGAAAGTTAGGTAAAAAATATATATTAAAATTAAAAATCAATGGAAAATACAATGCTGTTTAGTTTCAGTTTTCAGTTTAAACTTGGTTTTAAAATTTCAGTGTATAAAAATACAATGTCTGAAAATTATGTGTATAAAAATACAGTTGCTGTTTTTTTTCTAATCGGTGCAAAAGCCGTTTTACAAAGGCCGTGGCTGGAGAGCCGCGGCGCGGTCAAATTCCCGCGCAGTTTCAGGGACCGCGGCATTTCCCTTATAGCCCGTTATAGCCTCATGGCTAACCCTAACCCTAACCTTAACCCTAACCTTAAAGGTGCCATAACATGCTTTTTTTCACGTTTCGTAGTCTATCCTAAGTGTATAATTGATAATAATAAGGGTTGCGCAACACCCTTAACATAATAGTTAAGAAATATCACCCAGACCTTGGACCCCCTCACCAACCCGGAAATGCAGACGGCTTGGTTTGATATTCGCCCCCACCCTTGCGAAGAGCGATCTGGCTCCCCCGCCCAACCTGTGACGTAGTCTCAGAGCGCGTGTGTGCCCCGCCCACCCGTGACGTAGCCCCACAGCTGTCTGCTCCGCGCTGCGCCGCTCCTGCCGCGCGAGTGAGTGAGAAATGATAGAACTTCAGATCAACACTACTTTGAGCCGAAATAAATCTGGTGTTTATTCTACAGCGTGCGCAGAACAGATATATCTATAGATCTATAGATATATATATATATATATATATATATATATATATATATATAAAAGTCTTATGTCCATCGCGCTCTTATTTCCTGGTTTTTCGGTATCGGATAGAACTTCTCTCCGTTTATTGTCCCGGTTGCTGCATCAATTGCCTCATAAACCTTCACCACTGTGATAATAGTAAAGAGTGCACTATCATTAATGAAGTTTTGGGCCTCTTTGAGCCGTGTTTCCTCGTAAATCGAAGCAGAAAAACTCCGGGGCTTGTATGAGGAGACAGCAGCGCTGAGCCAGGGGGAAGGGGGCGGGAGGGGGAGGCGGGTGGAGAGGGGGGAGGGTGAGGGGGGATGATGACGCGTGCCTGTGATTATGACACGGTCCTGTGAACACCCCCCGTCAGTTTGGAGATTCGAGCAAAGGAGATAGTCTGTAATATAGCTAAACACTGCGGGAATCAATCAAAAAAACACTCTGGGTACATATATGAAGCACAAATAGCAATGTAAGAAGGTTAAAAGCTCTGAAAAGTTGATTTTGCATGTTATGGGACCTTTAACCTTAACCCTAACCCTAACCTTAACCCGGCGCGGTCTAAAACGGCGCTAAAACGCGGACAAATAGCGCCGCAGTTTTACGCGCCGCGGCTCTGCAGACACTCCCTTTTACAGCCCTCGCACTTAAACAAACCTAGGGTTTCTATCCGATGGTCACCAAACTGGGACAGCATCAAGACATATCCGGGATCAAAAGTTGTTAAAAACATTTGCATCAAGTCTCAGGGTGTGGTCATGACGAAGCAGCAATTTTGAAAACGCAAAAGTCCTTGTAAATTTGGCAAACATGGTCAGATTTAGAAGGACCCAGTGGAGTGTTTGTGTATTCTGATGACCAGAACATAATTATATGGAAATTACAGCTCTGTTTTTAAAAACAGCTCTCTAGCGGGACGGAAACAATAATCTCTCAATTATCAATGACATCTGTCATTTTTAATAACATTGGTGGGCGACCCTCCCTCTGAAGCGCTAATTAGCACTGCTTGTTTTAATAACAGGTTATTAGGCCCGAGCGCCACAAGCTGGCGAGAGGCCTATTAATCTCGTAAGGCCGTGCGAAGCACGGCTGCGAAAGTGCGCACGTAGTGCGCACGAAATCGAGCGCGAAGCGCTCGCCCACTTCCAAACACTCACTAACGCACTCCTCCACTCATGCACACCCGTGCATACTAATTAGTAGTAGGAAAATGGAACATTACCGTTGTAAACGGGCGAAGCCCGTGCAAAAGTGCGCACTAAACGAGCACTTTACATTGAGATGACGACCGCTTCGCGGTCGTCATCCCCATATAAAGCACTCATTTGCGCGAAGTACCTCACGAATACGTTCCCCATATCTTGCATGTTCCGTGCATATAAGCATGTAATGCAAAAAATGAACATTATTACTGTATAGAGGGCCAAAAACACAAAGTGGGCGGAGCCCACTCAAAATTAACGAAAGTACCCGTCAGTGACCAGGGACCCACACCATGAAGTAGGAAAGCGCGAGCGCTTTCCGAAAATGTATAGTTTATGATATTTGGAAAATGGGAAACATTGTTTTCGTATCGGAATATTTAGGCCCGAGCCCCAGCAGGGCGGAGGGCCTATTGCTCCCGCAACGCTGCCGAAGGCAGCGTTGCAACTGTCTTACCAAACATGCGGGCGCAGCCCGCATGTTTGGTGCCCCGTCGCCCCTGGCAAGTACAGTGAACTAGCCCATGCCGAAGGCATGGATCATGCATACTTACTCCTGCTATGACAGAAATAGTCAACAATTAGTGAATGGGCGTAGCCCATTCACTAATTGTTGACAACAGCAGCGCGAAGCGCTGCATTCCTTTAAAAACCCATGGGCCATGGGCCATGCTTGTATCTGCTCAAATCAATGGAAGTCTATGGGGAGTGGGCGGGGCATCCCGACGGAATAGGGAGTGACGAGCGCGTAAGCGCTCGTAATGATGATTCCACCCCATGGCGGCATGGGGAAGGCTTAGAGCTTTCAAACGATGTATAATTTGTTGTTATAGTGGAAACGGCTATATTGTTTTTGCTAAAAATATTATTATTTTTAGGCCCGAGCCCCAGCAGGGGGAGGGCCTATTGCTCCCGCAACGCTGCCGAAGGCAGCGTTGCAACTGTCTGACCAAACATGCGGGCGCAGCCCGCATGTTTGGTACCCCGTCGCCCCTGGCAAGTACAGTGAACTAGCCCATGCCGAAGGCATGGATCATGCATACTTACTCCTGCTATGACAGAAATAGTCAACAATTAGTGAATGGGCATAGCCCATTCACTAATTGTTGACAACAGCAGCGCGAAGCGCTGCATTCCTCCAAAAACCCTCCTGGCATCGTCCCGTACGCGAGAATCCATGCCGCAGGCATGGGCCATGCTTGTATCTGCTCAAATCAATGGAAGTCTATGGGGAGTGGGCGGGGCATCCCGACGGAATAGGGAGTGACGAGCGCGTAAGCGCTCGTAATGATGATTCCACCCCATGGCGGCATCGGGAAGGCTTAGAGCTTTCAAACGATGTATCATTTGTTGTTATAGTAAAAACGGCTATATTGTTTTTGCTAAAAATATTATTAGGCCCGAGCGCCACAAGCTGGCGAGAGGCCTATTAATCTCGTAAGGCCGTGCGAAGCACGGCTGCGAAAGTGCGCACGTAGTGCGCACGAAATCGAGCGCGAAGCGCTCGCCCACTTCCAAACACTCACTAACGCACTCCTCCACTCATGCACGCCCCGTGCATACTAATTAGTTGTAGGAAAATGGAACATTACCGTTGTAAACGGGCGAAGCCCGTGCAAAAGTTCGCACTAAACGAGCACTTTACATTGGGATGACGACCGCTTCGCGGTCGTCATCCCCATATAAAGCACTCATTTGCGCTAAGTAGCTCACGAATACGTTCCCCATCTCTTGCATGTTCCGTGCATATAAGCATGTAATGCAAAAATTGAACATTATTACTGTATAGAGGGCCAAAAACACAAAGTGGGCGGAGCCCACTCAAAATTATCGAAAGTACCCGTCAGTGACCAGGGACCCACACCATGAGGTAGGAAAGCGCGAGCGCTTTCCGAAAATGTATAGTTTATGATATTTGAAAAATGGGAAACATTGTTTTCGCATCGGAATATTATTCTTTCTTTCTTTCTTTCTTTCTTCTTCTTCTCGGGACCAACCCCCCTATTTTTCACCCAGTGAACATTGACGAAAAGTCACAAAAATTTGCACACCTCTAAAAATCGTGCCTCTCTACATTCTGGCTATTTCCCTTTTCTAAAATAAAAAAAAATTGGCGCGTCAGCGCCACCAAATGTACCAAAAATGCATTGAGAGATGGGAAATGACCCAAAAAAAATCTGATCGTAGAATCATGAAATTTGGCGCAGAGGTAGATGGTGACAAGAGAAGTAAAAAATATTATTACGGCAACGCCGTCCCCCGAACCAAATGTCGGCCATATTGCTTCAAAAATGGCTAAACATGACTTCGGAGTCTTTCCAAACGTCGTACTTTTACGAACTCCTCCCAGGGCGTTGGCCCTAAAAAGCTGAAATTTGGTGAAAATGCTACTGAGGAGTGGGACATCAAAAGTTATCCAAATTACATTGATACCTCTCACGGTCTCTGTGCGGCGAAGCCGCAAACTGTAACTAAAATTTCAGAAATCTCCCATATTTAAAATTTCTGCCGTTTGCGCAGATAAAGTCCGAATTGCGTCAAATTAGAATCAGTTGTTAAACTCTTTGCCCTAAACCTACTTGAAGTGAAATAAATTCATTTGGCGCCACAGCGCCCCCTACAGATTTTATATGGAGGTTAAATGTTTAGTTTTGCGAAATTATATGAAATTTGACACACAACTCAATTTTAGCATCCCCATCAAAAAAGTCAATGAGACCCATGTCATAATTGTTATGGCGTTGCCGTAACGATGACCGAAACCTCCCATGTTATTCCAATGGGGCCAGAACATGTTTACACTTTAGACTTTCACAAACTCCTCCCAGGGCGTCAGCCCTATTAACCTGAAATTTGGTGAGACTCATCTTCAGGACCATCAAAAGTTATCCACATTTTCATTCAAAGAGTCACGGTGTCTGTGCGGCAAAGCCGCACATTTTGCCAAGAATTCAAAATAAAATTGCTTTTTGATGGTAAAACAAAGGGGAGAACATGTGACAGCGTCACAGATTCAGCAGTAGGCGTGATAAAAGGACAATTGGGGCGCGTTAGCGCCCCCTCCTTTTGCGGCGTGGCGGCGGCGTGGCGGCGTGGCGAGGGCCGATCATTGCCGCTTGCGGCTATATTTATTATTATTATTATTATTATTTTTCTTGTTCTTCTTCAGCGCTTTGATCTCTAATTTGACCCCCTGAACATGCTCAAAAACTCACCAAACTTTGCCCAAAATTCAGAATCGGCGAAAAATTTTATTTTTTCTGGGCCATTTTTTTTTTCGTTAAAAAATGGCGCGACAGCGCCACCGACAAAAGTCAAAATACATTGCGCCTATGGGAGACGCCCCGAGGTCAACTTTGGCGTAAAGCTACGAAATTCGGGACACGCATTCCTCTCGTGAGGATAAACAAAAAAAATCATTGTGGCCACGCCCCCAAACTTACCCTATGGCCGCCATCTTCCTTTGAAAATGAAAACAAGCTGAGTTAGCCATTTTGTTTACGTCAAACTTTGACGAACTCCTCCTAGGGCGTTTTGCCCACCGACTTCAAAATCGGCGTACGTCCTCTGGACAAGTGGGGCATCTAAAGTTATTCAATTTTTTGAGATACCTTTTACGGTCTGTGTGCGGCGCAGCCGCAAAGTTGGACAACTTATTTTGGAATATTGCAGATCTAAAAATTGCTCCCATTTGATCAAAAAGAGTCCGATTAGGACCAAATTTGAATCAGTTCTTAAACTTTCTAGTTTGGACCAGTTTATGATGACAAAATTGAAATGGGCGCGATAGCGCCCCCTACAGAGTGACCTTTAAATTAACATTGAAGGTCAAAAATTAGTTTTACCAAAATTGTCTAAACTTTACCCAAAATTCTATTTTGCCGTCCCGATCACAAAAGCCAATCACAAAAATGCCTAAATTTTTACGGCGTAGTCGTAGCGATGACAGAAACCTCCCATGTTATCCCTATGGGAAAACCGCAAAATCTCTCAAATTACCACATTTTTATGTTTTACACTTCAACGAACTCCTCCTAGTGCGTTTTGCCCACCAACCTCAAAATCGGTGTACGTCCTCTAGACAAGTGGTGCATCTAAAGTTATCCAAATTTTAAGGATAACTTTTACGGTCTCTGTGCGACGGAGCCGCAAACGTTTCCCAGAATTCTGACTATTTGGCCTTCAGAGTGGCCTATAAACAATAGTTTTTCCAAATGACATGACATTTTGCACTAAATTCTAATTTGCCATCCTGATCATACAAGTATGAGAGCCAAAGTCATATTTTGTACGGCGTAACCGTAGCGTTGACAGAAACATCCCATGTTATCCTTATGGGAAAATCGTAGAATCGCTCAAATCACCACATTTTTACACTTCACACTTTAACAAACTCCTCCTAGGGCGATTGTCCGATCAAGCTCATATTTGGGGAAAATCATCTACACAAGCGGGCCATCAAAACTTATCCATATTTTGATTCTAAGTGCTACGGTCTCTGTGTGGCGGACCCGCAAATATATGTCAGAAATGGGAAAACAGCGAAATCTCCAAAATGACCACATTTTCACGCTTCACACTTTCACCAACTCCTCCTAGGCCGATTGCCCGATCAAGCTCATATTTGGGGAAATCATCTACACAAATGGGGCATCAAAAGTTATCCATATTTTGATTTTAAGTGCTACGGTCTCTGTGCCGTGGAGCTGCAAATATACTGTCACAAATGGGAAAAACGCCAAATCCTTGAAATGTTCACATTTATGCTTCACACTTTAACAAACTCCTCTGTGGGCAATAGCTCGATCAAGCTCATATTTGGGAAAAATAATCTACACAAGCGGAGCATCAAAAGTTATCCATATTTTTATTCCAAGTGTCACGGTCTCTGTGCGCTGGAGCTGCACATTTGACCGACATTTGTGTTAATTTGCACTGGTTAAGCACAGCATTGTACATGTCCAATGTGTCGCTGTCTTAGTTCTTAGACAATTGCGTTAGCGCCATCTCTGTAAAATGCAGAGAGCAGAGTCGGAAGGCCGGCGGCCCGCGAGGGCCGTTGGATGCCGCTTGCGGCTTTAATATTCTTTCTTTCTTCTTCTCGGGACCAACCCCCCTATTTTTCACCCAGTGAACATTGACGAAAAGTCACAAAAATTTGCACACCTCTAAAAATCGTGCCTCTCTACATTCTGGCTATTTCCCTTTTCTAAAATAAAAAAATTGGCGCGTCAGCGCCCCCAAATGTACCAAAAATGCATTGAGAGATGGGAAATGACCCAAAAAAAATTTGATCGTAGAATCATGAAATTTGGCGCAGAGGTAGATGGTGACAAGAGAAGTAAAAAATATTATTACGGCAACGCCGTCCGCCCAACCAAATGTCGGCCATATTGCTTCAAAAATGGCTAAACATGACTTCGGAGTTTTTCCAAACGTCGTACTTTTACGAACTCCTCCCAGGCTGTTGGCCCTAAAAAGCTGAAATTTGGTGAAAATGCTACTGAGGAGTGGGACATCAAAAGTTATCCAAATTACATTGATACCTGTCACGGTCTCTGTGCGGCAAAGCCGCAAACTGTAGCAAGAATTTCAGAAATCTCCCAAATTTAACATTTCTGCCGTTTGCGCAGATAAAGTCCGAATTGCGTCAAATTAGAATCAGTTGTTAAACTCTTTGCCCTAAACCTACTTGAAGTGAAATAAATTAATTTGGAGCCACAGCGCCCCCTACAGATTTTATATGGAGGTTAAATATTTAGTTTTGCGAAATTATATGAAATTTGACACACAATTCAATTTTGGCCCCATCAAAAAAGTCAATGAGACCCATGTCATAATTGTTATGGCTTTGCCGTAACGATGACCGAAACCTTCCATGTTATTCCAATGGGGAAATCGCCAGAACATGTTTACACTTTAGACTTTCACAAACTCCTCTTAGGGCGTTAGACATATTAACCTGAAATTTGGTGAGACTCATCTTCAGGGGTGGACCATCAAAAGTTATCCACATTTTTATTCAAAGAGTCACGGTGTCTGTGCGGCAAAGCCGCACATTTTGCCAAGAATTCAAAATAAAATAGCTTTTTGATGGTAAAACAAAGGGGAGAAGATGTGACAGCGTCACAGATTCAGCAGTAGGCGTAATAAAAGGACAATTGGGGCGCGTTAGCGCCCCCTCCTCTTGCGGCGGCGTAGCAAGGGCCGATCATTGCCGCTTGCGGCTATATTTTCTGTTGTGTTTGTATATGATTCATGTCTTACGTTATCCTGGGTCTGCCCAGTCCCCCCTGGCCTCAGGGGCGTGGCGGTGTTGATTGGTGAATGTCGCATGTGGCTATTTCATTTGTTTTATTAGGCTATAATAAAATAATAGGCACACAAATTGGTATCCAAGCCCAATTATTGCATTGATTATATATTAAATAATTCGGCAAAGAGAGAAAATAAAAACCTTCACTACTAAATTTCATAACCTATTTAGGATGAATGTGGCTTTGGCCCGTTAACACCCACAAGTTGTGGCCGTTTTAACGCATTAGCTTTCCTCCGCTGTTAACAACAACACGGCAAACCAAACGACGGAGTAAAGATGATGAGATTAACCAACGGGAGCGCTAATATCTCGTTCATCTCTCCTCTAAGCGCTCTGTGTGTGGTGCATATGTACGTGTGTATATGCCATGGGTAACTGCTTCTCCGCTCATCCTCACTCCAGTGTAGCTGAGGAGTTGTTCAGAAACTCTGATAAGCTAGTAAAAATGTGTTAATTAACACCCAAAATCACAACAGCTGTTGCCTTGATGCCACCTAGCAGGGCCTACATGCCATGAAGCGTGTTTTATGCTACACATGAGCTTATTCTCAGTTTAATGACAAATTCAAACTCCACAAAGGCAGGGTCAGGTCATTTTAAAGGCGGTATTTTAGCATTGGTGTTCAGGATTTGGGCGTGGTGGGCCACCATACAAATGAACGCAGCATGAACTGTACTATTGTTATTTACTGTTTTATATTGCGTCATAACGTCAAATCACATTTGTAGTTTGTGAATTTTTTTCACAGACAATAGCAATAAAGCTGCTTTTTTAAATTCTATACACCCATTTGCTCAGCTACACACACACATTACTGAACACGTGAAGATACAATATTTTAAGGTTTTCTGCAGACATATTTGTAAAGCCTTCAGCGATACCAATGAGTATTCAGCTCTGATAGCGTCTCATTTATTGATGTGGCTAACAGCTCTTCTGTTATCTCTACAGTAGGGATTGTGCTAATGCAGCCTGATAAATGTCCTGAAATAATTAAACCGGTTGTGAAAAACGAAGAGGCCATTGATTGAGCCCCATTCAAGTCTTTGTTTGACTGTCCATCACGGTAATGGCACAGACACCATTGATTCTTTATACTGGGCCAAACAATGGTGACGCCATAAGTGTTTGCTTGTCACTTTTCAATGCGATTTCACCCTTATAATACATTTTCAAGACACAATGAAGCGTTCCCTGATACTTTTGTTTATTGATTAAGGCGTGTTGAAAGCGAGACCAGCTTTCCCTCCGCCTGCAGTGTTTAAGCAATGCTACGCTAATTGTCTTCTGCACCCAATTTAGAGAAAAAAGCACCAGTGTGAGCCTTCTACTACAAAGCATTAATTTGTTCCATTTCTTGCTTTTCAAAATGCAAGTTTACACTGTGCCATTGTGACTCATGACTTGTTTACACTCTACATTATAATTAGCATAATGTCAATATGATTGTGTTGGTTTGGTTCTGCAGATAAAGGACTTCAGGGTATCAGGGTGTATTTTCTATCCCAGAGGTCTCCAATCTGCAGCCCCATTTCGAGTTGCTCTAGAAGGGATTCCCAAAACATGAACTGTCTCAGCCAAGCTTGGTTATGGAGCCGTGACCTGCATCCAGGAATAAAGCAGCATGAGCACTGCAAAGAAGCCAAAAACATAGTTTTTATGAAGAGTGGGCATCCAACATGTTTGTCACAACATTCTGCAGATCCAGCTGTTTGTGGGTAAGCGATACAATACAGTGGTGTTGTCTATAGTTTTCATATTGATCACTGATGCTTAAATGTCATTAACCTCACAGCACTTACCGTATTTTCCGCTCTATAAGACGCATGTAAAAGCCTTTAATGTCCTCAAAAGCCGTCCGTGCGCTTCATAGTCTGGTGCGCTTAATATATGGTTTATTTTTGGTTGTGCTTACTGACCTCGAAGATATTTTGTGTGGTACACGGTGTATAAAGAAGATTTGGGACACGAGAGACGCCGATGTATGTCTAGATTTACGGTACTTAAGTCCCAACAACATGTATGCAAAGCATTCTGGGAACAGTAGTCTACCACTACACGCGGCACTCGCAGCCCTCTGTCAAAATGGGCACAACGCCGACACCTAAATAAAGGACGCCAAGAATCTTGGCCCAAGATGGCTCTTGCCAAGAGACCATGGATCTGTTATATTATGGCAAGAAATGTGCTTACGATGCAGACTTTAAACTCTGGGCTAACTTATCAATCAACTGTGGTCAGAGGCCGGAAGGCACCAAAGCTGGAATCATCACTGAACTTCCGCGTGACTCGAGATGCGGGATCACACTGACCAAAGAGCTGCTTCTCTTTACCACACGGGACGAAGCCTGTGCAAAACCAGGACAAATGACTGGTTCGGGACGCCTGGTCACCCTATGCAGGATGTACACGGCGGCATTTGTGGACGAGGAATGAACTGAAAAAGTGAGAGTACTGGGTTGTATTTTAAGTGTTGCAACTGAACGAGGCTGGGAGTTGTTGTGAATACGCTAACGTGTCTTTTAGCGGTAGCATAGTGCGTTGTGTGTTTGTATTTTACGTGTTTACAAGTGATCTTGACTGAGAATTGATTTGGATATTATACTAAGGTGTCTGTTAGCGATAGCAGAGTGTGTTTTGATGTTGAACAATGTTGATCTGAATGAGTTGAACGCGTTTAATAAAGCTCAACTGACTCTGACTTATCTGTCTGGTTTGTTTATCTTAATGCACTTTATAGTCCGGTGCGCTTTATGTATGGACCAGGACCCATGGTAGACAATTAATTGATGCTGCGCTTAATAATTTGGTGCGCCTTTTCGTGCACAAAATACGGTAAGTGCTTTCTCTCTGTGTAGACCTGCACAAACTTTACTCTCCTCTTTCTCCGCAGTCATTTCTCGGGTGCTTTTTGAGGTGACACGTCTCCTTTTTCTGTTTTCTCTTTACTATGGGGCGCAGGCAGTAAACAGTCCCAGATAGCAAAATTACATTGAATCAACGTTATATGTTCCATCAGGCTTTTCATTGAATCAACGTTGATATCTGACATTGAATCAACAACATGTTGCTCGTGTTGATCAGCATTGAAATAGCGTTGATATTAACGCCTATCTGTACATTGAAACAACATCAGATCAACAATAATTTTCAACATTGTTTCAACGTTGAAAACTCAATTCTGTATCAACCTCACATCAACGTGAAACAACGTTGATGCAACGTTGTTTCAACATTGAATCACGTTGATGGCTGGAAGGCTGGTGGGGTTTGCGCAAAAGGCGTTTCATTTGGCCTAAATAATTTTCAAATGGAAAACCAGACACATTATCCAGAGAACCAAACCTTTTATATTCCTCAGCCAAATGAATAAGTTGATGTATGCTATATACAATCTCATTCCTGCCGTACAACTGCCCAAAGTGTTTCACAAAGGAAATCATTACTGTCTGTGCAAATTCAATCATTTCACCACACATGCCAGGAGACAAGAACACATACATGGCAACTGAAAACATCATGAAGTTATCAAACAACTCACTTGGGAGAGAATCTCTCAAAACAACAGGACCCCAATACAGCATGAATGACCGAAGCTCTGTTGCTTTCCACCGATCCAGCTCATTCAACGCCCTTGGTCTGCGGTTAAAATCACATGGCGTATGTGATCGCAAGTCCAACAGTTTGCGTGATATGTCTTTAACAGTCTGTGAATTAAGTCGAATGGTTAGATTTCCCTTCAACCACATATTAAGCAGTTTCCTTGTCACACCAAGACAACAGAGATGCATATAATCAATGGGAAACATTGAAACCATTTGCACAATGCCTGTTAAAGGACTGAGTCTTACTCCCAAATGATGTCCTTCATCAGTCATATTACTGTAACTTGCATCAGTTCTAAGTCTCACAGTGGTTTCAGGGTAAGTCATTTTGTTCTTCCAGACCCCTTCCTGCTCGCATTTATCACAGCCTGAGTAACCATTATGAGACTTAACATTCTTGATGTAAGCCCTAGCTGGCCATCACACACAAATGAGGAAACAAGTACCTGGAGCCGTTTACCATTGTGAACAATGCCATTAGTCAGGACACTTTTAAGGTCACTCACAAATTGTTGGAGATACTCAAATACACACTTCGGCTTGCTTAATCCACAAAATATTCCAACAATAAATGGCAAATCGGTATAGTTACACTTCAGAAGAGCAAGTATGGGCCAGAACTGAAGCCTTGAACTTTTAAAGAGTGGAAGTCCATCAATGTTGAACTGCAATGACAGACTTTTGGTGTTCCTAGGGAAACACAAACCCTTTAGCCTTGAAAGAATACCTCGCTCCAAGCCAAAATGGTAGTATTCCCCACCCTGCACTTTATTGGTGTCCCTAAAAGAGTCCTTCCGTCTTTTGGGAGCCTAGGATGAAATACCTTCAGGATTGAGAGCAAAGCAGACAGTGCAACTAAACTGATGGAGTAAGATGTTGCCCAGTATCTTAAGCTTGTCATTAGCAGATCCTCATTAGGCCCTTCCTCCTCATCACTACAACCCTCACTACTTGAGTCAGGACAAAAATGTTGCTCAACTTCATCTTCAGAAACATAGGAATCCATGTCACTGTTTTCCATTTGTGCAAAGTCATCTTCCTGAACTGCAGTAAGCACTGCAAGGCCATGTTCTAGTTGTACATGAGGAGCTAATGATGCGTCTTGCTGGTGTACAATAGTGACCAGCGGTTCTGCATCCACAAACCTTTGGACATTATTAGTTTGACCATCAAGTTCAAGACCCTCGTTGTATTCCTTAATAATATCCCTCTGTGTGTCGCTGACAAATTTCCTGACCCTACGCCTTTTAGTCCAATAGGACATGATAAAGTGGAAAGTGAGGTGGTGATGGTAACTGTACTTGGATTATCTTTACTGTGATGATCTTTATTCTCCAAATCAGCACGGCAGCACGGCCTGAAAGTAGAAGAAATAGTTAAATTAGTAATGTTCCTGCAATAATAATAATAATTAAGTGTAAACAATAATAAACATAATTATCCACCAAATAAACTGTTTGAAAACAGAACCATCACAAGTATGGCTGAGTAATGAGAAAACAGGAAATGAAAAAATATGCTATACACTCAGGGGTCGGCAACCTTCATGTTCAAAGAGCCAAATCGGACCAAAAAAACACAAAGCTGTGTGGAGCCGCAAAAAATTATACGCCTTATATGAAGGGAACAAAGGCTTTAAATATACATTAGCTATATTATCCTACTATCAAAATGACAAGGCTACAAATACATAATGAGCATTCCTGATTAAATGGTTATTTTTCCTGCAGCGCACGAGTGACGTACCACCTGACTACTCTGCTATACGATATTTGGTGCTTTAAGTTTAACTTCCATTACAATGTTAATGTGCAATATTGTGCAATTCAATACTTGATCATTTCTTCAAAGTCACCCCCTCATAGTTCACATACCTGCACAACTGTTTTATATCGTTCACATCACACGACTCACAGGCAAAGTATGTTTGAGCTGAATTACTGTATTTGATTTGCTGATTGGTGATGTTGCCATTTGAATGTCCCTTTCCTTCACTGTATTTGCGGAGAATCCTTCGTGTCATCCTGGAATTCCAAATGACACTTTTTGTTTGACAACTTCTCATGACAGAGCAAATATGCATGTAAACCTTCTGCATTAGCAATGAAAGCAAATTATTCCGTCCATTCTTCCTCTGTTCTCATCAGCTATCTGTCGGTACGGTTTATTTACAACTGGCCCTTGCGCGCGCAGTGCACGTGTCTCGCAGGCTATGACGCAAATCTCCAGGGAGCCACTAGGAGCGCATGCGGCTCCGGAGCCGAGGGTTGCCGACCCCAGGTCGTTAAATACAAAGTCACCGAAAGAAAAGTGCTAAAACCCTGTATTTTCAGCCGCGCTGCATCCGCATGTGGCACCGAAGTGCCTCACAGCCGCTCCGAGTCGCAGGGGAAGCCGGAGCACGCCAAAATAAAGCTTTTTTTTCATCTTAAGGCTCGCGCAGTAAAGCGGTTTTCAGTCAAAATACATAGAAATAGTGCATTTACAGGTGCATTTGGACGAATAGAGTAACACTACAGCTTATCACGCATTATTAAACATCAGGCGGAAGACCAGCTGAGCTCGAACTTACAGTGAATAAATACATTTTACTGTTTCAAAGTCAAAGCGTGTCTCGAGGCTGCCTGTCCCCACACCGCTCACCGTGAGCCAGGTCCCGTGGTGGTCGGCGGCCGGCCCCGGCCCCATGGTGGTCGGCGGCCGGCCCCGGCCCCATGGTGGTCGGCGGCCGGCCCGGCCCCATGGTGGTCGGCCCCTGAGGACGGGCGCACAATCCCGAGTTTATTCCACGAGTCCACATATCACAAATAGATTGGTCCACTCTATGGATATTCAACCCAATTCAAGCTTTAAGCTAAATGCTTGTAAATGTTAGCTGCTGCAGCTAACAGACGCTAGCTAACAAGGTTACAAGGTTAACAATAAAAGCTTACTTTACAAATTTATTGTAGCCGAATGATTGTGTGGGATTTCTATTAATTACTCAATAATACAAAAATCATTATGACTCACCGTAAGTTGTCTCACTGGGAATAAGTGCTGTAAAGCGCAGACGTGTCTCCTCCGTGTCCGAGTTAGACTGAGTGAACAGGCAAAATTACACTGGAAAGAGGGAAAGAGCGGGAAACATTTCCCGCTCTTTTTGCACCTGCAGAATGATCAGGTCTATGTACATTGAAACAACGTTGAATCAATGTTGGCATTTTAACCCTAAAATACAAGGTTAAAACAATGTTGAATTAATAACCTTTTTTCAACCATTGGTATTTCAACTGTGATTCAACGTTGAATCATTGTTGACTTTTCAACGTCAACCAAAAATAACCAATCTGACCATAAATCAACGTTGAATCAACGTCTTTTGCTATCTGGGGTGGGCTTGGTTAGGTTTCAAATCAGACGCGTTGGTTGATCAGGGCCACTAGGAAAAGGACTGCCATATAGCCTTGTTCTCCTGTTATAAAATGTATTTTTTTAATCTGACTCATATTCATGGAGAAAGATTCAAAAGAGTGAATGAATGGAAGTGCAAACTGTGCAAACATGTCCTTTGAGTGCTTTGAAGGTGGAAAAGCGCTATATAAATACAATGTAATAATAATACATAAGTTTGTACTATGTAGTGTGATAAATGTTCAGACAGAAACTACAGTTTGTTTCGTCCAACATAATCTATACATTTTTTTGGGAACATGAGCAGCTCATGGTTGTTTTGTGCTAGTGAAAGTAGCTCACAGAGGCAAAAAGGTTGAGACCCCTGGTCTATACTGAACAGTTTTTAAAGGTTTGAAGTTAATTCTTAATTTAATTCTACCAAGGAGACACGGGTAACTTAACACAGTAGAAACAATATATATATACTAGTTCAATTCAATTTATATTTAACGCCCCTAATCACAACAGCAGTTGCCTCGAGGGGCGACAGTGAAAAAACAGATTGAACAATGTTCATAGGGACTTGGCAGCTGTGTCCGTCTATCCTTAAATACAAAATAATAATACTGTATTTCATGACACAACTACTTTGTATTCCAAGCATGCGAAATCACAACAACACAGACTGATAGATCCATGTATCCATTGGTAAATATAGGAGCCTGGACTGATCAATAATTTAAACAAAAGGGGAGCGCAGAGTTAAACCCCATTAACTCTCTCAAAACTAACCCTATCTCCCATGTGGTGTGCTTGTGTATTTACGTCCAGTGTTAAACCAACTGTATTGTGTGAACTATGTGTTCTTTTACATGGTTTTGGCTCAATCTCTGGTCGTACTCTGGGCTCTCCGTCGCCCCCACTGTTGACTACTGCTGTTTACCTTTCGTCTGTTCCTGTCACATGCAGCCTGGTCAAATACACACACATTATCTATGCAAATGCAACACAATGTTTTCTCAATCAAAAGCTATTTAGCAGCGTGCACGCTCCTGTACGTGCTCCCAGAGGACTTCCGCAGGAACAGGAGAAATGAGCCTGATTAAAAACATTGCATCGTGCTTTGTTCGAGACTGACAACAGCAGATGAGTTTGTGTTGCTTTAATACACGTTCAATACATTATGAGAAGTATGTTGTTTAGTCAAAGCAAACAGCGTTGGTTTGTGAATATGTGTTCTGCATTACTAAAGCATTTATAAATTACTTTCTCTACATTCAATATTCTACAACAGTGAATCTTAAACGTGTGCCATGTCAGTTTGAGTTCAAAGTGCCTGGAGACGATGCTCAAAAAAAGAAGACCGTTGTTGTGGGAAGAATCAATACAGGGGAGAGATCTACATCGTTGCTTAGGGACACCAGTATTATGCCCACATGCAATGATTAATTCCTTGATTTGCAACCAGTGTGCCTAGGAAAATCTGTGTGCCGGGAGTGATTGTCAGGAAAATAAAAAAATTCCATTCGGAGTCGACTGATTCATACAGTTATTTAATAAGTTGCCAGTCTGATGTGCTGTGATCAAACTTCTAAACCAGAAAAGGCACAAAAATGATCACTATTGAAAAATTCTAAAAGCCAGACACAGTGACAGTCTTTTTTTCTTATTGGTGTTATTTGATAAGATGTTAGTGGATGGTGAGCCACAGCATCTTTTCAACTAAAAACTGTGTAGTTAATCCAAAAAGGTTGGAAAAGCAATGGATGAATTCACATTTGGGGGGAAAAAAACATTATTTTTTCCAAAATTGCAGTCTATTTCTGAGCTGTGCATTATAAAAAAAAAACCTCTTACCCCTTGGCACTGATTTAAAATTGCATAATTGCCAAACAAAAATGAAAATGCTATGCAACAGCAAACATCATATTCATTCATTTTGAAAATTGTTTTTTCTTCAACTACAATTTATAAACCCAAGTGATCAGGAGCATTTTGCTTAAGGCTACTGTGACAATATTTGTGATACTTTATGAATTATGCATTTTTCAAAATATTAACACACGCTGCCACACTGAGCTCTTGTCATTGTCACTGTGCCTCAATCCCATCAACGCTGAACATGCCAAATAAATACCGTTCATGCTTATCCTATTTTCTCCACACATCCTCGTCGACACAAGGCTAAGCCAAAAAACTGCCTCTTCAATCAACCCACTCTCTCCTCTTACCTAATACATAAATTAACCACCTTGCACTCAATTAGGTCCAAAACCGAAGAACGCAGAAGAAAGTGAGTGCACTCCCTATCCTCGCCCACTTTCTTGCACTTTCTTGATATAATACACTTAACTAGCAAGGACCACGACCTCAGAATACTGTGCGAATAAGAGTCATCGTTACGTAAGAAGACAATGATCATGGTGGACGAATTGACATTTAACGAGTGACATTTGAAGGGTGGTTTGGGAATTCTGAGGAGGCGATCGGCACTCGGGCTTTGTGTCCTCTCATACCTGATTGAAGGATGAATAGGAGAACGAGAAGATTGAGTGGAAGGGCAATTTGAATATACATGAATACAATTGCGATCAACATAAGTCATATTTCATTTGGGTGGTTAAGTTGAAGCAGTCAGTTGTCTCCTTTATGAACCATTTCCAATGTTTAGCCAACTTAAAGTTCCACAAACGCTTAGCAAAAAGTTATAAATGCACCGACACCATCATTTGTATAGCACTATGCTGTCTCCGTCCTTCTTACCCTCGTTTCCTCCTCTCCTCTCTGTGGCTCCTTGCCCTCTTCTCCTCATCTCCGTTCCAAACTCCGGAGTCTCCTAATTCCTGTCATGCTAATTGGAGCTGACAGTCACAGCTAATTATGCATAGATAATCTGCTGCATCTGACTAATTATAATTCCCATTAGCTGCCGATAATGCTCATTAGATCAACTTTCTCCTGGAGAAATTGGAAATAATAGGCTAGGCTTGATGCGGCATCTTTTTTAGTAATCATTGAGTGGTGTGCATTGGCGGGGAGGGGGGGTAAGTTGTTTGGTGTAGATGAGACAGGCTGTTGGGCTTCAATTGCCACAATGGAACCAGTTTGATCCCAATGATACATCATGAATCTGAACAGCACAAACTTAAATTAGGAGAGACAGGTCAGCCAAGGGACAGTCACAACATGTCATGGTCAGAAAATAATGAACAAGTTATGATGACAGGAAGAAGGCAACCAAGACAGTTGGAAGAGCCCGAGTGGACGGAAGTCTGCTGCTACTTTACTTTTACATTACACATGTCATGGGATTCTCAAGGGCTAAAACAACTAAAGGGATTGATCACAATTTATAAGTGAAATTGTCAAATCGCTACTACTGGTTCTTTGTTTTTTGGTTTTTACCCTGTTCATGTCCTTAGTGTTTTATTTTGACATGCCTGTTGTGTGCTTGTTTTTGAGTTTTGTTTCATTGAATATTATTTTGAACAGTTTTGCATTTTGGATCGTTCTTTTGACAACACGTTTGCTGGATGGACTTGCACCTCTCTGTACTTCCTGCTTTATGTACCACCATGAGGGAGATTACTTACTCTTGGATTGATGTGCATTGGAACGAGAACATAAAAGCATCAGTTTCATGTCAGTGGAATTTATTCATTAGTCAAACTGAAGACACTGGCTTTTTGGATATAAATGACTGTGGAAACAGATGTAGGGCAGGCAAGTTTTGTGTTTCAAATAAAGTTTGGAGTATCTCTGCACCTTTTGATCCATCTCAGACTTCAGACTCAGAGTTTAATGCTCTGACATCGTCCAGAGATATGTGCCTCATTTAGAGCTGGGTTTCGATTCAAATTTCAAGAATCGATTTGATTCCGATTTTTTCGTTTCAAAATAGATTTTTTCCGATTTCTCAGATCCCATCCGATTCGCTCCGATTTTGATTCGATCCGGGGGTTAATGTTATTAAAAATGAAAAATGTATTTGAACCGTTTCCTTCACTTCATGACTGTGTAGAGAAGCAACATATTAAAACTAGTATTATATCAATATTGAACAGCAAATCTTACAAGTATTGGTAGTTACTGATGGCTGGAAGACTGATGAAAAGGTTAAAGGTCAATCTACCTTCAAGAAAGATAATCCAGGAGTCCTGAATTATCTTTCTTGAAGGTAGATTGAAGTTCACTGAGGGAAATGTAGAAAATAATTTTAATAAAAAAATAAATAAATAAAAAAATCGATCTTTGGACATACGAATCAATAATCGGTCATTAATATGCGAATCGATTAAAAATCGGAAAATCTATTATTTCAACCCAGCTCTAGCCTCATTTGACTCCCTTTACAAACGTTTATTAATGTTTGGAGTAATAACCGGATTCAAACTCATGACTCTGGGTTGCAGATGAATCATCACCGTTGTATCACATCACAATGACATTTTACTGCCATTACTACTCAGGTCAGAGTATGTGGTAAAAATAAAACACATTTACAAAGCGCTATTCCACACTTGAGATGAACACTCAACCCCTCTCCTGTGCGTACACTGGAGTATGAATAGTATGTGGATCAGTTAGTGTTTCTCTGACGTAAAGAGCTTTAAGTGTGAGAGCGACAGTGTACTGGGAGCAGAATTCAAACTGTCTAGCTTCTGACAGTTCTTCAGGCAAATGTGAGATTCAAACTGCTGACCTTCAGATAAGACGAACGGTTTATCAACCAAGCTACTGCCACCCTAGTGGCTGATTGTGCAGAGCGTGCCATTCAAATTTTTAATTTGACCAGTTCACCATAGGAAACCCAATCGAGGAAACGTTTCTATTTCTGATACAATGCTTGAAATGAGAGCATTAGATTACTGTTTGCTAGGTGAAGGAGAACTATCCAGTATTATGCTTGTCAATGATTAAAGGGGTAAAGTAAATGCAATTTATTGACACAATTTAAGACCGGGGCAACTCAAAACCAGACAAACACTGGAGGAAGAAGGAAACAGTTACATTTAGCCCTCGTTCCTCAGGTCTGGTTGACCCACAAGGCGTCTGTGGTAGAACTCAGCCTCTTTCCCTCCACAACAAGCAATTTATTTGTTGCTTGTTTTATGTTTGTTTTTGTTTTTATGTTTAAAACGTGAATGGTACAATAAGAAAGTGTTTTTAACCCATGCACCACCTTTGAGTGTAGCACATGGGTCAAGCAAAAAGTAGCACTCACTATCCACCCACATTCACGCTCTTAAAAGCATGTTACAAAGCACAATTACAAGTTTACAAAAACACTCTATATATTGTTTTACTTGTCACAGTTTTGGAGATATACTTTGTGACCCAATGTGTTGCTATGATCGGCTAAAATATGTTGTGCTCCAAGTACTCTCATCGAGAGCCATAAACAGAGAAACAATATCAGCTCAATGGCTATACAGTGATAGGAATATTTCACTTGAATCGTTTGATAGAAATAATTTTGCAGAAAATGTTGAATAGCTATTTTCTACAGTTCATGCTCTCACTTCTGCAATACGATTAAAGTAAATACAGTTGTGTGACACTCAGCTGTGCATGTTCCTATGACAACACATCATATCGCCTGTCGGGAAAGGAGCTGACAGCACCTCAGGGTGTTTAAAAAAAAGGATTTGAGACAAACTACACAATCCTATAGAGGAGTATATAGCTCAGAACTGTTTGCCACTGTATGCTGTGATAGGACAAAAGAGCTCTCGTTCCTTTGCTCCACTTGTGAGCATTCATCTCTTTATTCAGCCCCTGGGGCCAACAGAAATTCTCTGTGTATCTACTGTGTGAGAGAGATTCTTCTAGTTTCTGCACATTCGCACTGCCCTGAATTTGATCACAACCAACACTTATAGACAAAGCCTTATACACAAAGCAAGTCAAAGAGATTGTTTTTTACAGTGTGTGATACAGGCACTTCCAAACATGCTACATGTTAGCGTCATCAAAAATAGTGTCCTGTGACCAATTATGTGTGATAGCATATGGACATTGACATTGGGGGGGGGGGGGGAAGGGTTATAATTAACATGCATTACAGAGAATCTCACCAAAATGTGCCATTAATGCTTCACAGAAAAGGTTGTAAGTGATGCGACCCAGAAGAAAAAAAAGAAACAATAGCACTGTGATTATGGCAGCACTCACTCTGGCCTCAAAAGAGAGTTTGATTTGATTCTGCATTTCATATTCGGGTAGCTCCAGGCTTTCCAATTTTCACTGCAACAAAACAAAAACAGATCTCTTGTCTGCTGTGAACTAGAAAGAGGTGACGGTAAAAGTCCTAACTTCAAAAACTTCAAGGGCACTCGCAGACCTGAGGTTTCTATCAGAAAAGTACTGCGCTCATTTCAATGTTGCAACCAATGTTTGTTCTGAATATTAGGAACATGATGGTGATGTTTGTGTGGGCTATAAAGGATTTTCAGCAAGATTGTCCAGTATTTTGGGATGCACAGAAATATTGGCCCAGCCGCTAAAATTGTCATGAAGTAATATCAGTATCAGCCAAGATATTGGTTCCAGCTCCACAGTCTATCTGCAAATTGAAGCGCGTCCGCCAGTCCATCTGAAGGAGTCGGATCTCTCCTTCTCCTCCAGGTTTTTTTTTCCCCAGACATTATTTTGTTGTCGTTTTTCTCCTAAACATCAGTTTAGACATGTCAGTGTGAGTGGTTTTAAGAAGGAGAGTGTCTGACCAGGAGGCTGAGGAGAAGCTGCTGAGGCCGAGCAGCACAATAATGTCACACAAACTGAAAAGGTACAGAGAGACTTTAAGTCTGATACATAATGTGAAAAAAACTGAAATAACACAGAATGGAAAAGTGTGATGGAGGATTTTACTCAAATAAAATATAACTATATTATAGACTATAGCCAACCTATATCTAAACATAGTGCCCTATAAAACGTTTTCATTTTTTCCTTAAAGTGAAGGGTTAAGTGCTACTTTTTAAATAAGACTCCATAGACTTGAGTTAATGATGACCTAGGGAGTATATAATAGAAAGTAGCTGGACAACTTGACTACTTGCTAAAAAACTATTTTATCAAATATAAATTGTCCGAAAAGGGATCTGAAAAGACTCCTCAGCTTGAGAGTGGCTTTGTTCCATTTCTATTTTGTAAATTGAAATGTATATTTCATCCGTTATGCTTTGCCTAGGGTTGTTTGAGCACAGAAGATGGCTTTGTGGCTCAGGGGGATTGTTCGGTTCTGTATGCTTCACCTATATATATATATATATATGTATTTAATTTGTATTTTTTTGGCATTCTCCCAATGACAATATTGATTTGATATCATGGCAACCCATCAGAAATATACTAAAAACCTGCCTTTAAATGTCGTGGTTGAGGTTCATGTATCCAAAGAATCACGACTAAACTAAAGATCAAAATTGAGTCTCAAATCACTTTGATTACACTACTAAGTCTGCAATATATGATATAATTTATGGAATTGTGAATATATATAATAATTACGATATATAATTTATTTTTTTAATATGAAGTCAACTTGATATGGATAATTTTATAACATCAACAAAGGATTGCATTGATTTCATATACATCAATGGGTAGTAGTTATTCTAACAATCCAACAAACATTACTTGATTAACTTGATTTCTTTACTTGGCTTGAGATTCTAGAAGTCGAAGACATCACTTCTCACGTCTTTATTGCCATTCTGCAACTGTCTGGCTTTTAGCTCAATTGCAGGCAGACAAGACGAGTGATAGATTATGTGTAAACAGCTTGGAGTTGTTTTACATTTTAGGAATGAGTCAGTGTAATCGCTTCAAAGGCAGTCTAACAAACATAACATCTAACAAAGAGTCATTCAACTAAATCCGTGCCTATTTCTTTATTTAAATATTGGTGGCAGAATGCATGAAATTGAGTGCCATCAGGCTATATCATTTCTTATTTCACAAAGTCTGTGTAATCCCTCAGTCTTCAAGGTAAAGTCCATTGCCAAAGAAGGTTGAATTCTGTCAATCAGCTGTGTGACTGGCAAAATGTATTCTCAAACCTTTTTTATCAGTTGACATAATTTAACCTCTGTTTGCTATCATTTCATGATGGTTAATGGTCAAAAAATGGTTAGTGTTGACATTTTAGGAAATCTATAAAAGTAGATTGTATGCAGGGGTGGGCAAACTGCGGCCTGCGGGCCACATGTGGCCCGTTTGTCTTTATAATTTGGCCCGCCAAACATGCCAAGTAATATTTAAAAAAATATTGGCATCTGTCTGCACTTGTATTCTTAATAGATATGACATGAAATGAATTAGATAATAGATTCAATAGCCTATATTTGACAGAGAAGTGATCTTTAATTTGTTGGATTTTTTTTTCTTCACACCAATGATCGCGGGCCTCCGCTACTTGCCTTGATTCAAATATGGCCCTCGGAGGAAAATTATTGCCCACCCCTGCATTATAGGATATGTGAGAGAAATAAAAATGAATTGTTTCAGCAATGTTGTCTTACATAATCAAAATACTTTCCAACACTGTATTTTTTTCATGTAAAGTGCAAAAAATTGAATTTGTCTTCACCCAGCTTACTCTCTCAATGCTCTGCTATGCCTCACATCCCACTGCCGCAAAATTCTATAAGGAGAAACAACAGTGAGAGCTATTCAACAGGGAGCTGCAGTCTCAAATGAGCTTCTGTGGCACCAAAATGGTGAGAAAGCACTACAGTGTGTATTGTCCTAGTTGCATGAGTAGACAGAAGGTTAATAACACTGTGCCTGCTGTGACAAAGGAGAAACAGCAGAGAGGGGAAGGTAGGAGGGATCGAAAGTGCTGATCCTAGACTTCTGCCTCCGGAGAATCCATCTAAGACACGAGGGAGGAGCGTGGAAGTAATTAGAGCCCTGGATATATGAAGGCTCCTGTACGGCAGCACCTCCTCTTTTTACTGCATAACTCTAATTTCCCAGAATGTACAGAGAAACAAAACATGGGCAGTAAATTGGCATCCAGAAGTATGTTAGTAGAACGGGTGTTGGATAGAAAAGGAAAATATATATATAAAAGGTTTTCCTTATTTTGCCACCGCTATTAGCGATTGATAATTTGCCAAGTTGTTATGTGGGACGGCCACCACAATATCAGGCTTTTCAACTAGCAGGCCCTGATACCGATCCAGCCCTCCAATGAATCTAGTCTAGGGTCCACACAGATTTTTGTTTTAGTTTAATACTTTAATATAGACATGCAGTATGTGTGAATAAGGTAAACGCTCATTCTTTCTGCATACTGTAGCCTCCACTCTCTGTGAGTGATTAAACTGTGAACAAAGCTACTTAGAGTAAAGGATTTTTGGAGTCCTGTCCTGTGGCTGAAGAGAGCAGCTCAGAAGTCACCGGTGGGATTTAGTTATCAACCGGCTGGGACTGAATCTTTACACTCCCAGGCATAATGAATCTTATTCCGAGGCCATCAGGTGTTTTTAGTCACCGTGTCGCTATTCTAGGCTCTCCAGCTTCTTATCTGTATCCTCGGATCATGCCAGCCTAGATATGAGTGCACTGGGAATTCGGCATGCATGCATTTCTTAATTCAAAGTTACAACGCTTTCCTTGTCTACCGGCATAATTTGCGTTGCAATTGTCTGGTGTGACAGGATTTCACGATGGGAATAAATAAACGCTCATATGCAAACATTGACAATTATACCTATGCTTGCATGAGTGTGAGAGTGGGGTGTGCAAAAAAGGAAAGGGGGAAAATAAACTAAAAATAGTATGAGATCCATGGCAAACCAAGATTTGTTGTTAGCTGTCACTGAGAATAGAGAGAAGCGCTGGGACTTAAATAACACAAGGAGATTGGTTTGTGAAAGAGGCAAAGTCAAAACAAATTACTCTTTTTCTATCACTTTGGAGCCCGCGGGTAAAGCATCTGAAATAGCTTTGTGCCCTGGGACATTTTACCATTGAAATAATATGGCGGCAATATCCTCTGAGGCCCTTAAAAACAAAAGGACAGGGATGGGATTGCGTGGTTTAGTGCGGTTCACAGGTGGCGAGCGCTGCACCACATAACTAACTCTTTTTAGACATTTCATTGGCTCAACCGTCCCCGTCGCTTCCCATAAACACGATGCTGGGAGACGTCCACTGAAGATCTATTGAAGAGTGTACAAAAATGACACGGTCCACGTTTTCGTTCAGATGGGGGTTGGTCCAAATTAGGCTGCTCACCCAAAAATACATTTACATCAGGCGCTTTAGGTTTGATCCAATTCTGATTCAGCAGACGCTGGATCTCGCAGTGTTTTAGGCAACACACGGATATCTCTGCTCAACTCTATTTGGAGTGACCTTCACCAGACCTTTGTATTTTCCGTCTTTCTAATGCTCATTTAATCCCCAAAACGCACACATCAATTTAAACCTTTCAGAAATAAGAAATCACAGGGGCGGCATCAGTATCATTCACGGAAGTGTCTTAATTAAATAAAAATGCTTTGTACTCATTTCAACTCAAATAATAAAGAACATAATATTGGTCTTGCTTAATACAGACAATGAATAGTCAAGCCTTGAGATTATGACATTTCTATAAAAGTGAAGAATAAATCTATAAAAATGTAGAATAAATCCCTAAAATTTGCATCTAAATTCTACAGTCTATTTTTAGTTATTTGAGTGTCAGTTGAACAAATAACCAATTCATGGTTAGATTAATTAGATATTCAGTTAATATTTTCACAGAGTTAGAGAAATTGCAAATATTCTACTTAATTTTGAACATTTTGCCCATGGAAAACAATTTTAAAAAATGTAGCAGGTACACATCATCCAAAGTCTGGCATGTGACTATTATGTCTCATTTATACCAGTGATTGGTGAATATGTCCAATTTCAAATTAACTGCAAAAGGTAATTTTCTCAATTTTCATAAATGTCCATATTTATTTGAGCCCGGCTTGATTTTAGCAGTGTTTTTGCTTGGCTCCCATGTTGGTTTTCATTCATTTGCAGCTTGTGGGTGATTCATCAACCTACCCCCCCCCACACACACACACACACACACACACTTCCCCTCTGAGTCTCCTGCAACGTCTGCTGCTGCTCTCTGGTGCTTCTGCTGTAATGCCCGTGCTAAAGGCCTGGACTGGAGCCAGGGCTTGTCAGATCGGAGATGGATGGACCCTCTACCAGGTGCCCACTACTCCTCAGGCAAGAACTGGACCTGACCAGACTGGATTTGGCCTAGTTGAGAGCCACTAAAGAGGCTAATGGGAAAACCAGGACAGAAAAAAACTGATAAAGTTGAGTGATTTTTCACTTCCAAAAATCCAAAATTCTTCCTTCCAAAATTCAATATTTGATTAGATTTTTTCCCCACCCGTCTATGTTATTTTTAGTTGTAGACTGTAAATAGAAAAGGCCTACACAAAGTATAAAAGCTAAAAGCAGATCAAGTAGAAAACTGTATATTGCTAATATTGTATTGAGAAGTGATCATGTGGTAAATCATGGCCATGGGGAAACACCAATGCCATCTCCATTTATGGAGGAGATAAGACAAAATACCGGTAATCTTATGCAGCCGGCTGCATATGGAGCCTGGAATGTGTGCTGCCACCTTAATCATTCAACCACCACAATGACATTACTGATTTCAAAGCAATCATATCTGGTCCTGTGCTTTTCTCCTTCACATTTCATTAAACGAAGGAGGAGAATCACTTCTAAAACTGTGGTCCCTGTGACTGCACTGGACAGTGGGCAGGGAAACCCGTAATGTTGTCCTAGTCTGGGCTCGCTTTTCATACAGGAGATGGTATCTTTCTGCCTTAGCAGCGGGCAAACACTTCAGCACTCCTGATTTTACTTTGATAGCCCGTGTGAGACAAATGTATTCTAATTTGTGTTTTTCCTGGAAAGATGCTCTTTGCACACAGACCTGCTGCTGTTTACATGCTGAACTTCCTGTAGCAAGGCTGAGCTACGGAAGCCTAGAGGAAGTGGAGGGGAAATTGAAATCAAGGAAGCCCAAATTTGATCAAATCGATGTATCACCCAGCCCTATCCTCCACAAAAAAATGCCAATTTGATTTTTGAAATTAGTGCAAGTACATATGTGGGTAATTTGTGTCAAAAACTAATTGATTCGCTTTTTTATTATTCTTTTGTTTATTTGCTGAGGCGTGTAAAAGAACACTCATGAACACGTCAGATTGTAGCCAACTTTCATGTAGTGTCCCACATTGACTCTCACTAACACTCTCATAGACACTGGAGGGGAAGTGGGTGAAGGACACAACGACAGTACGCACCAGCGCTCCCTGTGACACCTGGCATTCTACAGTCTCCCAGCAGCTACTAATCAAGCCCATCCACGCAATAAAGGACAAACAAAGCTAGAACCTAAAGTAGGAAATATTAAATAACTTATCATACACTATTCAGCCACATTGTGAAATATAACTTTCCCAACACAAAGGACCAGCTTTTTTTTAGCATTCATTGAACGTCTGAGTGAAGATTAATTAATTGCAAATAAGCACCAAGTAGCAGATAAATCAAAGGGGTTTCTTGAGGAATACAAAAATCTAAATCAAATGCGATCGACATCCACAAATCCCCTGTTCTTTCACTTCTTAGCAGAAACAGAAAAACATGAAACATTCGATAACGAGCATATTCTTGTATTGTACAGCACTCAATTTGTTCCAATATATTTCATCAGCAGTGACGTGCTGTTGTTTTATGCCACCTCGCCTGCTAAGCCCCCTACGTCAGCTGACCCAACTTACAAAAGGTTGCGATAAGGCCATTTTGGTAATAGTCTTCAGTTAAAATAAAAAATAAACTAGAGTAATTAAAGAAAAATGTAATTGTTGTTTTCTGGGTTTGCAGCTGAAATAATGAGTAAATTGTGGAGGAGGCTTTGAAAAATAGTTATCCTCATTACAGTAAACAAGAAAAAACATGTCAGTTCAAGCAATGTCAAGGAATACCATATGTTTCACAAAAGAAATAACATGCAAGCAATATATTCGACAATATATCTATTTAAAAACAGAAGTGCAATTGTATAATGAAACATCACCAAAAATGTGCCCGTCTTGTTTTCTAACGCTATAATGTTAATGTTTTTTGGTTCATCTCAAGAAAGGATATGCTAAAATGAATGAGTAAATCTTCATTATAATTAAATGTAAAATATCAGGTCAAGTTGTTGTAATTATGTATCTTGTGTTTATCGCTTTGGGAAGAGCGGAAAAGAAAGAGTCCAAAGCTATTTTAACTGAAGAAACAAAAGGCAATTTATAAATCCAATGTTTGGGTGGAGACAATTGAAAGAGAACATTAACAGCAGTGAGGAGATCCAATCAGAGCCGATATCAGAGAGCAGAGATTACTTTATCTGAACCTAATGTGGTCATCACATTATTGCATTACAGAGGCGCGGAATACTGTTGGCGTTCTTGATGTAAAACGATATTTTATTCTTATCTCGCTACATGCAATTTAATTTTTACACCAAAATAAATGTACATTTGTTTATGGCGGACACAATGTGAACTAAGGCTAAGCCACTACACCAGATGCTTCAAGCACATTGTAATCAGTTACATTTAGAACCAATAATATCAATATTGACGTAGAATTAATACAATCTGATCAAATATGAACTACTACAACTGAAATAAATAGTACTGTCTTTACAAACTTGAACAGCCCATCAATGGCCAGAAACAATTGTTATCAATAGAAAACCAACCCATACAAATAGAGTCAATTACAAAGCTGATGTGTTTAATCGAAGGCCCTTTAGTTGAAACTGAGGAGCAGGTAATGCTTTGTTTAATTCTTTGCCTGCAACGAATGGAAACTTCTGTCTTATAAGTACAAAACGTAGGCTGCCACTTGGGATGTAAGAAAAATCAATTCACCAAAATATTGTGATACTTGAACATTATACTTGAATCAATACTCCAATACTGGTATTGCGATGTGATGACATCATGCATATTACTGAGGCTGCATTGTTGCCTGGATCAGTTACTGAAATCAATACTGGGGTGAAAAATTGCCAATTTTGCCAAGACAGCAGAGGGCAGCACGGACCCTCTAAGCCAGGCATGCCCAAACTACGGCCCGGGGGCCAATTGCGGCCCTCAGACCTACTTTTGATGGCCCTCTGGCTTCCTGCTAAGTTAGTCCAAACAGAAAAAGAAGAAAATAAAATAAACTTGCCAAAGATTTGGTTTCTCTAGCTTCTGAATCAATACCAAAATCATAAATGTCTCAGAAGTATTGTGCATTATCACAGAATATAATTAAAGGGCCGCTTGAAGGATGCACTGTTTGCACATCCATACTTTTATTGTTAGATAAATGCCTAAAGCTTCTCCAAGAACCACACAACAGAAAGCCATGGTCTGATCTCCTCTCTCCACAGAATTGTGCCCATGTCGTGGGCCTGTTGGATGCCGGAGCCTCAGAAACAGATGGAGATAAGGGCCGATGCAGCAGTAACGTCAGTCTGAAGCCAAATGGATAAACCTGGACTAAACTGCAATGCCAGGGTTTTCAGGCAGATAAGAATGTTACTGCCTCCGATCTGAGCGACACAAGGCCAAGAGAGTACAAAGAGCTGGAGAGCAGAATATTAGATCAATCATACTGACATCAACCCATTTACACAGAATCTCTCGAATATCTAGGTGCAGTTCTCCATAAAAACTTCAATCATTTTCAATTATTGTCAATAATTTTAGAGAAAAACTATACCCCTTTTTCCTCTATAAAGAAAAACCTTGAAAATGTTAACTTTATTCCATATTTAAGTCTAAGGCAAAAGATTGAAACCCATGACTGCCAATTTCCATTCCCAACCAGCTACATTATGAGTGAAATAAGACAATTTGAAGATTTAAACGAGAGCAAATGATATAGGATATACAATAAAATGTTGATGATGACGCAAGAGTACTCTAAGCTTTATACCAAAGTAGTACATTTACTTAACACGTTAATTTTACAGGGCATTAACATGGTAACTTAATATTAATTAAAGAATAACGCTACCCAACACTGCTAAAAAGCAATATAAACTTTATTTCAGTCACTAACATTACAAACCCAGTTAAATCCTCCCAACAATTGACAGGCATGTAACCGTCTCGTCACAAAGCATCTGCAGGACGTGTTTGTTTGGCAGAGGCATAGAAAGAAGGAGCAGAGGAGAGGAAAGGAAAAGTGTAAATCTAACATAGGCTGTGTGGCAGAGCCCCCAGGATCAAATCCAATTCTGTAGAGATACACATTAAGCCCGTCAATCAGCACAGTGTCCTTGGGAGGCGGCAGAATGGAGATGAGAGACAGAGGGGGGTCTCTTAGCCCTGAAAAGCCTGGACACAGACATTTAGACACACAGCAGTGAAGCCGCCACATGCAAGAGCCACTTCACTCAGAAGGGCCATATTTAAAAGCAATGGCAGCGCTACAGTCACAACTACTACACTACAGTCGTTTTCTTTTGAGTGGTGCAGGACTCGGGTCACTACCATTCTTAAAGCCCTTCACTGGCTGCCGGTCTCGTACCGGATACAGTTTAAAATCCTTGTTCTGACATTTAGAGCTTTAAATGGTCAGGTCCCATTGTACATTATCGATCTGATTAAACCATACGCTCCCTCTCGCTCACTAAGGTCCTTTGACCAGAAACTGTTGTTGGTTCCTCGCACCCGTTTTCGGACCAGAGGAGACAGATCCTTCCAGGCTGTTGCCCCCAGACTCTGGAACGATCTTCCGCTCTCCCTGCGGTCACTGGACTCAGTTATTGCTTTTAAGGGTCAGCTTAAAACCTTCTTATTTAGTCAAGCCTTTTAATTGCATTTGTTTTAGCGGCTGAATATACTGTATATTGTTGTATATGTATTGCTCACTGTAAATTTGTTGTGTTTTTATCGTTTTATTCTGTGTATTGTGAAGCACTTTGTGACTTCTGTCTATGAAAGGTGCTATACAAATAAAATTGACTTACTTACTTACTTACTTACGAGTAGCAATAGACTGTACATATCTCTGTGACATACATTTTACTACTTGATTGTGCATTTATGGCAATGACTGTAATTCGTACCATAATGCAACACTGAGGAGCAAGAAATGCACCAGTCTGTATATTAATAAAGCTGGGGAACTCAACTTCTTTAATGTAAGAGTACATTTAATTTGTTCCCCCCACAGAGTAGAGGCCTATTAAAAGCAGCAGGTGGTGACAAATCAGACTTCATCCAATTCTTCCAACCTGGAATTAACTGTTTGCTTTTTTTGCGTCTTCGGCAAAGCTGGCGATCCATCCCGCTTCGCTTCACTGTATGAAAAAGCTGTGCGTTTGCCCCAAAAATGTAAGGGTTTGTGAGCGCCAGGGACACGTTAAGTCTCGGGCAACTGTTTCAGAGCTCTACCTACTACTTTAACGATCTGAAACCCTTTCTTAAAGTTCTCAAATATCCTCATTAAGACTCTTTACGTCACAATATCACAGCTATTACTACACCTTAAATTAAACAAGTACAGCATTTGAATTATTACTCAGCCCTTTAAAGCCAAAATGTAAAAAGATCAAGATGTTTAAGTTTAGTTTTATGTTTAAACACAACTTTGCTACCGACGTGGTGCCCATTAGTCTGCACGCCTCCTCATCAGCCCTGGTGGTCTAATGATGTGTTAATGTCATGAGCTGCTGCGGATGCTCGTCAGTGGTGGAGCTGCGGGGAGCCCCCAGAGCAGGCCCTTTGATGTGGGGGATAATTATTTGTGTAGTTAAGATAATTAGCAAAAGTCCAGAATAAAACGTGAATAGGCTAAGTGTCGCTTCCCCTGTGCCTCTGTGAACCCATGCCGAGAGACAAACAGCATGGGAGATTTTACACGCTTAAAAGGTAAATCCGATTTTCACTTTGAATGCGTCGGTTTTGGAAAGTCATATTTTCTCATTATATCAAGCTTCAGCCTTTTTAAACAGACCCCCACACTGACTAACTAATGATCTGTGTCACTTAGACTTAGACTGTATCACTTGCAGAGCATTAATAAAATCAATTGACTTGGCCATTAGTGAGATTCAATTATTATTATTTTTCATCTTTAAAGGTGCACTATGCAACTTTTCTGGAGGTACAGGTAGAGGTTATCATTTTGCCTAGAATATTTCATTTTATTTATCCATCCCCACTGAGAGTAACAGGTTACACCACCAGACCAAGTTAAAAGGTAAGGTTTGTTTTATTAATAAGAACACCTATAATTGAATATATGCAAGATAGAAAAGTTACAAGACAAGCTGCTCTGTGATATAATCAGTCTATCTCAGTCTTTCTGTCACTGTTTTAGGCCCGTAGGCTTTATTAGACAGGACAGTGGCTACCATAAATATATGTCACAGAATTATGGTACTCTAAAAGCAGTTTCTCATTTTAACAACTAAATCTTTTTGTGAATGGGAGAATGAGACATTGGGTAAATCTATTAGACCTCACAATAGTCACATGGCTTATGTTTTTGTTTTCTCTCTTGGCATGACCGGGACACAGTGAGGCGGAGCTGGGATGTTTGTGGAACTAATTACTTCAAATATCTGTGGTTTGTTTTTGATTAAAAATAGCCAGAAACATTCCTTCAGGGACCATTGTTTTTTTTCTTTTTTGGCTCCATTCAGCTTTTTAACTCACCCGTTTACAAAATGTTTTTCCATCGTTTTTCTTCTTTCCAAATCAATGAATAATAAGAGCAGCGATGCTGACAGCTGCCCAAGAATAAGTGCTGAGGTTGCACTGCAACCCAGGATAATAAACAAGTTTTAACTTTTTTTTATATACAATATATGAATGTTTCCCATTGCAGCCACTCATGCTCTGAGTGATTGACAAGCGCATGAAAACCAATCACAGTCGAGCGTGGACTCTCAGAGGAAGCCATTATCTTAAAGGGGACAGTATAGTGTTGTTACACTAAGGCTGCACAATTATTGCAATACATACGCTATGTTAAGCACTGCAATGTCAATATTATTGCAGTATTTCCATATACTTTTTGGAACAATAACTTCTGTTATCAATTACAGCTTTTAACCATATTAAGATCGTTCCCCCTTCTCATTTAACCACTCAAAGTTCTTATTTAGAGTCATTTTTATTCTCATGGGGACAAGACGCCACAGGTCCATGTGTTGCCCGCTCCCCATGTCACACCCACTGCCCACTTACTTCCATTAAGTAAGTGCATTCTCCAGTATCGCGTAGCCATTTTGGCACAAGTTCATGTTCATGTAGTTAATGACCGGCAGCTCTCCATAGGAACCGACGTCCTGTAGGAAAAGGGGCCGGCGCAAAACAGCACAGCAGATTTCAACCGGGAAGTGAGCGGAAATGTTTTTAAAGTAAGTCGTTTTGGATCAGTATCGCAATTTAAGCTGTCCAAAATAAAATTTAATGATCCTCTGGTGTAGATAAAGCAGACAAAAGCACAATAGGTCTTCTTTAAAACACGCATGTTCATGTCTTACTGTATTAGTCAATAAATAACACTTAAAACAGAACATTTCGGTCAGATGGAGGTGTTATTCAGATGTATTTCGTTTGTAGCAATATTCATTATTCTTGTGATATTTGTGATTTATTGTGCAGCCCTTTGTCACACCTTATGCCATGTTCAGTCACCTAATGTTAAACTGACCTATGGATATTGTAAGACGCAGTGTTGTTTAAAAGTATTCCGACACTGCAGTGCGTTGAATGTATTTTCAACTAGTGACACAGCAGCTTATCCGGTTGTTCCACAGCTCACTTTGTTTTTTGTTGTAGTTTTTGTTCGCTTATGTATAAACAATTTCTACATGTTGCCAATAACTTAAAGTGACTGACGTTCAATCCCGAGCTTTTTAAAATCGACTTTCAAGAAGTCAATGAACCCATTTCTATTATGTATAAGTTTTAGATATTAGTAACAGGTATTAGTTTACAGTATCAACAAAATGTCAAATAATGATCTATGCATGCAGTCTTCTAAGAAATTTGAGCGACTATTTTATTCCATAGCGCCCATCCCTACTTAGAAAACGGTTATTTTAAGGAATAATTACATCAAATTGTCTGTTTAGAATCTGATAGAATCCTTTCAGCAGTGTAATTTAAAGTTATTTTCCTAATTACCGTGAATCCTGGGATACATATTCTTGCAAATAATTAGGTCATTTGGCATATTTAATAACAATCTTAGCAAGAATCTCTTTACAAACATGTGACTGTGGAAAATTTACATTTGCATTTAAATTCCTTTGAAGTTGTTTGTTTGGCTTACCTTGGAAACACACCATTTCCACTTCCCCTCTGTGGTAGGAATTAAACGCAACCCATAAATATTTATCTACCCGGGGCGTGTGCTATTCTGGCCCGCTGGTTTTGAACATAACCCCCGGAGATTGTGCCTATCAGGGACCCAAACGAAACAAAGATGCAGAGAAGAGAGGAGGGGGACGGGGAGGTGGAGGGGCCGGCTAAAAGATTATATTTCGGGGCATCGGCCAAAATGGAAAGCGAATGATGTTTAATGCAGGAGATGGGGAAAGGTTTCAGGGAGAGCCTTATTTAGGAGTCGCCACACATATCGACTATTTTTTTTTAGGCAGAAATGTTGTATTTTGATGTGCATTTTTAAAACTTGGCAACACTGTATTTTTTGAAAGATCAGTGAATGATCAGCGGGGGCCAGGTCTGACTCATTTTTTTCCATCATCGCAATCGTTGTTTTGGAGCTGTGCGAAATTAGAATATCGAGCGTATTGTCGTTAAGTAAAATGATGAAAAATGAGCTCAAAAAGAGACAGAAATGTTAAGCGTTCTCTCCCAAACAAGTGTATAAAGTGATATCCCTGTACTTTTGTTGTGAGTTTTATGGTCAGTTTTTGTTTTGTGCAACATTTGAACCTCAACCAAGATATTTTTATGCTTTGTGATTTTGTCGTTATCAAAATGTATGCGAAAAATATTGAGGAGTACATTTTTGTCAATATTGTCCACCCCTAATTGTGACTATTCAAAGTTGTGGCATCGATAAACCAATTTTTTTTTCATAACAAAAAGTTAAATTCAATGTAAATTAGTGTCAAGGCCCGACACAAGGTGCAACACAAGCGATTCTGGCTGTCTCCCCCTTGACGTGGATCTGCGGGGGAACAGGACCCGGGCTCCTGATAATCAGGCCCATGAATATGATGAGCACACAGATGAGACGTCTCCTCCCTGAACCACATGACACCTCCCAACAGGGGGCGACATCAGTGGCAAACCCCCATGCTCGCCTGTTTGGAGGTAGGTACAAAGAAACAGGTTATATTTGCCCCTGGATAATTACTTGAACTAATAGTACTTGTATTTCTACACCTACAGTGATGTTATATCTTCCTCTATATTGGCAACGCTAATCTACAGCATGGCAAATAGGACTGTACCCAGACAGTTTGTTGAGACTCATCATGTCCCGACATTGCTGGAATATTACATTTTCATTTTAAAGTATACTTGCATCCATGTTTACATATATATTTATATCATAGGTCTAACATTTTACTATTTCAGTGTCAGGTCAGTGCTTTGCAATTAATCGGACTGTAATGGAATTGAGCCTAGCTTGTCCAGTACCCTGCCCAAGGCCCAAAGTCACTGGGATGGGCTCTAGTCACCCACTTCAACTAAACATTAGTTGTAGTTTATTATCAGATGGAGCAATGTGGAACGTCTATAAAAATGAATTACATATCACCATAAGTGTTTTGTTTTTAATTATTTTTTGTTTTATATTTTTGTAGCTTTTTTAATCTAAAAAATATACTCAAATGCTGCATATCTTCATAACAACTTCAATGATATTATCTGTCATAACAGGCTTCAGTTTCATGTCAGTAATGAAAGGACAGAAGTGAGAAATTGTAAACCAATCCTCAAAAAACATCACATATACATTTTTTAAAATCTGACAAATGGTCTTTAAGAATCAGGATTTGATCAGAAAGTATCTCGAACAAACCAAACTCCAGACCCGGCCCCTGCCCCTGCACCTGTCAGCCCCCCTATGGCCCACCTGTAATCCAGCGCACACTAATGATCCAGGGCTGAACTCTGTCAAAGTCATCCGACGACACTGATGCGGGGAGATTGATATTCACGCTTGACTCGCCGCCCGCTCCACTTGACTGCCATGTTTACCTCCCTGCACAATTAGTATCTGCACAAGACAGACAGACAGAGCCAGGAGAGAGGAGCGGCGCGAGGTGTGCGGCGCCGCGTTTGAGTGACTGCATTAACGCCAATTGTTTATGAAGAAGATGGGAGATGTCTTTCACCGTGTGGCTGAAGGTGGCTTTCTCCATCAGAGGGCATTACGAGCTCATTTAATCCCTATAAAGCCGTTTTACCTCTGTGAAAGGCGGCAAGCTTCAAATAACAATGGCTAGATTGGCTTAAGTCGAATGCATTTTTCAACAGTTTTCATCAGAATTTGCATCAAGGACGTGGCTTGCTTTGGTCTTCACTTTGGCACTAGGAAACGTCACACACAAAGTGATATGACAGTACCACATTCACACAACAGTAAATAAGCTTTAACAAACAGCGGTATTAGAACGTATTCACAAGGAAAACAAAAATAAGCATTTGAGCAAAACAGACATTCATGTCAGATTGAAGCTTCTTATGCACTTCGATAACTTAAATGTTTAAAAAAATATATGTTTTTTTCCATCTAAATCAGTTTATGCAAAATTGCGCTAAAAATTATAAAATGGCATTATAAATGATTAGGCCAGGTTGTTCCGGTTGCCTTCAAAATGCGGAGCGCCACTTCCTGCTCCTTTCATTCATCATGGGAATTAGTCGAGTCTCTTAAAATAAATAAATCAATAATGAATGGACAAAAAGCGGATAATGACAAGCGCATGTTAAGACTTTTAAGTGCGATTTAAATACTTCACCTGGGGAAGTCTTTAAGATCATAAAAGAAAGTCAAGTTTGTCTGTTTCATAAGTTCGGTATGTTAGCCTTTAGCTTTGAGATCAAAACACTTTTATAAACAGGCAGGTTTCCTCTGGTGACATATTTACTTAATACGTACATGCTGTCACAGATTATTCATCTGTAACTCGCTCTTTGTTGTGAGATGTTTTTTTTTTTTTATTTATTTGAGCAAGACATTACTAATTCGCAAAGAGAATGGACGGAACGAGGAGTGAAGGTTCTGCACTTCAGCACCACCGGAACTAGCCGAGTGCAATCGTGAAGGCCACGCATTAAATAACTAATATAGAGATCATTATCCAATCATAAACAAGGCAATTCTAAGAATTTGTATTAACCAGATGACTCTGATCCTTGTTGATATTAAGTGCTTCTAGTCGGGCGTGTTCTTAGATGTTTAAGACCTGTTCTCACGTCAATAAACTTCTTCGTAATTTTACTTGAGATTTTTAATTTTTTTTAATCAAACGGAACTGAACTAATCTGAATGTTCACAGTATGAATAGATCCATGGTATGAACACAGTGATCCACGTGTGAACAGTTTTGATTCTCACCTGAGCGGAGAAGAAGACATTGGCCCTGGAGCGATGGAAAGAAGAGAAATACGTCCTAAATAAGGCAGGTTGTTAAAAGAACCACAGCGCCTCTCTGTGGACACACGCAGAATGACCTCTCCTAAGGGACAGCCAGGATCACACATTTACTTGAAGAATACACAAAATAAATGCAGCAAGTGAGAAATTAAACACGTGTATGTTGGTCACACACAGGTCAGTCATTTTGACCATTAGGGAGCAAATCTTCAAACATATTCCATCTTAGAAATAATAGTTACACTCAAGAATCATTTTAAAAGTCACATGTGCAAGTTTACAATGGACTCTTTTATTTGAAGACAAAACAGTTGGTTAAAAAAAAAAAAAAACACTGGTGTATAAAAAAATGCATGTTCATTACAAAATGAAAGCAAGCAAAAAAAATAACAGTAAAAATACAGAACATTAAAAGTAACAATGTATGAAAGAATACAAAAGAACAAGGCAAGATCCACTATTGCATTACCACCACAGTTGTTGTTCCTGGAGAATAAAGTAATGGAAATACTTTACAATAAGTTAACACAGGCACTATAGCTATAGCTACATCAAACCAAGTAACAGTCCAATGTCAAAACACCTCATATTTGGCAATAGTTTCACACAAATTAATGAATCAAAATCATCAAAACACATTTGACAGCAAAGTTTTTGGTTTCTTGAGAACAATATGTCCTGTGTCTACAACATTGACCGTATGTATTCAAATAACAAATTGGCATAAATATATTAAAAAATAGAGAGTATTTAAGTACAAAATGAATGTATGTCAGATGGGAGCCAATATAAACTTCAATAACTTAAAATACATAAAAAGGAATATCAATTCAGAAACACAATATTGTAGCCATTGTCTCAACATTCAGGCCTTTTCTTTTAGATCATAATCAGTATAACACTTAGAAAACACCACTCAAAAAGTTTAGTGCCAAAGAAGCATCAAGTATAAATACTAAAAAAAGTCCTGTACAGTACCCAAATCTGTCAAAACTATCAAATAAGTTACATTATTTACAATTTATATTAAAAAAAAGCATTAAAAACTTCAAGTGTGCGCCAAAAACCTTCAGGTAATTAGGCAGTTTTCAGTCATGGGCCGATTGATCTTTTATCAAAAGTCACTACATCATTTTGCATCCAAAACTAAAAAATATTTCTGTATGTAACAAGCGGAATTATATCCAGCAATAAAATGTTTTACTTTGCACAATGATTGTAATACAACATTTGTATCTTATGTTTCTGTCCAATTGATAATTTCGGGTGGCCACGTTATTCTTTTTTTAAGATGCATTTGTAAATAGAACAGCATAATGCCCTTGAGTGTATAGTTGAAGCACAGTTACAAGCCCGGATTTACTGAGAAAGAAGACACATTTGTTTCAGCAGCAGCCATATTGGCAATTAAGGAGTGTGTATGAGAGATAATGTGGAGAGAGCGCGAGCACCTGGTTCAGCAGATGTGCAGTTCACATTTCAGTCTCTAATGTAAAACTCCGGACAAAAAGATTAAATAAGAGACCACTGACGTTTGAAGTCAGTCTCTGGGAGTTATTCAGTCATTCCCTGGTAATGTGTGTTAAATACGTTTGAAAAAGCTCCCTTCAGCTTTAAGAGCTCATGAACCACCAAGGCATGGGGAGAGATGTCAAATGATATAAAAGGTCTGTGAAAATAGTGAATAGTTAAGATAAAGCCATAATTACATGTCAAGATTATTCAATAGCATATGGATTTTTAAATTGTAGTGTCAAAGAAAAAAGTTTCTCATATTCACTATGAAATTATGGGCCCACGAGTAATTTTCCTTTCAAAATTTCACTGTAGTTTCACATCCGTTTATGTTCCACTTTAATTCCGTTGTGGAAATGACTCCTTTAAAGAACAAAGTGTTCTGTCCCACGTACACTACTGCACTTATAAAAGCAGATTCTTCTGCAGTGGTCTGTTTTCCCCGAGCTGTGGAAACTTGGATAAATGATATTTTGTAAAGGCGAGGTACTGGTTCAGGACATCAGTCCAAGTCACTGAGGTCGCTGACTGGCTCGTCCTGTCCAATGCTCAGGTGGCTCATGGCGCGGCTGAAGGCGATCCGGACAGCTTTACGAATGCTCGACGTACGACCTTCCATCATTTTGATCTTGTCTACGGTCTTGTCTATCCCCAGGGGAACCAGCTTGGATCTGGGAAGCCACTGCCTGAAGCGGGAAAAACATCATGAGCAAAGTGGATTTGTTTTTTTTCCCTGAAAGCAACACTGACTTTTAAGGATGAGAAGTATCTCAAGGTCTAAAGGACAAAAGCAGGTGCTAGTTCACACTGGACTCTGGGAAGATCATTGTTCTGCTGGATCAGTGAGCTGTTTAAATGTTTGTCAGGGTCAAACACGTCGCAGTGATTTGTCAGACCTTGACTCCTAAGACTGGGCAATTAATCCAAAGATCGACAGATTGAGTCACGTGGAATTATTTGGGACGTGTTTGTGAAGTCCACAGACAATCAGTATAAAAACAAGTAAAACGTGGTTTTGAGCTAAGGTCAGACTTTGGAGGAACAATTTTAATATTGTTTGTGTTAAACGGCACAGATTAAAAGTCTGTATAGTTTATGTTAAGTTCATGAAACCATTACAAAAAGCCATTTTACTTCAAATCAAATGGTAACTAGAGATTGATCAATATTATGATTTTAAAGTTTTAAATTGTGGCAATGTGGAAAAAACATTAACGTTGTATGATATTGAATGAAATTTGGAAAGTAACAATGTAAAATAACTAGCTTCTGACGTGCAAGAATCAAATGAGCTTCTGTTGGAGCCAAAGCCATTTGTTCCTATGGCGATTGCCCCTTGGCCACTAGAACACTGGTGAGCTGATGGACAGATCGACACGCTTCCACTTGTAGAGCCGAGTGTGGCCTTAAATCACTCTGGACGGCCGCGGCACTCACCAGCTGCGCTTGTTGTCAAAAAAGAGCACGAGGTAGAGTTTCTCTTCGGCCTTGTACTGCATCTGCTCCCCGATCCGCAGCACGTCAGAGGGAGGCAGTGGGATGGAGGCCCTGTTGAGCTGGCAGCGAGGCATGTGGGGGTCGATGATCTGAGCCGCGGGAGAGCGAGACAGTTACACACAAGCGGGCTCAGACATTAGCACGCTACAAATACAGAATGGAAATGGTTTTGTAGAAATGGAGCTGCAAATAAGGTGCAAAGGGACGGTTCAATCATCCGAGGGGGGAAATAATCGGGGAGCTACTGAGCTACTTGCGAAGCAAAATATCTGTAAAAACCTTTGATGCAAATAAACAAGCACATACTTGAATCTAACTGTAATGTGCCGTGTGATTTTGCAACACATTTAGAGCACAAATGACTGCAGATTCAGATCGAGCCGTCACAGCGAGCAGCACGTGTAAATGCTCAGGTTGCTTCCAACTAAAAAGAGATTTGCTTATAAATTTGGTGGATTCCATTTCGTGAAACAGAATTGTCCCCCATTCTAACGGCAGGGATGGACAAAACAAACAAAATAAAGAAGTAATGATGATGTCCTGATGCTCAATGCACACACACATACATTCAATTCTTTACAAACTGAACTATCCCTTTTGCAGCTGCAACTGTATCATTTTTTTTTCTTGATGCCCTTTCATGCCATTTCATGTCAATTACACGGTGATATGCTGCCACCTAGAGGACGTGTTGGATGCATTACACGTTGGAAGGTGAACATCTAGTCTCGTGTTGAAAATGAAGTGCCATGTTTACGTTCCAAAGCGTTCTCAATGTGAAGTGATGGAAAGTCTCATGAGAAAGAGCGCGGTCGCTTACTGTCATGCATGTGCTCCCACAAACACTCACCAGGGCAGGATAGGAAGGGTATCCACTACATTTGGCCCAAACTAGCTTTAGGGGTTCCAGTGCAACTGTTGCAGCGCTAGCGGGCATCCAAATATTGCTGTTGCCAACCTCTATAGAAGCAGGGACAACACCGGACAAGTTAAGTGTGAGTTTAAACAACACACAAAGAACAGGCATATCTCCAAAAGCCATGCAGTGAGAGCAGAGCCACAGCGTAATCAGTGTTATCCGGTTATGCACCAGCGGAAATGACAAATATTATAATCGTTTGGTCAGTTTATTCCCAAATATTAGATGAGAGACCTCCACACGGCGACTGGTTACGAGCCAGGCGCAATCAATCATCGAATTCATCGAGTTATGAGAGTTGTTTGATCAAATGTTTTAATTCAAGCCCATTTTTTTGCCATGTCTTCTGTTCCAATGTGGATGATATCTGTCATTTGTCTTTTGTGAAAACGTGGACACCGACACTGGTCTACGCACAGCAAACTAATAGTAACAAGATGCAGTTGAGAAAATGTATTCAAACACACCTGCGGCTAACCGTGCGGCTTTTGCAAAATTCCCCGTTTCTATGCAGGCAAGTAATTCACTTTTGTCGTCCACAGTGTGTCTCCGGACCAAGGCGGGTTTTCCCTTCCCACATTTTGGAAGACTGAGAACGGTGCTAAATGTAAAACAACAGCACAAGTTAAAGTAATTCACCGCTCTCATGTTCCTCGGACCTCGGCGGTTAAATGAGAACCAAAGTGAAACAATTACCTGGTGCTTCCTGGTAAACTGCTGCAGGAGGAGATGGATGACTCCGAGGCGCATCGGCGTCGACCGCTTCTGGTGGAATCCGCACGCCGCTTCTGATGCTCCTCCTCCAAGAAAGCGCTGGACAAGCCTGAAAAAGACAATGGCTCGTGAAGTGCGAGCATAGTTTGGACTTAACCGGGCCAAAAACAGTAATATTCGAGCACTGTGGCTTAGGGGATATGGAGTTTCAGGGTTGTGAGATCGATTCCCGGCTCTGAAATCTTGCTGAATGTCTCTCCCCAGTTAAATGCCATGTGGACCAGACAAATAAAGAACAAAACAAGAGCAATAGCCAAGCAAGAAGCCCAGGTCAAACCAGGACAATAAGAAGTATGAATGAATAAAACAAGGAATATTTCAGAGAGCTGGGATTAAACCAGGTCTAAATATCAGCTCAGAATAAACTAACCTAAATTAAGGCCAGAATTAAAAGAAGCAAACAGAACCGCGTAAACCTTCACTTGATTTTAATGAAGAGAAGTGGCTCATCAGTCATTTTTGTTCAGTTTATTTTGCGCCATGAACATGACTGATTAATATATGTGAGGTACTTGCTAATTGTAATGTTTATGCAGTTGGAATCAAGCGCTACCAGTAAAGCTTAGCACTGCATTGCTAATTTAATCAGGAAGGATGTTTTAAATTAGCAAATGACTGAAAATTCACTCCTCTTAAACAGGAGCTGTTTTTTTTTTCCATGTGAGAAATGTGTTGAATTATCTAAAAGCACATTTTGATATTAATAATAAGCCCCACACAAAATAAATCTATGATTCAAAGGAAACTGAAGACTGCAAACGACTACCGGTAATTTAGAACTGTTTTCTTCGCACTTATCTCAGATTTTAGGGCAATAAGAGAAAAATATGTTTGTTTTTAAGTCATTTTTCTAGTTGTTAACATTCTTTACATTTCAGCCTCTAAATGGATTTTCTCATACAATAAAAGACGGCACCACTTTAGCCTTGAAAAAGCAGAAATTGTTTATTTAGAATGATTAAATATAGGAACAACTAATGAATACATTTCATAATAACTGAATCATTCTGAATAATATTTTTTTTATTCCGAATTCTATTTTTGTCTGCTTTATTAAGGCTAGTAAAAGTGTAGTTATTTTTAAAGTGGTGCCATCTTTTTATATGAGAAAATAAAGTTGGAATCTAAAATGTGTAGAATGTTTATAACTAAAAGAATAACCGTAAAAACTTGCCCGGACGGTTCGTTAAAAAAAGTAACATATTTTTCTCTTAATTGCCCTAAAATCTGTAATGAGAGTGGCATAAACAACTAATGTAGAACTGTTTTCTCAGTCATGTTTTTTTCATGCTTTTTGCAGCTAATTAAGGTGCAGTTATTATACAGTCGTACCATTTCCGTTGTTTTTTTTTGTGCCATTTCGTGCGGTGTCCCGTCTAAGCCACCAGGAAACCCCAAAGACTTGCTCACCTGTGTCGAGTCGTTTGACAGGCGACTCCTCCTCTTGCTCTTCCTCTCGTTCCTCCTCGTCGCCATATCTACTTCCACTGTGCCTCCTCTTTCTGTGAAGGAGGGTCTCAAGTCTAGGTATGACCACTGACAATATCGACGTGGAGCCTAAATCGTCTTCAGACCCCGCCTCTCGCTCAATGCCGTTGCTTCTGTCGGACATGACCTCGTCGCTTTTAAAGAGTATTGGAGGACTCGTGACTTTAGACTTTTTAAACAAAACCGCAGTCCGACGGTTGACCGCGCCCGTGGGCTCTGCGACCGTGGACGTGTCCAAAGAGCTCGCGCGTCTGTCTATCGGTGGACTTCGGTGCGAGTGTCCGTTGAGGCAAGGGGCAGAAAGCAAGTCGGGTATTTCTTCATTGAATAACGACGGCATGCGGCGTCTTTCGTGGTGGCGGTCTTGCTCGATGTCTATCGGCTTCAGAGTCGGGGGTTCGGCGTTTGCTTCGGAGTGGAAGAGGAGCGGAATGGAGTTTGACGGCTCGAGTTTTGGAGGAAGAGATTTGTCAACTGTAATGACGAGAAGGGGGAAAAACACACAAAATGTAAATTAACCTTTCTCGTTACTCATCCAAATGCTTAAAAAGGTAATTCCTAGTTTGAGTCACTTTAACTGCTTTCTTGTGCCTTGTGGATAAGTGGTCAAACATTTTAGCAATCCAGAACATAAAGTGCGTGGAAGTCAAATAAGTGATGAGTCGCTCTTACTTCCAGGTCCAGTTTTAGTCATTATAATGGCAGTTTGATGATTTTAACCCGTTCCAAACTTAACACTTAAACACTACAATGTTCATATCCATGGCTTCAGCTTCCTGTTTATCTGTGATATTGAAGGCCGGTTCAAAAGAGATAGCATTTTGTTTTAAATTTTGTAGTTGCCATGGACAGTTTGAGAGAAATTGAGAGTTATTGGGCCTATAATCACAAAAAAACCTGGCAAAGTTTAATGTCTTTTCAATTTTTTTTCCCCCACAATATCTTAAAAGTAGTGCCATTATTCGACACTAAACATAGTCAGTTGAGAGCACTTTAAACTACCATATTTTCCGCACTATAAACGCGCGTTCAGACTGGGGCGTTGAAGGCAGATGTCTCGGACGCGCGTCCAAAAAATCAACTATATCATTATTTGCTGTGTCCTAAGGATTTTTTTTTTATCGTTGCGGGGTTTGTTTTGGGTCTTCTTCCGGGCAGTGCGTAGCACGTCACTAGAGCGTAATCTCTGATTGGCTGCTGCGCTGCGTTTGCCGCAGAAAAGTTGAGCTCTGTCCAACTTTTCTGCGGCCGACGCTCAAACACCCCCGACGCACCGCGTTAGACGCTCAAAATGCAGGAATCGCGCTGCAAAAACGCAGGACGCCCAAGACGTGCATTTACATAGACTTAATGTAAACTGGACGCTTTTGACACTTTGGTGTGAACAGGGCTAAGGCGCACTTAAAAGCCTTTAATTTTCTAAAGAACTACAGTGTGCCTTATAATCCAGTGCGCCCGATATAAAGATTGTTGTGCTTACTGACCTCGAAGCGATTGTGTCTGGTTCATGTTTTGTTTCGCTCAATGCGCCTTATAGACCGGTGCGCCTTTATATATGAAAAATTATCAAAAATAGACCATTCATTGACAGTGCGCCTTATAATCCAGTGCGCCCTATAGTGCAGAAAATACGGTCTACGTTTAACATGGCAAATTTGTGAAGCCAATTCCAAACCAATTCCAACATTTGTGGCTCATAAGTTGATATATTGAATACATTAAAAACCTTCAAATGATGCCACTAATGTACATCAACACCATACATACCGTCGTCGTCTGTATAATGCCCGTTCATTTGTAATCTGTCTTCTTGAGGTTTTTCCGTGTGACCTGAGGATACTGCGTTGGAAGAACTCTGGCGGTGACGGGGCTGGACTCTCCTCAGACTGATCTCGTTTCGCACGTCGTTGATGGCCTTTTTCAGGAGCTTGAGTCGTTTGCTGCGGGACGGACTGGACTTCATGGCGACGGTCAGATCCAACTTATCCAGTAACTGCTGTAGCTGTGCTTCCGGGGGGAGGTGGGCGCGGTTGGCCGGGGCGAGTACGCGGTCAACTGCAACGACGACAAAGTGCGGTGAGCAAGTGAAAACCCTGTGCTTTTACGGTGTTATTCGAAACTTAAATCGGGTGTGAAAAGTGCTGACAATTAACACATTTATCTCATAAAATGGCACTGATTGACTCCTGATCTATCACGTTAGTGCTTTACTTTGATTTTCTTTGTACCCTTTCTTTTAGTGCAGTTTTTGTGCAGTTTTTAAGTTGACGTACCATCTTCCCAGGAAAATGTAGGCGTCGTTTTCACTTCTGGAGCTTCGTCCAAATGCAGGCCACTTTCGGCGTCGAAGCCAATGATCTCCACGTCGCGCCGGGCTTTTCTCAGTAAGACTCCGCCCAGATCCCTCACCCGAATAGCAGCACGGTGGAAGTATGTGTCCTTCGAATTGTACTTCATGCAGTTGTCAATGATCAGGTTAAAGTCATCTTCAAACTGCTCGAAGCTTCTGTAGATTTGGCCGTCGATGCGCAGCCGCATTGTGGAGAAATCCATGGGGTGTTTAATGTGGTCGAGGTAATCAGGCACCTAAAATATAAAATAAGAAACAGAACTAAATTAATCATCATTATTATTAGTGGGTTCAATATGATGCATTGCTCTTAAACACAGGCTTAATAAAGTTAAAACAGTAATGGCACCAATAGCAATCGTGCACTAATTTAGGAAAACCAAAAAGAAACATTTCTGAAATTCTGTAATGTACCGTAGGCCTTTTAAGAAAAAAACTGGTGATATTTTGCACAGATCTTATACTGGATAAAACTAATGAAGCAGAGACATGAAGTGCCGTATTTTCCGGACTATAAGTCGCACCAGCCAAAAAATGCATAATAGAGAAGAAAAAAACATATATAAGTCACACTGGAGTATGAAATGCAGTTGCAAGTGTGAAAATAACAAATAATATCACATATAGGTCACTCCGGAGTATAAGTATAAATATAAGTCTAAGTCGCACCCCGGTCGAAACTATTATTCAAAACTATGATTTATGATCCGGAAAATACGGTAGTCAGATAATAAAAGGTTATCGCCCAACGTGGGGCTCGAACCCACGACCCTGAGATTAAGAGTCTCATGCTCTACCGACTGAGCTAGCCGGGCCTAAGCACCATTGCCTCAGGTATCAGATATCACCATCTGCTGTCAACAAGAAGCATGCTCGAGTTTCACTTTCACTCTTATTAGGAAACCCACATTTCACTACAAAGTTCACAGGCAAAATAATTCTAATCACCACTGAGAGAAACAAATGGATAAGAAATGTATGGCTTGGCTTTATTTCGTTATAATATTTCACATGGGCACAAGCGTCTTACTTATGAGGCACACATTGTCATTATTTTATATGTTGAAGGATTATATTTATACTGGTGTGTACTAAACTTTACCCCAACTGTACCTGTATTTTCCGGACTATAAGTTGCACCGGAGTATAAGTTGCACCAGCCAAAAAATGCATAATAGAGAAGAAAAAAATATATATAAGTTGCACTGGAGTATGAAATGTTGTTGCAAGTGTGAAAATAACAAATAATATCACATATAAGTCGCTCCGGAGTGTATGTATAAAGCATAAATATAAGTATAAGTCGCACCCCGGCCAAAACTATGAAAAAAGGTGCAACTTCTAGTCCGGAAAATACGGTATATGTGTTGTATATCTTAACTTGATACTGCAGACTTGAACTATCAAAGAGTTCCACATGTATACATTTTATATACGTTTTACTGCGAGTTGATATGATTTGAGTAACAATGATTAGAAAGCTTGATGCAATGGACAGGAATGTGTTTATTCAGTGTGACAAATTTTGTCCAACCCAATGTAGAAGGGGAAAATAGCTGTCATGGGGCTCAAACCATCGTCCCTGAGATTCAGAGTCTCACGTTCTACCGAGCTAGCCGAGTGTGAATAATACTCCCGCGGCAGTACCTCTGTGACGTCCACAGGCTGTGCAAAGATCCTTGCTTGGTCTTTTGTCTGCAGTTGGTCCAAAACGCCTCTGAGGAAAATACTGAAGGGGGTCAACTGCATCTCAAGAAGGATCTCCTGAAGCTTAATCTGGAAAACACAAAAACACAGAAGCATAGCGATGTGAGATAAGAGTTACAGTTGGGCTGGTTGAGTAGTTAATACTCGCACGTTACTCCTTGTGACTAAGTGGGTTTCATCTAAACCCCCCCGGCTAGGTGCTCCTGCCCGAGAACCTGGCTGAAGATCTGGAGCGTCTCTGGGTGCAACGTTGCCAACAGCACCTGCCAGGTTGATTGTCGGCACCGGTTTGGGGTCGGTCAAATACAAACTACCGGTACACATTCACAAATACCTCTTCTCTCTTGATCTTCTCCCGCTTTCGGATCAGTTCCAGTAACAGCCGCGCTCTCTCCAAGTCGTGCCTGAGACGGTGCCACTCTTTTATTTGGTCTTTAAGCGCTCTGCTCTCTTCATCGTTATGTTTCTGTAAATTCAAGTTTATTTGTTAAGAACGCTTATCCCCAGTAATTAGCAAGTGTGTTCATATTTTTTCTGCCGATCGCATTTCGTGTGGTCCTACACATTTTGTAATTTTCCACACAAAAAGGGAAATGGCAATCTCTACTCAAAACCAACTGCTCTAAGGCCTATTCTACAACACTGACGGGGCGTAACATTATGACCATAGGACCGCAGTTGAAGTATCTATCAAATTGGACCCCAACATTGAAGGGTGGAAGCGTATACAGAAAACTAACTAGGCTTATAATGAAGGTTACAGTTTTTGAATTACACCATTATACATATCAGTGTATCATAGCCTGTTGCATAAAAGACTGTGTAGGTCATAATGTTGTGCTGCTCTTCAGTGTATCCTCTAAAAACTACTGGTAAAAGCAAATAGACTGGTATTGTTCAGTGGCTGACTGACAGTTGGACAAACCGGTTGTGCATTCTTCTTGGACTGCAGGTTTGTCTGGAGGCGTTGGATGAGGGGGAGGTTGTTCCTCGACTCTCTCTTCAGCGTCCAGTAATTCAGTGCGAGTTCAACAAACGCCCTCTTCTTCTGAACGGACACCTGGTTGAGTATAGTTTGTAACCTGGAGCAAAGCATCACACAAATGTCAATTACTGCAGCTAATATTAACAAATGCTGTCCATACAAATTATATAGGTAAACATTCTAATAGACACAGAAGCCCCTTTTACAGATACTATATAGTAGTCCAGTCAGTAGTTAACAAAGTATCGGTGGGCTGTTTTGCCGGAGGAATTACGACTCGAGATTCATGAGTGTTGACAAAGACACAATTTTGAAACGAGTAAATTAACAAAGCCACAGAGTACTTTAGGGAAGTCACAATAAGAAAGGTCATAATTTTGCAATCAACACTATATGACCTGCTCTACTATATGACCTTCTTTATGAACTAACACTTTATGAATGAAATGTGATCTAAGCAGCCTGATCATAAAGCACTTTACCTTTAGATTTATTTTTGCTTTCTAAAAAATATCAACATTATTATTAGTTTTAGTTCCTACAATGGCTGCACGATATGTGCACGATACATGCTGCGATATTGATATTATTGCAATATTTGAATAATACTTTTAACGCAATAGTTTCCGTTATAGACTAAATCAAGGCAAATTTAGACTGGAAAATTGTGAAAAGAAATCATCCTTTTTACATTTCTGCCAGATGAGATGGTGTAATTGCAATATATTCTAGTTCAAGTTCTAACGATCACATTGTTTCCTGGATAATCATGCGTATCAATCTTAGTGTACAGATGTGTTCGCTGTACCTGTGAGTGGGAAACAAAGGCACTGGGCTGGCTGGAGTCTCGCCATCACTTTCCAATTCAGGCTCCATTTTTTTACTCTTCTTTTTCAGCTTCTCTTTAGAGTGCCCTTTGTCGTTCTCCTTACATAATCCATTTTTTGGTTTGACTTTATTGTATATATTCAGTGGCCTTCTTACGCATCCGTGAGGCGTGTGCGAACCGCAGTAGGACGTTTTATTCACATGAAAGTCGGTCTCAGTCTCATCGTCTGCCGCTCCTTTTTTGACCGGCTCCATCTTCATATACAGACCGGCCTTTTGGGCACAGCTCACGTGAAAAGCAGTGTAACAGTTCGCTTTGTGGCACTGGATGCACGCGCCGATGCCCTTTTCTTTACAGAGATAGCACGCCAGTTTCCACCGAGTCGAGGGGATTTCGTGGACCCCATCGATGGGTTCAAGAAAAGTGGAATTAGAAAACCCCACTTCGGGAATCCACAGTGCGCAAACGACGTGGCCCCAGCGCTCGTCGTCGGTCCTTTTCACCGCACCGCCCGTGTTGGGGCAGAGGATACAGTCTGCGGGCTGGTTAGGAGAGTGAAGGCAGTGGCGGCACAACCACTGTCCTTCTGGGATGTAGGGAACGCCGTAGCATTCCTGGTGCACAGCAATGCTACACATATCACAAAACAGGATGGCATTGGCGTTATGAGCCTCTCCGACCATGCAAATACAACACACCGAGTGAACGTCTAAAGGAGTAAGGTTCTCACTGCTCTGGTCTAAACTTTCCAGGTACACCTCTTTCTCAAAGCGGTCAATTAAAAACTCAAAGACATTGCAAGACACTTGGCTGATGCCTTCACTTCGCCTTTTCTCATTGACCAAATCCAGCCATGCGTAGTCTCCCTCGTCCATGTCGTACTCGGTTTCCTCATCCAACTCTTCTTCAGTTTTGTCAGTGTATTTGTAGTAAGCTGTGGGGCGCTGGCGAACTGCTTGGAGGTTGTGATCAATTGTACGGAATTGTGGCTCAGGAAGTTTGGGACCAGGAGGTGGAGGAGGTGGTGGTGGTGGTGTCCCGTGTCCTTCTCCGTGACAGCTGATTCCCAAAGCAGCGTTTTTTTTCTCCTGGTTCTTTTTTAACCTTACAGACCTCAAAAGAACTAGTTGTGGTTTATCTGCATTTTCTTTGTTACTTGTACACTCCATCATCTCCTGCAACAACTCCTCATCCGTGACAACCTCCAGTTTGTCAAATATGCTTATCCGGTGTAAGCGCCCATCCACCTCAAACTCCACCATGCGCTGGGCCTGTTCGTATGTGAGGATTTGTTTGTTGGGAGAAGGTTTTATTGGAGACGAGGGCCTCGGTGGAGCCGTAGCCCGGGGAGGCCGGACTCTCTTCCTCATCTTTTTGATACGCCGTGTTGCTGTAAAAACACATAATGAGACAAAATGTAAGGAAGGGGGTCAGCCTTAGGTTCCCCGGGACATGCACCTATATGTTATGCTGTAAAACCATACATTTATGCACAACTATTGGGGATGTGGAACCATATTTGTGGCCCATTCTATAATTTGAGGAGATTCAAGACAACAGGCCTACAACATGCACATTTAATATGGAGGTAGCGTAGCTCCCCCATTCATAAAAAGGGTGAACATAGGTAGCCACCCGGAAGCACATTTGTCTTGAACTAGTATACTTGAAATAGTATAGTAACTGTGTGTGTATAACTCATATGTAAAATATTTACAGACTTGAACATTGAAATTATACAGTCTTTATTTAACATATTACTTATCAGATATTGTATTGATTTCAATTAAATATGTGCTCTAATGGACGTAATAACAACGTTGTTTATTCCAATATTTGTAGTGATGTGGTGATTCCATAATGTTCTGTGCATTTCACAAGTGCAAAGAGAGAAATGGTGCCAGTGAATAAGCTCCATTAAATATTTGAAAAACTTTTGAGTCATGATGGGCTGTGCAGAACAATGAGGAGAGTTTAATTGCAGTAGTTTGTGACCTTTAGGGGCTGGTCACTGTGCTAGGCGGGGACATTTAAACCCTGTGGGAGGCGGTCACACTGCACGGTTGTGGTTTGAAAACAGCCTTGTTAACACTTGCCAATTTGGCTTAAAAAACAAATGGATTTGTTCGGACGTTGCGTCAAATTAGCCAAGCTGCTAACAATAACAGAGCTAAAAGCTAGCTAGCAGTTTAGACTAGCTAGCCGCCCCCAATCCGGAGCAAATGGCGTCAAACACAACAAAGCCCTTTAAACGAGCACGTCCCTGTGTTTGTGAGAGACGTGCAGACACCGAGCAGGAGAAGAGCTGGACTCTTTGTGCTCTACAGAATGAACTAAATGAAAACATACCTCCGTCTGTGAGGTTTTGTTGGCAAATGGAGAGGGAGTCTTGTCCTCAGCTTTACAAAGCCGCGGCGATAGGTCCTGCTCAGCGGCTCAGGCTCCGAGAAAACCGTCCTCATCCAAGAGCCGATAACACACGAGAGCGAGTGCTAAAAGACATGTTGTGTGTGATGTTTAAATGTCACCCGTTTCGGATACGTTTGCTTTAAATGCAAAGGGAAGTGTGTAGCAACTGCTTGCTAGCCATTGCCGTGGTGAGAGCAGCAGAACAGAGGTTCATCCCCCAACATCGACAATGCTTTGAGAGCAGACAAGTCCCACCCGCAGCAGCAGCAGCAACACAGTCACACAGAGCCAGACCTGGAGCCGAGGTCATGTTTCTGTTCAGCTGTAGCGCGCACACAAAAGCCCATCTGTCACAATTAATGCGTCGCCCTTTGTCAGCCTGTGTGTGTGTCCTTCCTCACGAGACAAAGCGCTGTGCAACAGAATATACTCAATTAAATGCACACCATGCTCGGATTAGAAATAGATTTAGATTAGTACAAGTCTGTGGGTAATATGAGTTTGTGAGGGAGCAGAAGAGGCTAAAATGTGGACTAACGCTGAGGACTCACGTTGCCATAACAACAAACGCACTACGCAGTGCGTGAGTGCGTCGTCCGCGTGACAAGCCTAGCGCCCAAAAGGTCAATTAAAAAAAAATCCATAACAAATACATGCAAATTAATGTAGAACTGCTTTTTAAGAATTTCAAAAACTGATTATTTTTCTATTAAGCAACTAAAAGTGTGTCGAACGTCACCAAAAAGATTGGACAGACTGAAGACCCAACTGAGTAACACGAGTGTTGGATTCTCCTGGCTGAATAATGTCAGAATTTTTTCAAAGTCACTTGACGTGAAATTAACTGATTTTAACAGATTTTAGTTTCCACTACAATGACAAGGGATAATTCATCCACCATATATTTGTACTTGTAACTGTATGAATCAAATCTGAAACAACTGAGCAATTGCGCAATATTCAAATGCGAATAGTGTTTTTTTTTAGGTTTTTGTCTTGTTTGCTGCTGGTACGACCCATTTGTTGACACTAGTCAGTGCTGACCATATGGATCTATTCTATTATAGAAGCTGCTTTTTGCCCGTCCGCCACTGGGGGGCGCTGTACTGCTGCGGCCGAGCGTGAACTGAGAGCGCAGGAGACAAAAGCAACAAAGTGAGCCCCTCCGGATCAGTCAAATGTGTCATATTTAACTGTTTCGGAGCCGAAACCAAGCGCTGCCTTTGCCACACAGCACAGTAAGTACCATGCGGTCATATTTATGTGTCTAAAAGTAGGTTACATGTAACCAGGACGTCGTGGCATTCCTGGTCTGATCCAGATCCGTGTGGTTCGTCCGTGGCCACGGTTGGTTCTGCCTCGGCAGGTTAGCTTGTGTCCTGAGTGTGGCCTAGCGGCTAACCTGCTAGCTGTCCAGTGGTACCCACACAATATAGCCTGTTATGGTCATTCAAGCCTCGTGTTTTGAATTAAGTTACAATATTTATCTGTTTATTGTGATTCAGACCCATGTGACACAAGTTTTGTTTCTGTTTCTGTCTGTACACTGCATATTAGCATGGTGTACATGGATGGTTAGCACTACGATTGCTGTTTACTGTAGTCAAGCCAAATTTCTCCTGAATGTTTCATCGGTTTAATTATTTTACACTTGTTTATATCATTTCGCACCTATCCGTAATATGCACGATCATATAATACCGGCATGTATCATTTAAATGAATACATCTAGAAGCTAAGGACTGCTAATTTTACTGCCCCACCACATCTTCCTGATTAGCACCGAGACTAAACCCGGAAAACCGGTGTTGAGATCGCCAGCTAGATGGGCCCTTCTGCTGAAACAAAACGTACATGCAAGTTTGTTCTTTCTGTGAGACTCATGTGCTACGTGTATACACCGTTAAAGCCTCGTCTTTGTTGACTTACGGATGTCCATACGTGTACTGTTTTCTTCACTTATAGTATATTTACAATGATGATGAACTCCCAGACATAAAATGCGAAATCTGTAGAAGTATCTGTATAATTAAACTACTGCCTTCTTTTTAATTAAGGTCTGTTTTTTTTAAAAAAAATCAGTGGTACTATCACAAATCAGTGGTCCCATTTGACCCGAGGGTACGTCAGCGACCCAAACGTTCTTGTTAAGCTATGGTCAGGCTAATTGTCCATTTCTGCTTAATTAATATGTTATAGAACAGTAGGAATGATTAAAAAAAATACTTAATAAAAGCAATCGTCATGTCAACCTTTCATTCAATTTCACACAATCTAGTTTGGATCTATATTCTAAGAAGATAATATAAGCCTTTATTTGTCACACAATGGGGAAATTCCGATGCTGCAACACAAAGTAGGTACAGAAGTAAACAACAAAGACCAGATAACTTATTAACAACTTTAACCCCTGGAGACGCCCCTAAAATCTTTGAGGACCCAGATATGGGCCCTGACCCCTAGGTTGATAATGCCATAGATCAATATACAGGCATAAATGACCAAATATTTGTCTGATTATGATTGTTTATTTGACTAATTTTGTATTTCGATTGTGGGTGTTTGTTTGTTTTTAGTACAGAAAATGATGATGATTATTACGATTTACATATGTATTGGTTCACATCATATATTAATGTCTTTTTCTCTATCCGCCTCAGGTCTCCTTAAATGGAGTGGGACAGGCAGACCTCCTGTGCCCCACGCATCCAGATCCAAACCAACTCATCTGTGTGATGCTGCTGTATCCATGACACCTTCTGACCCTTCCTTCATCTGACAGCGCTGGCCTCTTTACTCACCGCAAACCTTTGGGCCGCTACGATGGATGGGGAGGAGGAGGTCTCCCACATGAGCGACGACTTGGACAGTGACTTTAACAACGTCATTGAAAGAAAAAAAAGGGAAGCAAAAGGGAGGTGTTTAAGAATCGAGGGAGAGGATGGCTACGTGTTCCAATCCTACAGCTTTCACTCGCACAAGAGCTCAGCCACGAAGAACACTCCTCCTAGTCAATCTACTACACTGGATACAAACTCTGCAATGTCTCTTAATTTATCTCAGGTAAACAACGCTAAAGTACCAGATTCTCAAGATGCTGACGCTGATCATATGGAGTGTGAAAACTATGAAAACGGAAATGAAGAAAATCTACAAGACAATTGTGATGCTCTAAATGGCATAGAGGACATTCCCGATGATGAAAGTTTAGCTTTCGGCAGCTCAGTTGACCCATTTGCAACTAAAGACTGTGAGGATTATTCTAGTTTACTAAGCGGATACTCAAGCACACTTTATGATGTTGCAATGGACGCTGTAACACAGAGTCTTTTGTCATCTGTAAGAAGTCAGTCAAATCCAAGAAAAAAGTCCCCTGCCTGGAATCACTTTTGCATATCTCCACGAGACAGTACCAAAGCAATCTGTTTATACTGCATGAAAGAGTTCAGCCGAGGTAAAAATGAGAAGGACCTGAGTACAAGTTGTTTGATGAGGCATGTGCGAAGGGCTCACCCCACTGTGCTTCTCCCAGATGGCACAGAAGTATCTTCAGCTAGTTTCACCAACTCTCTCACCTCACCCTTGATACCTCTCTCTCCAAGCTCACCAAAAAATGAAGACTTGACAGATGATGTCATTGCTCCTGCCTCAAAGATCACTTCACTGTCCAGCTCTGAAGGTGAAAATTCAGACCCGTCATCCAAAGAAGTGTTGCCCAAAGTCGAACCAAAACTAGAACCATTTGCCAACGCTGACTCTTTCAGCTCTCTACTCCTTACCCCACATTCCAATGATATTAATGAAGAACTGTCAGATGGAGGACAAGAGCGGCTTCCTGGGACCACCAAAAGTGCAAGCACTCGTCGTAGGTCTGCTGTATGGAAACACTTCTACTTGTCACCTACAGACAGTTCTAAAGCAGTGTGTATTCATTGCATGAATGAATTCAGTAGGGGCAAAAATGGCAAAGATCTTGGAACAAGTTGTCTCATACGACACATGTGGAGGGCTCATAAAGAGGTAGTAATTGAGGAAAATGGACAAGGCAATCACATTCCCCCACCATACACCACCCCACCCTCCCTTTTGTCTCGGTCTCAGCTACATGATACACTGGACATTAAAAAGTCTCCCCTGCTTCCATCCTCACCAGAAACAACATTTGATGATATACCCCAAAATCTCAATATCAAAGAAGATTGTGAAGAAGTCCTGCTCACCTCAGAACAAGAGTCTTGTCTCAATCTGTCTTTGGCCGCCCAAGAAGACAATACATCCCTTAACTCCTCACCCTACGATTTGTCAGAAGGAACGAGCACCACACTGGACCACTCAGTTTTTCAGCAAAACAAAAAGATAATGAAAAGGGTGAAGTCTGAAGTGTGGCATCATTTTATAGTGTCACCAGTTGATCAACTAAAAGCACTATGTCGATATTGTCCATGTGTCATCAGTCGGGGAAAGCGGGGTGACTTTGGTACAAGCTGTTTAATGAGACATCTCATGAGACGACATCCAGATGTCCTCAAAAACACAAAAGTTGAAGAAATCTCACTGCCATTTACCAGCCTCATCCCAACAGATGAACTTGCTTCACAAGAAGTTGAAAGCCCTCCTGAAAAAGAGAAAAAGTCACCGGCATTAAGCAAGAAAACATCTAAACTGTGGAATCATTTCTCCATTTCTTCTACTGACCCTACAAAAGTAGTTTGTTTGCACTGTAACCGCACAATGAGCAGAGGCAAAAAAACAACAAACCTCGGAACGAGCTGTTTGTTCAGGCACATGCAGAGGTTTCACGGACATGTTCTTGAAACTAAAAAGACTTCTATCTCAGGTGATGTGCCCTCTGCTGAAATTGCTGTAAAACAAGAGCTAACATATGAACAGAACAATGAAGCGTATGATGAACATCACCCGGTTGCCAAAAAAATCACCAAACTATTAGGAGAAATGCTTGCACTGGATCTGCAGCCCTCGGCTATTGTGGAAAATGCTGGTTTGAACCGACTACTAGAGTACCTCCAGCCTCAGTATTCTCTGCCGCCCTCCTCTTACTTTACCAGCAATGCCATACCTGACATGTATGAGAGGGTCAAGGACGTAGTGCTGACCCACCTGAAAGAAGCTGAAGGTGGCGTTGTGCACTTCACCACCAGTATTTGGGTCGGTAGTCAGACAAGAGAATACCTGACCCTGAACGCACACTGGGCATCATATGAGTCCAGGGTCAAGCCTCAGGGTCAGGACTTTCACTGCTCGGCTCTCCTCAGTGTTACACAAATAGACTGTGATACTGACATGCAGGACATCCCAAAGCAGCTGGAGTATCTGTGGGACACTTGGATCACCTCCTCAGGGCTGAAAAGAGGGTTCATTGTAACTGACAACGCCACCATTAGAAACACATTAGAAGACCACGGCAATGCCACCATGCAGTGTTTTGGACATAGTATTGACCTCATTGTTAATGAAGCCATAAAGAGTCAGAGAATGGTTCAAAACCTCCTGAGTATAGCCCGGAAGATCTGTGAACGTGTGCACCGCTCAGCAAAGGCTAAGGAAAAACTGGCCGAAATCCAGAGGGAGAACGAGCTGCCCGAAAATCAACTGATACAGGATGTCCCCTCAAAATGGCGGACGTCATTCTTCATGCTGGAGCGGATGGTGGAACAGAGGAAAGCCATCGATGAACTGTCCATTGAGTGCAATTTCAGGGAAATCATCAGCTGTGATCAGTGGGAGGTGATGCTGTCAGTCTGCAATGCACTGAAACCTTTCGAAGTGGCCAGCAGGGAGATGGTCACTCGCACTGCCACTCTGGGACAAGTCATACCACTTATACACATCCTCACTAGAAAAATAGATCTACTATTTGACGAGACCGTGGGAATTGACAATATGCTGAAATCTCTCAAAGAGGCTATGGTCAGTAGGATGTCCTCAATGCTTCACGACACGCGCTACATCTGGGCCACTATGTTAGACCCGCGATACAAAACTTCACTTTTCACAGAGGAAGAGGCGGAGTGTTGTAAACAAGACTTGATCCATGAGTTGGACTCTGACCGCACTACCTCAGATGATGCAAATTCCAATCTGGCCAACGGCTGTGACGAGTCTTATAAAGCATCAAACTCAAAGAAAGACAACATATGGTCTATTATGAACGACGTCAGACAAAGCAAACACGAGGAGAAGCCAAAGTCTTCAGAGTTGGCGGTGCTGGAGTACCTCGAGGAAGACATACTTGATCAAAACTGTGATCCACTTGACTATTGGAACCTTAAAAAGTTTTTGTGGCCCCAGCTAGCCAAAGTAGCCGCCCGTTATGTCGGTTGTCCCCCCAGCATCATCCCAGCAGAAACATTGTTCAGCACAGCAAGCGTCAACTGTGCCCTCAATCAGCCTAGGCCTCTTCTGGAAAACATGGAAGGTCTGCTCTTCCTCAAGGTTAACCTGCCAATGATTTATTTTCAATACTGATCAAGCATTAGCATTAGCAGCCCTTTAAGAACCAGGACCAAGCCACGTAGCTGTGAAGTTGAGGTGTTTTTAATTGTACACTATCAATTTATACACTGATTTTTTTCCAATGCAAAAGGCCAGACTTGGAGGGTTAATTATGTTGTACTACTGTTAAACACTTAAAACTCACTCGAGTGAAAGTGTATCAGGGAGGGAGGGGGTTTCTAGTTGTAGGGGTTTATGTGTTGCTTGTAAACCATATTCTTTGTCTCGTGTCTTCTCTCTCTCCTTGTGCCTTACCAAAAAAACTACTTCAGGTCAAAATGCTGTACATATCTTTTTTTTTTTCTTTTTTTTTTAGTTCTTTTACATTTTTGAGATTGCATCAGGATGTTGGATCACTATGGATCTTTTTTTTTTTTTTTTTTTTTTTTTTAATGAAATTTAGCCCAAAAATAAATGCTGTGACTGAAAAATGTGTTAAGTTAATATTATTTAATGTTATTGTGAATTGTGGCTCACGGTACTGTCATTTAGAAATAGACTTTTCTATTTTACTTAAACTTGCTGAAATGTTCTTATATTGCTGTATTTTGAGAGTAAACCATTTGTCTTGATTATACAATTTGTCTATTAAGCACAATTTAAGTTTGTCTGGGATTAAATTATGGATTTAATATTGAATAAACAATGTACTGTACATTTTTATATCAAATTACTTCAGAACCTAATTTGATAAATGTTTTAGCATTGAGACTGGAACCATGCAAAATTTGCGGTTTGTAAATAAAGGTTTTCCTTATGCACACAAATACTCGTTTTCATTTTTATGCTAAGAGTACTCATGTAAACTTTAGTATACACAGATTTTGGTTATAAAAGTATCATTGGTGGAAGGCAGTCAAATGTAAAGTCTAAATCTTACAATCTACTATATTTTAAATTTATTTCATTTTTTTGCTGCACAATAGAAACAAATATTTGTAATTTTTGTACCAGTATAAATCAACTATTCAAACACACAAAACATTCTTAATACCAAATGTAAACTATAAAAATACATTTATTTTTTCTGAACAAAATTAGATTACAGTAGGGCTTTAAACCATTACTCTTACAATTATTTCCCATTTAAACCACCACTTCGTCCTCTGTATTTGCTCCGCTCCATCAGAACAGTCTTTTGTTGTAGAACCACAGTCACTGGTGGAATGTGGAACAAGTTGAGGACTGTTTTACTGTAGCCATCGACGAACGCCAACGGTTGATGAGTTCTGCGTAGTTGTTGCATCTTGGTAAGATTTGCCTCCATTAATAGGTGGGTAAACTGTTTGATGTCTGGATTTGTTGGGCTCATATCTTCACTTTTGTCATATCTGTAATAACACATTGATGAATACATGTGTTTTGTTTTAAAGTAATTAGCATAACTATTAAACATTGACCTCCAGTTTTTGTGGAGCTCCAAGAATCGGGATACCCCAGTTTCAGCCGCAAAGGTGTCAATATGAACAATGACATCTAAAAAAAAACATGTGAAAATCAAGAGTAAATATTGTTAATAATACATTCTATATGTTTACCTCTGTGGGATGGCAGTAATCTGTGCAGTTCTAGCATCACCTTGCCTCCTGGGTAGTTGTGATGGGATAAGTACAAGCAGAAACCAGAATATCCTGTGTTCACCAGTATTTGACCAACAACAACTGCAGACCCCAATTTGTACATCCATGATTTATGATAGTTTGACAAGCTGAAAGAAAAGAAAACAGAATTGTGGTAATAATACAGTTTTGGGAGGTACTGCGTTTTTAGTTTGTAGAATATTTTCAGCACTACGACATACTTACATGAATGAGCATCCTCGAGCAGCCACCAAGCTTAGCACTGGGAAAGTGTAGATTATGAAGCGCAGCTCTTTATGAGGCAGCAGTGAATATAGGAGGATAAAACCCACAGTGGGAAAGACAATAATCCTCATCCGCCGATCAAGGAGGCCAAGAGGGACAAAGAACAAAGTGCATCCCAGAGCTCGAGGCACCGCGGAGTAAAAGTACCAGAGGAAGGGAGAGGTTTGGGAGAAAGCAGTCAAGGACAACATAACTTGACAACAATTCAAAACATTCCCAGTGCAAAAATGAAATAAAAGGATATTCCCCAGTTTGAACTTTTATTGAGGACAGTATTGTACCACAAAACCTGTCCCTCAGGCCAAAGCGGTTTCCCCCAAAAAAACGTGTCTACAGCAACAGTCAGACCTACAAAAGAAAATATTGCATTATAACAAAGTAGTCCTGTTTTTGTTGTTAAATTATTGGATTGAGTAGAGAGAAAAAAATGATTATCATGTCATGTTTATTCTCTGTTAAGATATTGAAGGTGTAACTTACTTAAAGACAGTATGCCCGCAGGGAGAGCAAAGGACATTAGCTTTACTATCCCAAGTCTTCTGCTTAGTAAAGACACCAGTAACATCAGACCCATTAAGATGCACAACTCTGATCGAAAAACAATTATGACAAAAGCGGAGAGGCAAATAAAGCGGCCATGACTTTGTGCCATCCAAGATGTGAAGGCAACAAGAACTGTAAAATAAACATGATCATTATTTGGTGCATCAAAATTAAATATGTTTGTTTCACATATTTAGAAGAGAACATACCCAGAGGCAGTGCAAAGACATTAGGGAGGGTCCTGGTGCTGTAAAACATCAAATGGAACTGGGAGGCGCAGGTCAGGCAGAAGAGTCCTGCCACCGTGGAGCCAAACTGCCTCCTCACCTCTTTTTGCATGTGCCAAAGTGCTCCAATGACACACACTCCCAAAGAGGCACGGACTGTAAACGACAAAAACAATTACAACAAATACAAAATGGAAAGCAATGAATCAAATAAAACCAATTTACCTAATAACTGTGCATACAATTTTGGGGCGTTTATTTGATGAAACAGAAATACAACTGGAGAACTGAGACCAGACAATAACAAGGGCCCAAGAAAGGTCCGAGGAACTACACCTGGGAACTCATGATGGTCATACTGAAAATACAAGATTGAAATGTTCATAGTTCATCATGTAGTTCGGATTATTGCTTTTAATGTGTGCAATTTGTACGGTTGCAGCTCCCATTTAGACATTTTTACAATAACAGTAACGTGATACGCATTTCTTACCTTCTGAAAATCAAGTCTGTGGAACAAAATGTCATGCACCGCTTGTAAATTAAAGCTCTCTTCTACTTTTGTGAAAGGGCATATACATAAATGAAGGAGAGACACGAAAAGTAATACAAAGAGCAGTGACAGTCCCCAAACATTCCTTTTTTCAGCCATGACAGTTTCAGTGTGACCGCGACTTCCGCTACCGACAGGAAGTACTATTCACGTTTTGCGCTTCTGTTAAAAAAAAGTCTTCATTTTTAAAACTTCAAATAGGTTAATATACCCGTCTCTTATCTATATTTTGAAGCGAAATTGTATAATTGAAAATATTTAGTTAGGCTTCCTGAATGTTCCGCGTGACAAATACTGTTTGTCCCGGGCGTGGCGGCTTGTAATTGGTTATATCTTTGATTGACAGATCTTTGTAGCCAATCACCACCAGCCACAATTCGACTAAGAGGCTGACGCGGAAAAGTAAAACACATCCCGTTTTCAAAGCCGGCATGTAAATACAACTTTATCACGCTTTGCATGGATAACGTTGATTTAATATGAACGGTCCGAGAAGGTAGTTTAGATGTTATTGACGCATGCGAGGCTTTAGTGGCTTAGGAGCTCCGTATTGTTGCACCCTGATGTGCATGCGACCTGAGCTGAAATGCTGCTGTCCATGGGTCTAGATCTGAGGCTGCTGCGGCTATTGTTTTGTATTATTCTGGTTTTGATTTTTCAAGCCGCAGAGGCCAAGAAAGACTTGAAGAGTGCGTGTTCGACCTGTCGAACAATCACTGATAACTTCAACAAGGTGAGAGTCAAGAGTGGAGATCTGTTCTTTGTGTGTCACTGTTCTTCTACCATGTCACTCAGTAATAAATACAGTCCTGTTGCTCATTCTTAAGCTTCTTTTTTCAGGGCTTTGAGAAAACGGCAAAGCAGAACTTTGGAGGAGGCAACACTGCCTGGGAGGAGAGAACACTATCTAAATATGAAACGAGGTGAGGGGAGACAGATAATACACTGTAATTGAAGGCTAAAGACATACACATTTAGGTATTTACATCCTTATTTTAGATGCATTGAGTGGGTCGTGTGGTTTCAAATGATGTGTATTTCATAGGCTCAAGAGCTACACAGACCTGAATAGCATTACTTATCATTTACACGTCCCAGATACCTCCTTGTGCCACGTTTAGGTAAACATAAAGTACAATCAGGAAAAGCCACAAGGGAATATGTGACTCCTAAATCTTTCATGATAATATCCACATGGTGTAAAGCCATAATTGTGTCATCTATATTTTCAGCATCTTTGTATATATTATCAGGTCTATAGTGGTGCAAATGGGTGTATGAAAACCTAATTTATGTGTTTTCACTCTAATTTGCGGTGTATAAAATAACGGTGTATAAATAATACTTAATGGAAGAGTATTGTAGCGTAATGGAAGTATTTGCACTCCTGTGAAACACAGACGCACCTCAGTAGGTTAGGTCGGTTTCAATTATACAAATGAGAAGAAGAAAATTACAGTTAAATGAAGTACTGCAATGGAAAGTGTACATGCGTGTTCTCTAATTGTGTTTCAAGCTACAGACCTTTGCTTAAATCAATGTATCGTCTGTTTCAGTGAGATTCGTCTGATGGAGATTATTGAGGGCTTGTGTGATAGCAGCAGTTTTGAGTGTAATCAAATGCTAGAGGAGCACGAAGAGCATTTTGAAACTTGGTGGTTTAAGAGGTAAGTGTGGGCCAGTGCAAATATGTGAAACCTTTTTCTTTCTTCCATTTTACTCTATCAGTGGCAGCTTCAGTTTTCACAAATATTGAATTCATTTTATTATTATTTATTTATTTATTATTATTTATTTTAATCACCAAGTTATTCCATAATTTGCAGATTACATTAAGCAATCAATTTGAAGGAAATTCTTTAGGTTATTTTTTTGCCCCACGGCCCATCCCTATGTCCCTGCCCATGACAAACATGCATTCTGACTGTTGCCTCTCCACAGATCTGGCCTGTTATATAGTCTGTCACCTGCTTGTCTTCATGAAGATGGATAAGTGAAATGCCATTCTATGGAAACAGTCCATGCAAAGCAAAAGCATCTAAGGGACACAAGCAGGTGACAGAGTGACATCTAGTATCTTAAGTATGATGTGCACCAGAAATGATGGGCCTAGATTTATGTCTGCAGAAGTTTATCAGCTTCTGTGTGACTTTGAGACTGTTAGAATGCCAGGCGCCACAAGGGGGCGATAATACATACTGTCATTGTGTCATTGGGCAAGGCACTTCACCCACCTTGCCTCCAGTGTCCATCTATACTGGTGTATGAATGAGAGTGTGAATGCGGGACAACAGATGCAAATAAAACTAATAATAATAACTGAGGTGGAGGCGGAGCTCTTTACAGGTGTAACTTTAGATTAACTGTTGTCACGGGACACTTTCCTCCAGAAATGTAAATGGATCAAAATTCTAAATATTACAAAAAACACACATTCTACTGTTCTCCTCTTAACTATGAAATTAACTGACAACTCATTATATATTTGTATACAACAATATACAACAATAGACAGTGCTTTTGTGTTTGTGTTGGGACTTGGAAGTAATATTGTGTTCGGACTGTTCCTACATTTAAGTTTGGAGACTGTTGACATACACTGTTGTAATGAGTTAATTTAACCTGCATGAGCTTTAAGGAGCTGCAATATTTTGTATGTAGGAAAGCAAAATATCCTGATGTCCACAAGTGGTTCTGCATTGAGACCATCCGCGTTTGCTGTCCAAAGGGAACTTTTGGTCCAGATTGCAACGGTGAGGCCTTAATAGAGCTTCCTTTACTGTGATATTGTGTACTTGATATGCAAAACATTTTAAAATCCTTTGTTTTCCAGCCTGTGTTGGAGGCTCTGAGAGCCCGTGTCATGGGAATGGACAGTGTGATGGTGATGGGACTCGAGGAGGGAATGGGAAGTGCAGCTGTGACTCTGGTTATGAAGGGGAGTTCTGTCTAGACTGTAGCGATGGACACTTTCATGAAGAGAGGAATGACACATTTTCCCTCTGCACAGGTATTGCCACACAGGCTACAAATGAAACATATATTTGTTGCAAACCTGTTTTTTCCCTTCGTTTTAACCAAATGGGTCTTTAGCTGTTGGCTTTTTTGCTTTTGCCAGAATGCCATTTGTCCTGTAAAACTTGCGATGGACCAACTCATCAAGACTGTGATGAATGCAAGGATGGCTGGGAAGAAGATGACAGTGAAGCTTGTGTTGGCAAGGAGACATTTTTTTGAATCTTAATAGTTAATATGCCTTAAAAATCCTAATGAAAACCTATAATACAACAATTATGTTATGTACAGATGTCAATGAGTGCACTAAAGACCCCTCACTTTGCAAAGAGGATGAGCATTGCCTTAACACAGAGGGCTCCTTCTCCTGCAAAGGTACGCAAAATGTAAAATCTATGAATTTTTATAAACACAAAAAAACAAATTGTATATGATCAGATCTAGTGAGTGAGAGAGATGCAAAATGTGATCTAAAATCTATGATCTATCTTCTACAGCTTGTGATAAAGTCTGCTCTGGCTGCACTGGTCCAGGACCAGAAAACTGTAAGACCTGTGCCAGCGGGTACCAGCACATAGACGGCAACTGCACTGGTATGTGAAAATAATCAATACCTCAAAAATGTATTAAAATACTCTCTACACTACTTGTATATTATGTATTTCTCTAAGCCCCAAAGTCACCCGTGACCCCTAAACGGGAACAAGCGGTAGACAATTAATAAATGAATTAATCAATGAATATATTGCTATACTGTACAAGGTAATGCTGTATACAATGAATGATTCAAATTAATCTATTCATTGGTTGTATTTGGACAGATGTGGACGAGTGTTCCCAGGAGGGGCCGGTCTGTATCAAAGAGCATCAGGACTGTGTGAATACCAAAGGCAGTTTTCTGTGCATCTGTGCATATGGATATGAAGAGAAAGAAGGAGAATGTGTGCAAACGCCACAAACCGGTGAGGGCAGCCTACTATAAATGTTATATTTGTGGAATTCATCAGGCTTTACTTCACTTGACACCTGAATGTTGTCTTAAAATGCATTACACACCCACTACAGTCTGTTTTAAGTTGTATTATTTCTGATTCCAGAAAAAGAACCCTCAGAAACTACACTAGAACCTTCAGAAACATCTGAACATGCAGAGCTTTGACGACTGGACCAGGTCAAAAAGAGCGTTTGCAAATTCAAAGCTGTTAAACTTGACTTCAGCACTTGGCACATCCTCTGCCCTCAGAATAAGAACAGCAGTAACAAGTATTTTATCTTTTTGGTATTACGGTAGATTCATGAATTTTGAGACATTTTATGCAATGTTCTCTTTTTTTTTTTGGTGGGTTTCCCATTTTTGCAACTATTTGTGTCATGTCTTTTTAAACAGAGGAAAGGTATTAAATAAACTGAAATTGTAAATTTAACTTAAATATTTAGCGAGAATTATTTTTTCACTTATTCATTTCATAATTGTGTTTTTGAGGCCATGTTTACATGTGGTGTAATGAAAAGACTTCACCACCAGATGGCAGTGCAAGACTATGATTCGATTGATGAATCGCCAAGATTGGTCTGAATTGATGACTTGATGTGGGTTTATGTTTCTCAAAACTGCACATAAATGGGTTATAAAATATAGTTACGAGTGGAGTAATGGTGCTGAAACGCTTCTTTCTTAGGAACATCAAAATGCAGTACTGCTACGCTAGTGGTATATATTTGGGTACAGTATGATGACTTTTTCTTGTCTTATGTGGAATCTATTTTGTCCTGGTTTAATCCCACCTCTGGTCCTGTTTTGCTCCTAATGAATGCATGGCACCTGAAGGAACAAATACTTATGTTGTTTTAAAAGCAGCTGTATACAAAACATCTGTCATAAGCAGTCTTTTAGTGAAGTACTTCCTTGTACTTCCTCGTCACATCATTGGGAAAGACCTTTTATTTTTTTAAGATCTTGTTCAGCGGGTTCCTGTGGCCCTCAAAGCTTTTTTTTCCCACCTTGCCATAAAACTCCAGCTTCCTGATGTTAGCAGTTAGGACTTGATAAGGCCCTTGAAGGTGGAGGTGCCGGAGCCAGTCCAGACCTGCCTGAACTGGAGGTGCAGCAGCTGGGAGGTGGTCACATTCAGCCCCCTTCTTAACACTCATAACGCTTACAACACTGCCTCTGTTTAACCTCACAGCTGAATTACTTAATGCCATGAGGTCTGCCAGTAAGGAGCACGACCAATGTTTATCTGTCACTGGGGAAACAGAAAAATAAGGTACATTAGGTGTAATGGAAGTTTGAGTTTATATTTGGGTGCAGTGGATGAGTTTTGGTAATGGTTTATACTTATATCCACAATAAAACTTTTGCACAATCCCTGACTGACTGCATAACATCTGCAGTTACAGCCAGCCACAGAGACCACCAAACATCACAATATAAGACACATCTTTAGTTTGTCATGTGACTCATTATAGTTACAATTATATCACTTACAACCAAAAATATAAAAATTTTTGTTTTTTTAATGGGAGAATTTTAGGATTTACTGTCTAATAGCTTCCTATAATATTTATAATTTTGTCTACAGATTTATTACAGTACATCCAGCACCACAAATTGTACTTTTTGCATAACTTGAATACAATTTTGAGGTGTGTGTTTCCTTCCTTTGTAAAAGAAAAGCAAACCAAATCACATTGTCCTCATCATTCAAAATTTAGGCTTTAAAATCACTGAAAATGTATTATGTTCTAGCTCATTTTGCCTCCATCGTAAATTTTATTTCAAACATTCTGATCATATCTACAGTCCTTCTTGCTTTAGATTTAGCAAATGTGAAAAAGCATGAATCATCAAACTATTACGGTATAAACATGTGTGGAATCTTAGGAGTGGCGACATAACGAGATCACAAACACAAATTTCCAAATCCCCTTAGTCAGCAGTAAATATTGTTTCACGAGAGGCTCAGGGCAGAAGATGTTTGTGCGTTTCTCTGACTGGACCCGGGGCTGAGAGAGCCACATCAGCAGCAGCTATGGTTAACATGACTCAGCACAATGACTAATGCATGAGTCAGCCTTGAAGACACAGATGTAATGGATGTAAATTGATCTGAGGTTTTGAAACGAGAGATTTTCCTTTTGTAAAATAATGCTGTAGAATGTAGTTGTGAAAGCGAGATGCCCAAGAATAACAGATGAGTAATTGCTGCATACGAGGACTATAGTGTATCAAAAAGCTCTTTACAGTTGCGGGTCTATTGATTTTTAGTTGAGGAAAAAGTATAGTGTATACTCAAGCTCCTGTGGGAACTTAAAGGGGACATATTATGCAAAATTGACTTCAATGAGCTTTTAACAACGGTGTTTACTCACTCATAGTTGATTGATTGCTGTTTGAGTAATGCGTCTTGTCCTGAAACAGAAGCTTGAGTGCTCCAGAAAATTCCTGTTTTCACCTCCCCCCTATCTCCGCCCACATCCCTGTACTTAATTAGGATTATTTGAAAAATGAAGACTCCAAATGACACGTGGTGGAGTCTGCATGTCCTCCCCGTGTCACTGTGTTTCTTGCTTCCTCCCACTGTCCAGAGACATGCACGTGTGAGGGAAACTGTCACTGCAACTGTAAATTGGCCCTAGTGAATGAAAGACGGTGAATGACAATGAATGAGAGTGATTAGTTGTCTGTGTGTCTACGTCTGTGTTAAAACCCTGCGACGAGCTGGCCCCTGTCCAGGGAGTGCCCCGCCCAAAGGCACTGGGATGGGCTCCAGTCACCCGCGACTCCTAATGGGAACAAGCGGTAGAAAATGAATGAATGACGCATGAAGTATTCTGAATTGTCACAAAGCCATTTAAAAAAATTAAATAAATACAAATAAAATGACGACTGGCTGCTTGTTATGGTGAAATGTCATGAAGAGGCGGGGCTTATCAGTTCTGCAGTTTAAAGTCTAATAATAAGCCTTTTAAGTTTAGAACAGATGTTAAATGGTAATCTACATGTGTTATAGTTCAATACTACCAAAACAAAAGCATATATGACTCCTTTTAACCCCTCAACATTTTTTTTTTTTTATAACGGAAAGGTTTGTCTTGGCATTTTGACCCAAGACTTTTCCTGACTGGCCAAAATACACACCAAAAAGACATATAAGACTAATGCACTTTTATTAGAAATTGACCACTAAATAATAATAATAATAATATTACTATCAATTGTTTTATTTAATGACAGTAATCTAAAGGCAGCCTATGGAATTTGCCACTTTGTAGCTATATACTAATGGCAAAGTTGTCCATATCGCTTAAAGGACAACAATATGCCAATCTTATCAAAGGAGAATGGCAGTGGGAGTCTGCCATTGGCATAAACGTGTCACGCTTCACTCATGATGATACAATATCTAAAATCTTAAATGTGGAGTCAATATGGCCCCATCTACCAAACTATCCAGGTTCAAACGAGTCCATCTCTAATCTTGGATCACTGATGGCTTTATTTCAGTCTGCTCTAGTCAACGGGGAGAAGGTTTGCGGCTGAACTCTGCAGGATGACTCAGTGACGATGATGAATCAGGATTGTCTGCCCAGTTTTGGAATGACTAAATTAGCGAGGTCTTCTTTTTCAAACTTTCCACCGGCATTTTTTTGGGAAGACGGCCTGTGTAACCCACCAGCGCCTGAAAGGAGAATAAAGTTTGTGCTTTGCAGAGGCCGCCTTGTTTGTTGTGGCCGAACGTAATCCTTTCTGGAAACACACGGACGTGGCTGGTTTGTGTGTCCGCACGTGCACTCTCGCCCGGTGCATCTGGAGCTGTGGTCTGAGGGGCACCGCGTTCTTTTGGGTTCACTGTGTTGTGGGTTTCTTGTGCCAGTAAAAGTCAGCTGTGCAGCACATGGACGAGGTTACTCTGAGGACATGGACGGGACAGAGGAGATCTACCGTCTCTGCAGAGTCCATTACCGGCGCCATGTTGGATTTTAAGCATGGTCTGAGATTGATTTTGTGTTTATTTATTTATTTATTTATGTTGAGCCGATGACTATATCTGATGATACTTGTACCTGCTGCTGTGGCTGATATTTGCCGATACAGATTTTCACATGATAAGATCCATAACTAGGCCCACAGATGTAAGTTAAAGGTGCACTATGTCACTTTTCAGGGGAAAGGTCCACTACCCGCTTGTCTCCATGTCATTGCTTTACACTCTATAGCATTAAATGTATCTATCTCCATGGAGAAAATAAGTTGAGGTCAGCAGCAGGACAAGTTACAGGTCAGGTCTGTGGAGAGGCCCGCCTGCTCACCGTAAGGATGCATGTTTTTTAATGGTATTTTTGAGCAACACCTCACCTGTAATTGATTAAAAGCGATATTACATGTAATGGCATACTGTGGAGAATTCCAGGCAAAGCAATAACCATAGAGACAAAGATGTGGAGGACCTACACCAGAAAAGTTACATAATGCACCTTTAAGTTATCCATGGGTTTCAGAATGATCACAAATGTGCACCATTGTCATAACAATTAACAATTTAAAACTAGATATCTTATCTAAATGGTGAAAAGTCCTCAAAATGTGCTTCTAAAAGAAAGCTGAAACCATTTTCCCAAAAAATAACTACTGGTATATGCATTTACCTGGGATATCCATTGTTACTCGTTAGTTTGTTCAAAAAGACAACTCGGATGATTTGAGGACAAACTACAAACCAATCTGGCATGTGACAATATCAGAATATCATCACATTGGTTCCAATTGTACTGTAAATTATCATAAAATTGTGTTTCTTCTCACAGTAAGTGTAACACTAAAATTGTGTATTGTGACATCCTTACGTTGAACATGTATTATATTAGTACAATAAATTAAAAACAGGCAAAATACTCATGTAATGCAGCAGGTCGGTTATAAATGGCAACATCCCACACATACAAAAGAGCAGCCAACATCTCAAAACACTTCCTTCTTCCATGCATACTCTTTGAGGTTGTACTCTGCACTCACAGTCGCTGGCTTCTCCATCTTTGCTGTGTTTATTTGAGCTGGTCAGGGCACCCTGCTCTCTCCCCGTGTCAAATTGTTACCCTGTCTCTTCCTCCTCTTCCGTCACTGACAGTCAAATCTCCCTGCTCCTTTTTCCCATCACTATCTTTCCACAACAGCTCTTTGTTCCATTGTGTGGCCGAGATAATCACTGTGCCAGAGTTAAACACAGAAGGAGGAAAATGCATTTTTAAAGCTAGGAGCCAGATGTGGCACTATGTGCTTTTGTTGAGCTGTCAGCGGCCTGTACTGCCCAACGATGTCTTAAACTGGCTCCTCTGATGTGGTCAACCCTCCTTTTACCCAGCGAGACAAACAACCAAAACATTAAGACAAACAAATTGCACCTCAAGAGCCAATACTGCTCTGAGAAAAAAATGGTGCCATCATAATTACCAGCTTCTAAGGGGAAGAGTGAGTAGTTGACGTTTATAATATGTGACAATGGATTCTTAAAGAGGACATATTATGCAAAAATAACTATGATATTTTAACCAGTTACAACAGTGTTTCCTCAGCCTTAGATTACTCAAAGTTGTATTTTGATTGATTTCATGCATGATTGATTAAATAGTGATTTGTCCTGCAACTGAGGCTTGAGTGCTTTCACTTATCCCCGCCCACATCCCTGTACTTAGTTGCAATTATTTGAAGAATAAAGACCCCGGGCGATACATGAAGGGTCCAGAATGCCACATAGCTGCTTTAAAAAATAATTTTAAAAATGCAAATGACACAATGAATAGGCTTATCAGTTCTGTGGTTTTGAACAGGAAGTCCACTGATGATCTACTAATGGTGTAGTTCAATACAAAACATAATATGTCTCCTTTAATGCCCTATTTGACTTCGATTTGTATTTTTCAGTATCAAATCAGAGCAGAAATGACTTGCTTTGATGCAGTGAGAGAGGGTGAAAGAATTTAACAGTGTCTGGGTTTATGGTCAGAGCGCTGTGCTCCTTGGAATTCCTTTTGACTTGACCTGACAGACACCGTATGTTGAGGTCGACTTTGAACTCTCTTTGGAACGCGGCCGGGAGCATCTGGGGCTGTATGAAAAAGCTATAGTGCTGTAGCCATAGATGAGCCAGAGGAAATGAGACATATCTGTTGCAGAAGAGATGGAGCTGTTCATTCAGGGCCATGAAACATACAATGGACTGGAGAGTATTCAGCCCTTTAAATGTTTCACTTTTTGTTTCATTGCTGCCATTTGCTTAAAAAGGTCAATTTCATTTCTCATTAATGTCCACTCAGCATCCCATCTTGACAGAAAACACAGAAATGTGGAATTTTTTGCTAATTTATTAAAAGAGAAAAATGGAAATATCACATGGCCATAAAATATATTTCTAATTATTTAAAAGAGCAAGAGTTGTTACAATTGGAAGTTAACTCAATATAGAAACATATTTTATAATGCATCAAATCACCATCAAATGTTGCTCACCAGCCTTCACATAAATATATATAGAAATGTATATAAATTACCAACATGTGAAGGCTTGTATTTGTTCTGTGTATAAGGGCTAAACCTTTACTACTGAGTTGCTACGTTTACGTACTCTAAATATCCCTGGTCATCTATGTAATATTGAATTGACTTGTAAAGGAAACAGAATATTAATTATTTGCGTCATATTTTCATGATTTATGAAGCATGATTTTGATTATTCAGTATGTTATAACTGCCTGTTGGTTCATTGTGGGAAGATATATTCTTATTACAACTAATCATTTCATAGGAATCAAAGGGTAGCCTAATTAAAATGAAAGGCATGGTTGGATTCTGTCACCCCCGAATGATAGAATTGGAACTTTATTTGAATTACAACTCATTTTTACGGAAACAGAGCCACATTATAGCTTGGTAGTTGTGTGTTAAACATATTATGACATTGACAGAAGGAGCACACTTGGCCAATCCTCTTTCTCTCTCTCATTAGCATCAGAGAAGCAACATCCTACAATATGATTAAAACACACTGTTATAGTTGTTGTGAGCTGTATGTTCTGGATGTTTGTTAATCCCGTTTGTCTATTGCCTCTGTCGTTTAGCTGGATGTGCATGTTGTTTATGTGTTCAAATGGATGTGAATGAAAATTGTAAATCATTTGCGCATACATTTTAAACTTGTATTTTTAGGGAGACAATGCAACATCTGCCCTGGACTACGGTTGAAAATTAGCCTTGTAATAAATAATAATAAATAATAAATATAGCCGCAAGCGGCAATGATCGGCCCTCGCCACGCCGCCGCCACGCCGCAAGAGGAGGGGGCGCTAACGCGCCCCAATTGTCCTTTTATTACACCTACTGCTGAATCTGTGACGCTGTCACATCTTCTCCCCTTACCATCAAAAAGCTATTTTATTTTGAATTCTTGGCAAAATGTGCGGCTTTGCCGCACAGACACCGTGACTCTTTGAATAAAAATGTGGATAACTTTTGATGGTCCACCCCTGAAGATGAGTCTCACCAAATTTCAAGTTAATAGGGCTGACGCCCTGGGAGGAGTTTGTGAAAGTCTAAAGTGTAAACATGTTCTGGCGATTTCCCCATTGGAATAACATGGAAGGTTTCGGTCATCGTTACGGCAACGCCATAACAATTATGACATGGGTCTCATTGACTTTTTTGATGGGCATTCTAAAATTGAGTTGTGTGTCAAATTTCATATAATTTCGCAAAACTAAACATTTAACCTCCATATAAAATCTGTAGGGGGCGCTGTGGCGCCAAATTAATTTATTTCACTTCAAGTAGGTTTAGGGCAAAGAGTTTAACAACTGATTCTAATTTGACGCAATTCGGACTTTATCTGCGCAAACGGCAGAAATGTAAAATTTGGGAGATTTCTGAAATTCTAGCTACAGTTTGCGGCTTCGCCGCACAGAGACCGTGAGAGGTATCAATGTAATTTGGATAACTTTTGATATCCCACTCCTCAGTAGCATTTTCACCAAATTTCAGCTTTTTAGGGCCAACGCCCTGGGAGGAGTTCGTAAAAGTACGACGTTTGGAAAAACTCCGAAGTCATGTTTAGCCATTTTTGAAGCAATAAATATGTTTTACTTCTCTTGTCACCATCTACCTCTGCGCCAAATTTCATGATTCTACGATCAGATTTTTTTTGGGTCATTTCCTATCTCAATGCATTTTTGGTACATTTGGGGGCGCTGACGCGCCAATTCTTTTTATTTTAGAAAAGGGAAATAGCCTGAATGTAGAGAGGCACGATTTTTAGAGGTGTGCAAATTTTTGTGACTTTTCGTCAATGTTCACTGGGTGAAAAATAGGGGGGTTGGTCCCGAGAAGAAAGAAAGAAGAAAGAAGAAAGAATAATATTCCGATGCGAAAACAATGTTTCCCATTTTTCAAATATCATAAACTATACATTTTCGGAAAGCGCTCGCGCTTTCCTACCTCATGGTGTGGGTCCCTGGTCACTGACGGGTACTTTCGTTAATTTTGAGTGGGCTCCGCCCACTTTGTGTTTTTGGCCCTCTATACAGTAATAATGTTAAATTTTTGCATTACATGCTTATATGCACGGAACATGCAAGATATGGGGAACGTATTTGTGAGCTACTTAGCGCAAATGAGTGCTTTATAAGGGGATGAGGACCGCGAATGTAAAGTGCTTGTTTAGTGCGCACTTTTGCACGGGCTTCGCCCGTTTACAACGGTAATGTTCCATTTTCCTACCACTAATTAGTATGCACGGGGCGTGCGTGAGTGAAGGAGTGCGTTAGTGAGTGTTTGGAAGTGGGCGAGCGCTTCGCGCTCGATTTCATGCGCACTACGTGCGCACTTTCGCAGCCGTGCTTCGCACGGCCTTACGAGATTAATAGGCCTCTCGCCAGCTTGTGGCGCTCGGGCCTAATAATAAATAATAATAAATAAATAATAATAAATAAATAATAATAAATAATAATAATAAATAATAATAAATAACAATAAATAATAAATAAAAAGGCTTAAACAAGGAAAACAATTTGATACAAAATGAATTCAGCCTTCCTCACACGAAAACTGTGAGATTTGGTGCACATATTGTATTGTAATATTGACACATTGTAGGTCAATTTACCTCTCACGAAATTAGTCCCAATTTTGATATAACCTTTTGATGAAGCTTCACCTTTTTCTGCTGATTGGGCCAAGCATGGGGTCGAGTGCTGCTGTTGTTGGCATGTCAGACAAATGAAAAGGTGGCCTCTTTGTTTGAAGTCAAAACCAGCTCCCATATCTTCTTGCACGTGTACAAATGTCAGCACCACTGTGATGGTGAAGTATTCTGTGTGTACTGGTCTCTGGTATCGCAGTGTCGCCCGGCCTCTGATCTCTCACTCACATTACAAATGAGAGGAGATGCACCGGCTTTGAACTGAGGAGTGCTCCGTAAAAGAAAAGAGAAATCGTCGATACAGTTTAGTAAAGCTAATTTACCTAGATTTTCTGGTTAGACATTTAAACCTTTGAACATATGGATGAACCCAAATATGAAACCTTTACTTACTACACCTTTACTGCACACTGCATAAGCCGTGGATCATTATCAACATCAAGTGCAGAACGTTGAAAAATATGGCTGTCTTACATCACAATTTACCATGCATTAATATCTTCAAATGAATAGCTCAATAAAGTTTCTTCCTCGTGTTTCTTTTAGGGTTACAGATAGATGCAGCCTCCTTTTCACACAATAAGTTGCTACTTTGTATTATAAAGATTTAAATATATCACAAAGTAAGATTATAGGCCCTAACAACTATGGACAATTATATTATCAATATCAGTGAGATTTGTTTGGATGTATTGATACAGACCCTTTAAAATCCTATGTAATCAGAATGTTCCAAATTCCATGATTGAGTCGATTGGAGGCAAAGTGAAGTAAACCATAATTAAACTGTTTTAAGTCTTTAAAATAAGCCACATTTTTTTTAATTTCCAGGGTAGGAATATCAGTTTGTTTGCTTTTCTATTGACCTTATTCCGCCCACTTTTCCTCTTTTTGCCATGGATGGGCACTTCTCTTCTGTTGTAATCGTACTTCCGGTCGAGCGGGAACTCCGGCCTTTTAAATGGAGATTGAGGGGAAAGTCTTCCTCCAATTATATGCTATAAAGTAGATTGAGTTGTGTAAAATATCCAATGTTCATGTGACCAACAAGTCAACAATGCACCAATTTCCTGAACGGTCTGAAAACGACTTTTTAGTCTGTGTAGAACTTATTTTCTGTCGCGGTCGGCAGCAATGTGTTCGCTAATACAACCGGGAAAAGGATTACGTGGAATGGCTCAGGTGGCTTCTGGAATAAGATTAACAAATGTAACAAAGGATGGAATTTTTCTTTTCTATTTCTATTTGATCCTCACAAAAAGTACAATTTGTCATAAAGTGTGTCATATTTTTGTGAGTAAAATGAAAATACTATTGTCAGGTCAAGTCAAGATTTTTGTAAGTATTTGTCGAGTAAAACAAAGAAATCTCGATTCTTCCTTCACCAAATTGGCAGTCTATCCTAATCTCCTATTACATAAACAAATCATAAACTCCAAAAGTAAATGTCTTTAAACCAGACTCACAAACTCACATGGATCTGAGTGGTTTTCATTTGCCAAAACCACCTTAATCGTCACCTTGAATATTTCTGTGATATTCTGAGGTCAATCTAAGTTTCCGCCAGTGAAATCACATGATTCCATTGAACATTTGCCCTACGTTTGTGCTACAAAATCATATAAAACACCACAAATTATATTACAACCCATAAATATATTTTAAAAGTCAAAAGCTAATTTCAGTTCATGGGTCATACATTGACATCTGCAAATGTCTAGTATCTGCCACACCATTCCTACTTGCCACATCACCCCTTCAACATTTTCGATTGAAATCTAGGCCATTTGATGAAAACTCTTATCAAACACGCACGCAAATGCCTCATATTATAATCCAATTAAAGTTCAGCAGAGAACGTGCATCCGTCATGGCAAAGGTTTTGACCTATTTCACATTGCGCATTGTTTGCTATGAAACGACACTGTACGCCATTGTTCACTTAGCACCTGCAGAAATATAAAGAACCACCTCGCACTGCTCACTTCAAAGGCATTTTCCACTAGCACACGGTTGGACACCACTTCAAAGCATTTTTTCCCTGAATCCATCTCTCCTCCTTCTTTCCTTAAAAAAAAAAAAAGCCTGGTTGTTGTTATGAGCGTGTTGCTATGGGAGACGGAGCAGTGTTGACAGTGGAGATTGTAAACACACTTGGAGACCTCGGAGAAGGCAGTGGTTTTCTGGGATTCGAGAGGCCACAGACAGACGGCACACACGGGCGGCACAGGGATCAGTCTGTTCACAGCGCCGTCCTAAAGACTAATATTAGCAGTTTCAATAAAGATATGTCGTCTGTATATCTAAACAGGTACATTTTTTTGTTTAGTTTTTAGATTGTTACCGTTACTCAAGGCAGTCGGAGAAGAGAAATTGAAGCAGTCAGTCATTCTGGATCAATCAAACGGCTTTTCAGACTTTGTAAAGGGAAGGGACGGTCACCTCACTGCAATGAAGCCGAAATGCTGTTTTAAAATGCAACTGTAGTTTTTAATTTGTTGGTGACGCTGACTGTAAAGATTGGCATAGTTTTGATATTTGAGCAGTTTATGCATATTTCCATTGGACTTTACATTTGTTTGTATCAGTGACTGGAAGCAATAGGGTCGCAGGTGGCGTAAAGGTCAAAGGCAAACACAAAATAATGCATACATAATCAGCAAAAGTCTATTCAATCTTTAGCTTTATTTCACAAATGCTCTGAATGTTCGTTCACTTTATCATACATGTAGAATCATCACATAGAGATCTAATGAAGCCATAAAAATGATTATAACATGCTAAATTTACAATATGAACCTGTGCTTTGCTCCAGTCAGAAATGTGTCTTGGGTTATCAGCATTAAACAATTAGAGTTTACTGAGAGAAACTCAAGAGACAAACTTTTGACATTGATGTTGTTGATCTATTCACATGTTTCACCATCAAACAGATACTTTTGAATTTGATGAAATAAGTCAAGTATAAACCGTGTCCAAAGTAGGCAAAATATATGAAGTGTGTATGAATAAATGATTAAATGCATTAACATTTGGGACACAAAAAAATTGCATTTCCCAACTGGCTAATTCAAGACTAAATCTGACAAACAACTGAATAATGACATTTTGTATTAACATTTATAATGAAGTAGAGCAGAATGTATGTGGGATTGTGACAGACTTTCCCACTGTTCAGGACGAGGCAGCAGAGACTCCAGACTGAGTGCAGAAAATGTATGCGCAGTATAATGGATTTATAAACAGTGCTGATGAGATGTAGGTACAATAAACCATAGATATATGTGTGTATTACTATGAATGTAAGGAAGTGTATATACTGTAAACGGGAAGGGTCAGTGGACTGTATTTACTTAAAGGAGCTCACGGTTGAGTCCAACATTAGCAACGGTTCATAGAGCGTACATTAAGACACTGTGAAACTGTAATAAAATGTAAATATATATATATATATATATATATATATATATATTTGTGTGATATATATTATCTGCATCATTAGTCTAAGAGAAAAACGGCATGTATGAAAATGGTGTAAGAGGAGGCAAAAGAATGTTTACCCCAGGGACGTAGGTAAACATTCCCCAAGCTCTTATCGCTAAGGAAAATACCAACAGAAACCCATGTTCTTCCTTATGGTAAAAATGTAGAAAGAAAAATAGGTGTAAAGAATAAGAGTGAGACGAGACACAGACAGATTGTGTCCATAAGCTCGAGACATGGACAGATTCTGACTTAATTAAAAAATAAAAAAAAGTGTAAAAATTCAGTTCACAATTATTGCCTGAGAGTTTTTGACCTATGTAATAATTCTGCTGTCATTGAAGGTCTGTTTTTTGGAATGACAGTGTGACCCACCAGCACTGAACAATTTTTAGTCCAATCTAAATGGAAACTCATTGAAAAAATTTAAATAAAATTTCACAAGCTCATTTTCCTCGTCTTGTGGCAGTTGTATCTTGCAAGATCTTGTCCCATCTCAACTAAAGAACTGACCATTGAAGTAAACAAGACAACATTTTAAATGTACACGCTGCACAATACGCTCGGCTTTGTGTCGCTGAATGTCACTCCCTGCTCGTGCATGATACTTGTACATCCGACCCGTTCAACACTTTTGAGCTATGTTTACTCTGCAATATAGATCTTTTGGACGTGCTTTATTTGATTTTCGGTAGAATAAAAGCTGTTAAACAAATGTAAGAAATGATTCCCCACTTGATTAATAAACAGATTCTATATCACTCTCATATCTCGTGGCGCTGGTCCATAAGCGCTCAACCAAAACACGCTCTAATTTCCCTCCCGTTTCCTCAGTATGATTCCCGTTTTATTCGATGCTTTAGTGCGTAGTAAGAGAGGACGCGAGCCTTCATGTGAACCATCAAAGCCACCGGACCACATGAAAGCAAAGAGAGTGGTCCGTCACAACTGCAGTAAACATCACGACCATTTTGTCCTTATTAGAACTGAGTGAATATGAAACAGCACAGGCCTCCTCTGTCCAATTCCATAAAGCTCATTTCCTTTGAGTTATATCAGTTTGTATGGCTATGTTTTTTTTGGGGGGGAGGGGACTCCACAAACAATGATATTGGAGGGATGAGATGACAGGAATGACTACATCAATCAAACATTACATAAGGCACTTTGGTTCAATGTAAAAAATGCAAAAGTGGATGAGCATTGAACAGGAACGTAACTTAAGATCCATCCATCCATTTTCTGCCGCTTATCCGGGGCCGGGTCGCGGGGGCAGCAGTCTGAGCAGGGACTCACAGACTTCCTTCTCCCCAGACACTTCCTCTAACTCCTCCGGGGGGATCCCGAGGCGTTCCCAGGCCAGTCAAGAGACATAGTCTCTCCAGCGTGTCCTGGGTCTTCCCCGGGGCCTCTTCCCGGTGGGACATGCCTGAAACACCTCCCGAGGGAGGCGCCCAGGAGGCATCCGGAACAGATGCCCGAGCCACCTCAGCTGGCTCCTCTCGACGTGGAGGAGCAGCGGCTCTACTCCGAGCTCCCCCCGTGTGGCCGAGCTCCTCACCTTATCTCTAAGGGAGCGCCCAGCCACACGGTGGAGGAAACTCATTTCGACCGCTTGTATCCGCGATCTTGTTCTTTCGGTCACTACCCAAAGCTCATGACCATAGGTGAGGGTTGGAACGTAGACCGACCGGTAAATAGAGAGCTTTGCCTTTCGGCTCAGCTCCTTCTTTACCACAACTGTCCGATGCAGCGACTGCATCACTGCAGCCGCTGCACCGATCCGCCTGTCGATCTCACGCTCCATCCTTCCCTCACTCACTCACTCGTGAACAAGACCCCAAGATACTTGAACTCCTCCACTTGGGGCAAGGACACCCCACTAGCAAACTCCCATGAACCCTCGAGCATCCGATGGAGAGTATAGAGCTGGGACAGTGTTCCACGACCGGGACGAAAACCACTCTGCACCTCCTGAATACGAGGTTCGACTATCGGTCGGATTCTCATCTCCAGTACCTTGGAATTAACTTAAGATCAAATAAGATAATCCTTTATTGTCCCACATGGGGAAATTTCATTGGTGCAACGCAGGTAGATACAGAGGTAGATACAGAAGAAAAGAACAGATAACTTATAGGAAGTTTGAAAAACACTTTCAGTCGAAGATCTCTTATAAACAAAAACTCCTATAGACAAAACCTCCCATTACCCAACAAGGGATGGAGGGGAAAAAATAATAAAAATAAAAATAAATAATAAATAAATACCATTGCATGTGATCACGACAGTAATTGCACATGAATTGCACATGAATTGCACAATAGGACTAACAGTTTTTGTTATAAGGTCTGACAGCAGCAGGAAGGAAAGACCTACGAAACCTTTCCTTCACACAGCGAGGGTGGATCAGTCTCTCACTGAAGCTGCTCTCCAGAGCGGAGAAAGTGTCCTGCAGGGGGTGACACTCATGGTCCAGCATAGATGTGAATCCAGCCAGGACCCTCCTGTCCCCCACCTCCTGCACCGAGTCCAGAGCACAGCCCAGGACGGAGCTGGACTTCTTGATGACTCTGTCCAGCTTCTTCCTCTCCCTCTCGGTGATGCTGCTGCTCCAGCAGACCACACCGTACAGGAGGGCTGATGCCACCACAGAGTCGTAGAAGGTCTTCAGGAGTGGCCCTGTCACTCCAAAAGACCTGAGTCTCCTCAGGAGGTAGAGCCGACTCTGGCTCTACCTGTACAGTGCGTCTGTGTTATGAGTCCAGTCCAGTTTGTGGTTCAGATGAACACCCAGGTACTTGTATGAGTCCACTCCCTCAATGTCCCTTCCCTGGATGTTCACTGGTGAGGGGGCAGTGGGGTGGCCTCAGGAGAAGTCCACCACCATCTCCTTGGTCTTCCCCGCGTTGATGAGGAGGTGGTTCCGCTGACACCAGTCCACAAAGTCCTGCTCCAGTCCCCTGTACTCTGCATCATTGTTGTCTGTGATGAGTCCAATGATGGCAGAGTCGTCAGAGAACTTCTGCAGGACACAGCTGTCCGTGTCATGTCTGAAGTCTGCAGTGTAAAGGGTGAAGAGAAAGGGCGCTTGACATACCCTAAATACATCTTTGTCGCTGTACTTGTATGTGGGTTGAGAGAGAAAGTATTTATTTTCCCCTTGCATCATTTGTTAGGCTGGAGTCAGCAGTTGTCAACATTTATCTTAAAAACTACTTGGGAGGAGCAGTGGTGATGCAGAGATCGGAGTAGAAAGTCAAACTTGGCCCATGCGCTGCTGATTCAATAAGTACACTAAGCTGCGGAGTGTTAAGCTTGCGAAGAATGGAAATAATGGCAGTAGAAAAAGGTATACTTTTGGAAACTTTACACTAGAAAGTATTATGCAAGAAGCAATACTTTTTTCTGATAACATTTTTGGTTTATAATAAGTCAAACGTTTCTTGCCTCATGAAAAGCCTCTGCCTCTGTCTGCTCCATGAAGAAGTTCTGTGTTTTATGTTCTGTCATCCCTGATTAAAAGGTGACACATTGTAATTTGTCTACTTTTACATACAACCGTGTGTATGTCTGGATTATTTTGATCAAAATCTGGTAATTGTTAATGATGATGCTTTAAGAAGGAATACAATTTGAAATGCTATTATAATACAACAAATATTCAGATCTCACAGCTGTGACTGCTCCTCCTCTAAGTCCTTGTGTCCAGAGGAGATAGAGCCTTTTCAGTGGTGGCCCCTAAACTATGGAACAGCTTGTTCCTTCATGTCTGCTCTGGACAGTGTGTATGGAGACGTTTAAAACTAAACTCAAAACACATTTTTTACTTTGACCTTTAATTCTGTGAAGACCACCAGATCATCTTGTGTTGTAATTATTAACTTTTTCTTGTTTTTATTTTTGTGTTTTCTTAATAAATTTGTGTTTTTGCCTATTTTCTGTTTTCCTATTTTAAATGTTTTATATTACCATACATATATACTGCCTACACAGAGCTTTGGTCATCTGAGGTTTTAAAAATGCTTTATAAATAAATTTTCCTTTGACATGTGTCTCCCTTCATACATCCACAAATCCCATGAGAAAAATGTTGTACCAAAAAAGGGACGATGACATATTTGTGGTTGTTGCATGTTGCCATGTGCGACTGTATCATAATGCGTTTGGAGTGAGAGGGTTGAATAGTTGAATATGTACGCTTGAATGCAGAGTGAGTGGCATTTCCTGGACCTGGCGCTCCTCATGGCAGATATATACCCAAAAGTGCTGAGCGGACAGAGGGGGGAGGCAGGGCTTAGCTGACCCAGCACTGCTCCCCCTCCCCCTTATGCATAGGACATCAGCAAACACCTCTGTCTCATTCACATTTTGGAGCTAGAATTTAACCCAAACTGACTGAACTCTGTGCTCGGCAGAAAAATTGGATTGTAGATGATTTTTTAAAATGCTACATGGTATAAGCAAAAAAATCTTTCAGCATGTATGGAATAACTGACAGCAATCTTTCTATTAGATTTACCTGGAATTGTCAACCCCGTGTGAGTACTAAAGACAATCACTCATACATTTCAAATACATTGTAAAAAAAAAAATAGTGCATAGAGATATTTTTTTCATATGATATAGAAGTATGTATGTGGGGCGATACCACCCCACAGTTCATTGTCCATTGTCCACTAGGGGCTGCACTAGTCACTGTCCTGTGCCCCACATTATTTCATGGATGAACAGCATAAAAGGCAAAAGCATCTGCAGTTACAGTCATTTGAAAGGCCTGGTACACAGTGAACTTCCTGCAGGTGGCACTCCTTGGTTGCTGTCCCGGGACATCACCTCAGGGTCCGGGGTTTTACTTCACAAAGGCCCTTTAAAACAGTTAGTCTTTGGGTGTAGTAAAAAAAAAAAACACTGTGACTTCTTACGTTTTCCCGGAAGAACATGCCCCAAGGTGTCTGTGGAACATATAGATCTAAAGCAGAACCTAACCCTGTATTTTTGTTGTTGACGTGGGCCATTTTGTCATGTGACAAAATGCAGGGGCAATCGATACGTGTGAAATGTGAAATGAACTGGGAATGCCACACAGTCAGGGACACGTGGGTCTGATTGCCGCTCACTGGTTGCAACAGAAAGGGCATCTTGCATACGAAACAAACAAACAATGCACATTTTCTTCAACAACACAGTGATTGTTTGGAACTGTGCTCTAAATAGCTTTACTTGGTTGTATGTTTTCCCGTGTCCAGAAAAGGGTCAAAGACACTTCACCACGATCACACCACGCGTCTCCTGACTTGAAAAAGAAGGAGAAAAGGAAGTGAACCGTTTTGTGTTTCGTTCAAATATGTTATGCTCTTTATGACTCTCTTCCATTGGTGGAAAGCAACTAAGTACAAAGTAAAAGCATGGTATCCATATTTAAGTATCTGTACTTTTTACTTTTAACATAACATTTGAGAGCAGTACCTGTACTTTCTACTCCAGGAGTTGCTTTTATAGCGAGATTTTGCTTGAAGGTTTTGAGTTTTGAGCAAAAAATATGAAATTGTACAACTTTAAAATAACTTTAAGAAATGTCACAGTTTGGTTGAGCAAAAATCACTAACATTTGAAAGGATGACTCAAAATCAAGATATTTTACTCTTAAATAGTTCCATCATCTTCCATCGACTTAAACACATTGCATTTACTTACCTTATTGTTGGATTTGCCATTTGGTTTAAAATAAAAAAAAATACCATATGTAAAGTCAAACTGTGTTGTTGGATGTAAATGATGTCAGAGTATGGTTTTAAAAGTCCATCACCTTGACTTATCCAGCAATCATCTCATCATAAACTGCTTTACGCTCACAAACTTAAAAGTGGTGTTTCAAGAGAAAAAATACAGCCCTAGTGTATGAATCAAAGCTCCGTCCATTCATTCAGTGCTGAAAATGTAAATGATGTGTGTCCAAATGACTACACAGCTTGATCTGGCCCCTTTACATAATAACGCTGGACTGGAAGAACCTTCCTGTGGCCAAGTACTAGCTGCTCGAGCCTGGACAGTATCCTGTTCCTGGGAGTCTTTAGCCACGGATTTGAATTTTTACACAATGTGGCGACAAACAGCGTGGAGACTGGACACCTACTCACCAGCCTTCACCGCCCCCACACGGAAACACACTAACATGGACTGCTGGCAATATGAACGGATTTGGCAACGGATCTGTGGAACGCTTGGTATCAGAACAGAAAGAGACTCATATTTTCCATTCATTTTTACAAGAAAGAAAACTTAAAAATAATGACATTTTTTAGATTGATAAAACTCTCAGATTAAGACAGAGCACACGGCATCGTACTGGCTGTTTGTTGTGAAGAAATATGGCAAAACGAGGCAAATATTGACTTGATATGAAAGTTAAAAGGCATTTCTTTACCATGTGCCTGTGCCAAGTCCTGATAAAAGGCAATTGGTTTAGCAACTTATATAATGCAGTTAACTGACGTAGAATATGTCAATATTAACCATGTTTTACATTCTGTTTTATTTGTTTTTAAAGAATGAGACGATGTTCCCCTCTCAGATAAGGGCCTAGAGGAAATTATTGTTGATTCACATTTGTTTAGATTATTTTGTGATGTTAATGTTACGAGGATTGTTCCACTTATCTATCTCGCATTTATTCAATTACAGGTGTTTTTATGATGCTACTCCACAGAGCTGACCTGTACCTGGCCTTGGTGGCGTCTCCTGCTTGTCTCCATGGAGGTAGATAGGTTGAATGACATACTATGGAACATTTATGACCCCCTTTCTGACAAAACAGTATTAAGCATTCCGTCCAACAACGCCAATTAAACAGTACAAATTCCACCAACTGCGGATTGATAAATGATCCTGATTCTGATCAATGCTTTATTATGGCATTTGAACACAGCTAAGCCTACATTTAATATGCAGCCTTTAAACAATATGCTTTTGATTGTTAGCTTATCATTTACCCACATCATCTAAAACAATACAACATTTTCTGGATGATTTTTGCCATAATTCATCCAGTGGAAACATGGTGATGCTCTTCACTTGCAATCCGTGCGCACACTTGATGTTCAACCTTGTAATGGTCTTTCAAAGCCCTCGCAATCGACGGGGATAAAAGCGAGTATCTGAATAAAACTGCGAGCGTGAACCAGCTTTTGAATGAATGGCTCTTGTAGATGCTCCAGCCCTCTCCGCTGTTTCTGCCGCCTCCCACTCACACACTGCGGCTCACATGTGGGTACGAGCCAGCAGAGCACTCTCAGATGGACTACTACAGAGACTTATGTAACAAGAGCCTGTTCAAACCGCGCTACGACTTTAAACAGCGCGCCGTTGTCGGATTTTTGCTCTCAGAACTCATATCTTTGCACTGCGTTTGTGTGATGTTCATAATGTTTGTTTTTGTGCTGACACATTATATTTGAGAGAAATTGACATCAAATGAGCAATGAGATGTTTCTTACAGGTGTAACTTCTGTATTGCAATGTCATGTGCCATTTATGCTATCATTTACTTACTTTATATCAGATCATATTCTACACACCACCGATCGCCATATACAAGAATATACAAGATATATACAAGATATATACGATTACACTGATCAATCAATACTTTTAGAATTTTGAAAAAGAAGGAGAAAAGGAAGTGAACAGTTTTGTGTTTTGTTCAAATATGTTATGCTCTTTATGACTCTCTTCCATTGGTGGAAAGCAACTAAGTACAAAGTAAAAGCATGGTATCTATATTTAAGTATCTGTACTTTTTGCCGTGGATACTTTTTACTTTTAACACAACATTTGAGAGCAGTATCTGTACTTTCTACTCCAGGAGTTGTTTTTATAGCGATATTTTGCTTGAAGGTTTTGAGTTTTGAGCAAACAATAATATATAAAACTGTGTGAAATTGTACAACTTAAAAAGAACTTTAAGAAATGTCAAAGTTTGGTTGAGCAAAAATCACCAACATTTGAAAGGATGACTCAAAATCAAGATATTTTACTCTTAAATAGTTCCCTTTTTTTTTTTTACTTTTAATGTAATTTTCATGTGTACTTCAGTATTTTTACTTAAAGGTTAATGTTTTACTTGAGTACAGATTGGCCTCCTGTATTTGTACTTTTACTGGCATTTAAAGACGCTAATAAACCTCAAAACACAAAAAAATCTGCTTCAACCAATTATAACATGAATAATTCTGCTTTGAATGAAAATATTAGTGATAAAGTGACGAGCTTGTGCAATCATCAGCCTTTCAACATGATAAAAATGCACTTATTCTTTCCAGATAAAGTCCCAGTCCCTAACTGCCGGCTTTCTTTGGTTAAATGGATATTGCTTGGTTAATTAGTAGCTCTAAGCTGCAGGTAAGCACTTCCCCTCTCAGGTCAAGTCTCTCATAATAGAGTTGCGAGCTGCCACTTCATCCATTACAGTGGTGTCCTCTTCAGACTGATTTGTAAAGATCTTAAAATATCACTCAGGGTTTAGTTACACAACACGGACAAACGGGTTAATTTGGTGCCGCTCGCCTCTTCTGAAGCCTTGGGTCCCACACGCAGGTCTCCTCGCTCTGCGCACGCTCACAGTATGACTTCCATTTACAGGGCTCTGAGCAGAAGACGCTGGTGTGAGACAGATGTGAGGAATGCCACGTCCGCTCACACTGCTGCTGACAAGAATCTGAGCGGCTGACGTGTCCAAACTCCTATGAGGATATTCACTTTAGCCTCCTCTACATTATGTGCACACCAGATCTGCATCAAAATAGGTCTGGTGGTCAACTGAATGCATTTATTTCCTTTACTACTCCAACAACGCACAGGTTACACCCACTGAGGTATTAAACACAATCAATGATGTGCAAATATTATAATCTTTCTTGTATTTTGTCATGTATTTTCTTCTTTTTGTGGCAAATAACTCTCTAATGGACTTTGTATATCTGTAGATGGAAAGATATAGTATTTAGCAATTACAAATTAAGTAGACATGTAATGATGATGTAAAATTGACTTATCTCTCATCATAAGCTTACTTAGAGTGGTATTCTGAGAGATGTATGCATGTTTGAGTAGTTCAGTATTGTCCTGAGGCTTGCGTGCTCAGAAAATGTCCGTTTGCACCTACCACCTCCGCCAACTGCTCAATGTTTATTTCAAAAAATGTATTCCACGTCGCACACATTGAGTTCAAAGGCCACTATGGGCGGGGCTTCTCAGGTTCATTGACTTCTTTAAACAAGAAGTCAATGAACCTGTTTTGAAGACATTGTAGAGCAATATTTTGGCTTACAAATAACAATCTACTACATAATGTTAACACTTTCACATCAGAGTAAGAAGGTCACTGGTTCGACTGCGCTCCATCATCCTAAAACGTGCGCCAGGCAGAAGCCACGAGAAGGAAGAACCTACAACTAAACCTTAACATTTTGAAGTTGGTTTGTGTTCTGCTGAATGTTCGTGGTTCATGAGATATTTTCAGATGGTGCGAGGATTCCTATGCAGTTATTTAAAGTAAAAAATAATCCACATTTTGGGCTTGACCTTATGTACCGTGTATAGCAATTGTATTATTTTAGACCTGGTTTATCCCTAATTTATACTTAGAATAGTTCTGTTTTAAAGTTGTAGCTCTGGTGGTGCTCGGAAAGCCAATTTTTTTCTCAAATGGGGTGAACCACTATTCTGAGAGTTTGAATTGAGAATTTGGAGCTACAATTTTAAGACATTTCTTGCTTGTTCTTAAGTTCACATTGGTGTCTGGAAAAAAAACTTGATAAAAGAAATGACTAGAGTTATTTTGCTAGTTGTGGAGCAAGGTGGCACTGACATTCTTCCAAGTTTGAAATAGCGTTCACACAGAACACATTAGTCGACTTATGAGCCACCAGCATCTCGACTCGCTGCCACACTTATCATTATACGAAATGGAAAACAGCATAAAAGTTGAAGAACGAAGTGTACTGGCATTCTCACAAAAGGCAGGCTGGCATCCACTCTGACATGACATACTCCCTGCACTCGACTTTACATAACTCTGCTAAAGTAAATGGCAACAAAAGCCACTTTATGAAATTGAGTTTTAACTGCACATGGCAAAACACGTTTCATTTTCCTGCTCCGTGCACTTAAACCAATAACGAATCTGACGCCAGTAAAATGTAAATGTGATATTTCCAAACAGATGCTCGTATAAAGGCAGTGATGAAGCAAACACTTAGACGTAAAGCAAAGAAACATACGCTTCAAAGCAAGGTTTCTTTGTAAAATTTTGAGAGCTAGACGCTTCCACTGTACATCCACTATGGTAAATGTTCTTGTCTCTCAATGCAGATATGTTTTATTTAATTACTAGAATGAATAACATTGCATTTATTGTACTGAAAGGAGTAATGTGCAAAACACCTCATAATCTAATACATGACATAGATACAACCATTCACTCTCATAGACATTCATGGTAATTTATAGTACTTGCCTAACCTCCATTTGCCTCCATTGTTTGGTCAAAGGAAACCCATTGTAAGTCTTGAGCACTGACCACTCTGCCACTGTCACTGTATGTGAGAACCCTTTTAGTGTATTCATACATTCAAATAACGAGATATAGCCATAATAATAGTTCGCTCCATTGTGTCTTCAGCTAATAGAACACATTATGAGCTTCTGCAAGGCCCTGTAGATTATGTTTAATGGATTACTTCATTCTATCCGAGTCCAATTCTCTGAAAAAGGAGCAGAGCGTGTTTTATAGTCTCTGTTTGGGGCCCTGGTTCTCTCACCTGGCTACATCGCACTATTCTCTAAACAAAAGGCATCTTGTGTAGGCACTATGAAAATACAGGCCTTATTCAACACTGTCCGTTGTTTACAGAGCAATTACCCCTGTATGGTCCCCCCCTGCGTTGGGACCCCTCGGTGCTTGATATGGGGTCTCTCTGGACTAAATTAAACTCGATGTTGAGAATTGTTTCTGTATTCATTGTTAACTCAAATCTGACGTCTTTTATCACGTTTTTGGACTTATTTATTCAGATTTTGGTGTTGGCGCCCACAGTTAGAGCAGTTGACTACTGGTTTATGTTGCTTAAAAGGTGCAATATGTATCAATGCCTGGAATATGTGGCATTAAAATGTTCTATTGTTACAGGAAACGAGTCAAGGGAAATAACAACAACCCAGGATTTAAAAATGCCATTTTTTTTTTCTCTTATTCTTATTGTTTGTTTTATTTATTTGTATTATTTATTATTCTAATATAAGCATAAGATAAAATGTATGTGTGTGTGTGTATACATAAGTAAACTTAATTTTGTATATACATGTATGTATAAATATTTTTTTTTCCTCTTATTATTTAATTTTCTTCCCTAAATCTTTAAATAGGTAATTTTGTGTTATGTATTTTTTGTTGCTGTGAGTTTCAAAAACAATAAATAGTAAAAAAAAAAAAAAAAAAAAAAAAAAAAGACAACTAAATATGTAATTGAACAGGAATTTATATGTTAACGAACGATGTTCCAGATTTGATTATATATTTGAAATGTATAAACTGCCAAAGAAACAGGCTATTGAACAAGAAATACAAAATAATTCCAAGGTTAATAAACCAGACTTTTAGCTAATAATATACTAACACACATACACACACAGCAAAGGGAACAAGGTGGTGGCAGGTGATGGCCCGTAAAGTCTTTCTCCATAGAAACAGATACATCAGCTGTCATACTGTGGGACGTTTGAGACGAAGCAATAACATCTTTATGGAGGCAAGCATGGTGCATATCAGAAAAGTTACATAGTGCACCTTTAATGAGAAAAGTTACATAGTGCACCTTTAATCCGAGCTAAAGTCATGTTTTATAACTATTTTATTGCACTATTTTTTTTTTTGCAAAGAGAATCAATCAACACAGAATTGGCATAATTGCATGCTGGATGTCATTCCTGTTACTATCACCCACATTATTGAACTGGAGAGGCTAATGGGCTTTAAGTGTCTCTTACCTGATGACTGTTTATGCTTGAAATTCAGGTCTTTATCATTTCAACTATGCATTGCCTAATTGTGGGTCTTATTTGATTCAAGTGAGGGAACGAAGAAAATGCAGTTAACATGCAGCAATTTACCTCCAAGGCTAAGTGATACCACACAGAGCGAAGAGTCCTTTTACAGGATCGTGTGACTGCTTACAATAATTAGCCAATATCTTGTGGCGCCAAAGTCCAAGTCAACCTGAGAAATGTCTGTCTTACTCATGATTCTCACATGAGTGCCATCTGACCCTGTTGACCCCAATGACTCCTATAAGCCTTCACTTCAAAATGTGGACTACCCGTAGAGGTTAAAGTGGAGGTTAAAGCAGAGGTTAAACTGTGCCTGGATGGATGTGTCTTGAACCAGATGGTACAGACAATACGGTCAATCTGTATGTGACCGTCAAAAACAAAGTGCATTTCGCTGACAAGAATACTTTAATGATGGTATTTAAAGTCGGATTGCAAGTGGAGCTCTGCGGGGAGAAACAGGACAGTGACAAATGGCCTCTTTCCCACTTCACTGCTGTATTATGTGAAAATACAATGGCTTGGAATGCAACCTGTATTAGACATTGAAAAGACCAGGATGTTGCTGATGCCCATAGGATCTTTTTAGACAACAAGCCCCACCCTGAGCCCCCAGCCAATAACAAAAGAGCACTGTGCATGTCCCAGGACGATAAACCAAACAAATTCTCCAAATGTGACAGTGGCACAAACACGTTTAGTGGTGCACGTGGGTATTCCTCACATGCCTGTATGTTTGTGTGGGGTTCAGTCGGGTTCAGAGGGGACTGAGGGCAAAGCCGTGGATGAACAATACAGCTAACAGCCTCACTGAACTCCCAAAAAACAAACGTATCAAGGATAGGTAATGCGACAAATATGCAAGCAGTGTATCTGTAGAGAAATATCATAGTTGGTATAGACTGGTGTTACTCACGTGTGGTTGAGTGGTTGTCAGTTGCCAAAACAGCCCTGGTTTGCCATATCTAATGTGTTTTCCCATTGAAAGTGCATTGGTGATGGAGGGATCAGTACCAGCCTTTAGAAAGCAGCTGCTCTGTTTACAACAACAAAATACAATCAAATGTGATGTAATTAATTAATATTAATGAAGATAGGATAAGTAACAAAGCCAGTCATCCCAAATTGCACATTACCCACTGATTTATGGAATTATGTTTAAAAAAACTAATTGTGTAATAACTTACTACTAATGTGTAATAACTAAATACTAAATGTGTAATAACTAAATACTAAACGTGTAATAACCACTACTGCAACCAAAACATTGTATATCAAATAATCATCAGTGAAAGTGATTACTCTTTTTGACCTTGGTCGTTGCACAAACTGAACTTAAACTACACTCATAATATCATTTCATACTGGGGCCTCCCTTCAAAATTGTTCTGACTTCAAAACTTTGCTTTTATATATATATATATATATATATATATACTTTTGTTCGAACTGCACATACAGTCAACAGTCCACCACATGCATACAACAGTCCACCACATCCATACAACAGTGTACTACATTCATGGAACAGTCCACCACATCCATACAACAGTCCACCACATCCATACAACAGTCCACCACATCCATACAACAGTCCACCACATCCATACAACAGTCCACCACATCCATACAACAGTCCACCACATCCATACAACAGTCCACCACATCCATACAACAGTCCACCACATCCATACAACAGTCCACCACATCCATACAACAGTCCACCACATCCATACAACAGTCAACCACATCCATACAACAGTCCACCACATCCATACAACAGTCCACCACATCCATACAACAGTCCACCACATCCATACAACAGTCCACCACATCCATACAACAGTTCACCACATCCATACAACAGTCTACTACATTCATACAACAGTCCACCACATCCATACAACAGTCCACCACATCCATACAACAGTCCACCACATCCATACAACAGTCAACCACATCCATACAACAGTCCACCACATCCATACAACAGTCCACCACATCCATACAACAGTCAACCACATCCATACAACAGTCCACCACATCCATACAACAGTCCACCACATCCATACAACAGTTCACCACATCCACACATCCATACAACAGTCCACCACATCCATACAACAGTCCACCACATCCATACAACAGTCCACCACATCCATACAACAGTCCACTACATTCATACAACAGTCCACCACATCCATACAACAGTCCACCACTTCCATACAACAGTCCACCACATCCATACAACAGTCCACCACATCCATACAACAGTCCACCACATCCATACAACAGTCAACCACATTCATACAACAGTCCACCACATCCATACAACAGTCCACCACATCCATACAACAGTCCACTACATTCATACAACAGTCCACCACATCCATACAACAGTCTACCACATCCATACAACAGTCAACCACATTCATACAACAGTCCACCACATCCATACAACAGTCCACCACATCCATACAACAGTCCACTACATTCATACAACAGTCCACCACATCCATACAACAGTCCACCACATTCATACAGCAGTCCACCACATTCATACAGCAGTCCACCACATCCATACAACAGTCCACCACATTCATACAACAGTCCACCACATCCATACAACAGTCCACCACATCCATACAACAGTCTACTACATTCATAGAACAGTCCACCACATCCATACAACAGTCCACCACATCCATACAACAGTCCACCACATCCATACAACAGTCCACCACATCCATACAACAGTCCACCACATCCATACAACAGTCCACCACATCCATACAACAGTCCACCACATCCATACAACAGTCCACCACATCCATACAACAGTCAACCACATCCATACAACAGTCTACCACATCCATACAACAGTCCACCACATCCATACAACAGTCCACCACATCCATACAACAGTCCACCACATCCATACAACAGTCCACCACATCTATACAACAGTTCACCACATCCATACAACAGTCTACTACATTCATACAACAGTCCACCACATCCATACAACAGTCCACCAAATTCATACAACAGTCCACCACATCCATACAACAGTCCACCACATCCATACAACAGTCCACCACATCCATACAACAGTCAACCACATCCATACAACAGTCCACCACATCCATACAACAGTCCACCACATCCATACAACAGTCAACCACATCCATACAACAGTCCACCACATCCATACAACAGTCCACCACATCCATACAACAGTTCACTACATCCACACATCCATACAACAGTCCACCACATCCATACAACAGTCCACCACATCCATACAACAGTCCACCACATCCATACAACAGTCCACTACATTCATACAACAGTCCACCACATCCATACAACAGTCCACCACTTCCATACAACAGTCCACCACATCCATACAACAGTCCACCACATCCATACAACAGTCCACCACATCCATACAACAGTCCACCACATCCATACAACAGTCAACCACATTCATACAACAGTCCACCACATCCATACAACAGTCCACCACATCCATACAACAGTCCACTACATTCATACAACAGTCCACCACATCCATACAACAGTCTACCACATCCATACAACAGTCCACCACATCCATACAACAGTCCACCACATCCATACAACAGTCCACCGCATTCATACAGCAGTCCACCACATTCATACAGCAGTCCACCACATCCATACAACAGTCCACCACATTCATACAACAGTCCACTACATTCATACAACAGTCCACCACATCCATACAGCAGTCCACCACATCCATACAACAGTCCACCACATCCATACAACAGTCAACCACATCCATACAACAGTCCACCACATCCATACAACAGTCCACCACATCCATACAACAGTCAACCACATCCATACAACAGTCCACCACATCCATACAACAGTCCACCACATTCATACAACAGTCCACCACATCCATACAACAGTCAACCATATCCATACAACAGTCCACCACATTCATACAACAGTCCACCACATTCATACAGCAGTCCACCACATCCATACAACAGTCCACCACATTCATACAACAGTCCACCACATCCATACAACAGTCCACCACATTCATACAACAGTCCACCACATTCATACAGCAGTCCACCACATCCATACAACAGTCTACCACATCCATACAACAGTCCACCACATTCATACAACAGTCCACCACATCCATACAACAGTTCACTACATCCACACATCCATACAACAGTCCACCACATCCATACAACAGTCCACCACATCCATACAACAGTCCACCACTTCCATACAACAGTCCACCACATCCATACAACAGTCCACCACATCCATACAACAGTCCACCACATCCATACAACAGTCCACCACATCCATACAACAGTCAACCACATTCATACAACAGTCCACCACATCCATACAACAGTCCACCACATCCATACAACAGTCCACTACATTCATACAACAGTCCACCACATCCATACAACAGTCTACCACATCCATACAACAGTCCACCACATCCATACAACAGTCCACCACATCCATACAACAGTCCACCGCATTCATACAGCAGTCCACCACATTCATACAGCAGTCCACCACATCCATACAACAGTCCACCACATTCATACAACAGTCCACTACATTCATACAACAGTCCACCACATCCATACAGCAGTCCACTACATCCACACATCCATACAACAGTCCACCACATCCATACAACAGTCCACCACATCCATACAACAGTCCACCACATCCATACAACAGTCCACTACATTCATACAACAGTCCACCACATCCATACAACAGTCCACCACTTCCATACAACAGTCCACCACATCCATACAACAGTCCACCACATCCATACAACAGTCCACCACATCCATACAACAGTCAACCACATTCATACAACAGTCCACCACATCCATACAACAGTCCACCACATCCATACAACAGTCCACTACATTCATACAACAGTCCACCACATCCATACAACAGTCTACCACATCCATACAACAGTCCACCACATCCATACAACAGTCCACCACATCCATACAACAGTCCACCGCATTCATACAGCAGTCCACCACATTCATACAGCAGTCCACCACATCCATACAACAGTCCACCACATTCATACAACAGTCCACTACATTCATACAACAGTCCACCACATCCATACAGCAGTCCACCACATCCATACAACAGTCCACCACATCCATACAACAGTCAACCACATCCATACAACAGTCCACCACATCCATACAACAGTCCACCACATCCATACAACAGTCAACCACATCCATACAACAGTCCACCACATCCATACAACAGTCCACCACATTCATACAACAGTCCACCACATCCATACAACAGTCAACCATATCCATACAACAGTCCACCACATTCATACAACAGTCCACCACATTCATACAGCAGTCCACCACATCCATACAACAGTCCACCACATTCATACAACAGTCCACCACATCCATACAACAGTCCACCACATTCATACAACAGTCCACCACATTCATACAGCAGTCCACCACATCCATACAACAGTCTACCACATCCATACAACAGTCCACCACATTCATACAACAGTCCACCACATTCATACAGCAGTCCACCACATTCATACAACTGTCCACCACATCCATACAACAGTCCATCACATACATACAACAGTCCACCACATTCATACAACAGTCCACCACATTCATACAACAGTCCACCACATGCATACAACAGTCCACCACATCCATACAACAGTCCACCACATCCATACAACAGTCTACCACATCCATACAACAGTCCACCACGTCCATACAACAGTCCACCACATCCATACAACAGTCCTCCACATCCATACAACAGTCCACCACATTCATACAACAGTCCACCACATCCATACAACAGTCCACCACATCCATACAACAGTCCACCACATCCATACAACAGTCCACCACATTCATACAACAGTCCACCACATCCATACAACAGTCCACCACATCCATACAACAGTCCACCACATCCATACAACAGTCCTCCACATCCATACAACAGTCCACCACATCCATACAACAGTCCACCACATCCATACAACAGTCTACCACATCCATACAACAGTCTACCACATCCATACAACAGTCCTCCACATCCGTACAATGACTCCTCCCCTGAGGCTTCCATTCATGTTGGTTAATACAGTGCATCCACTTGATTCCTCACATTTAAACCTATATTAAATCATTTAGAAATGTCATCAAAAGTTAAATATTGTTCATGTAAATCTTTTTTCTCTGAAATTATCTTTAAAAAGAGAAAATGAAATATTTTCTATACTTTTCGATACTCTCTATTTTTACCCGCCATGACTTTGTGTCTTTGTGATTTTAATGCATCTGTTTCCTCTTGTGTGAAGCACTTTGATTTGCCTTGTGTACAAATTGTGCTCTATAAATAAATTTACCTTGCCTTGCCATGACCAAAGTGCTACATGAAAAATTAGGAGCTGAAATACAGTTTTGGAATACAGGGTACAAACAAAAGTTTAAAGAACAAGAATTCTCTAGGGAGCGATGAGTTTACCTCAGAAGGGTATACAGCTTTAAGAAAAACACTCATTACTCTGGTTTACCAAATTTAACTGGGCAGGAAGGAAAGAGGGGTGAGGTAAATCTGTGCTTGGTCCCACCTCTTGTTTGCTTACATCAAATTACCTGCTATGTTCTGTTTTTTTGTTTTTGTTTCACCAAACCAGAAATGTTCATACCTAATGTGAAGCATTTTCTTAAAAAAACTAAATTATGTCTTACTGGAGACCCCCCTTAACCTTTATAAAGACCTACCTATTTAAATGGCAAACGTTTTAGATGTAAAAGGATTTGTCAACATTTTTGCAAAAATCTATGCATCTCTTTTTGCCAGACCTTGAAAAATGCAATCTTATTCCATATTTAATAAGTCTAAGAAAAGAGTTGAAACAATTCAAATTATTTTTTTGCCAAGATTTCTCCATCTTTTTCAGACTCACCCAATGTCCATCCCCAACTAGCTATTATATGTGGAACCAAACAATCTCAAGATTTGCGTGGCAAGGCAAAAGCTCTTCAACTGTCAAAGGGAAAGGGTGGTTGGGCTTTACATTGTCTTAAAAATGACTTTATTACAGTTCAAATCAGAGCGTTGCTGTACTGGTGTGAGCCAGAATATGAAGCTAAATGGAAAAATATTGAGTGAAATGTGGTTCCTGTACAGGCCTTACTGTCAGATGACAAACAGTTGGGTCATTTGGAGGGAATTGAGAATCCCTGGGTAAAATCTGTGTTCACGACCTGGAAGGAGCAAATCAAATCATACAAACTAAACAAAGATGTTAAAATCTTAAGCTCATTGGCTTATGATCAAGGCTTTACACCAAATAATACCAACCTGAGATTTAAGGTCTGATAACAAAATATATAAATGTTTTTCACCAGATTGTAAAGAAAATCGAATGAAAAGCTTTTATATGTTGAAATAATCCTTTGAGAAACACGACTTTTATGGATATTTACAACTATGGAGTTATTATAACCAAGAACTCAAACAAAGCCCTCCGAATTGTATAAATGCATCAATAATCTAGATAACTCCATCCATTTCCATCCATTTTCTACCGCTTGTTCCCTTTCGGGGTCGCGGGTGACTGGAGCCTATCCCAGTGACTTCGGGCCTTAGGCGGGGTACACCCTGGACAGTGGCCAACTTGTCGCAGGGCCAAAACAAAACAAAAAAAAACAGTTTGTTTCATCCTTTTTTTTTTTTTTTTTTTTTCTTTTTTTTTTTCGTGAGGGCTTTCCCCCCTGAGTATGACATGGTTTTCCAACAGAATTATTTCCAAATATACACAAAATCAAATATTTGGAAATAATTCTGTTGGAAAACCATGTCATACTCAGGGGGGAAAGCCCTCACGAAAAAAAGGATGAAACAAACTGCACCTACATTAAAGGACTGAACTAACATTATCAGGGATGCATAGCAAAAATAAGAAAAGCCTTTATTTGTCCCACGATGGGGAAATTCTAGTGTTGCAACATAATAAAAAGCCTATAAAAGGATAACTTATAAAAATGGAAGCAGATAACTTACAAAAATGGAAAAGAAATCACATTTGGACTTAATTTGGAAATGGGTAAATTTGACTTTTGATCAGGTGTAATGTTCCTTTAACTGTAATGTCATTTTGTTTCTTTGAATGTTTTTGTGTCCTTTACATTTGGTTTTTTTGCTCTCTTCTCTGTCCTGTTCTGTGTTTTATATGTTTACATCAAAGAAGTAAAATACCTTATAACCCAATATAATATAATATATATATATATATATATATATATATATATATATATATATATATATATATATATATATATATATATATATATATATATATATATATATATATATATATATACCTAATATCACAGCAAAAACAACTCAGCTATATTTTTCTACAGCATCCTTGGACAGAAATGTGATCTTCATTTGCGAAAGCTTAAAAATAAAAATAAATTCAAAAAAAGCCAATCCCAGCTACGGAGAGCCTTGGCCAGGTATCCTCTGAAATACTATGTAAACTTTGGCATCAAACACAACGATCCTATTATTCATAAGAAGCAATGCAATGAACCAGCTTATCACACGTGTGCATGATGAAGGAGTTGCTTTCATCAAGTGTAATTACACAAAAGAAATTCAATTCCTCTTCCATTTGAGTCACACATGTAATTTACAAAAGCATCATCTAAGTGCATCTATGTGATCTCGTGATTTACCCCTCCCACCTCCATTAGGTCAGGAGCTGCTCGTGACCAGTGAGCCAAACATGACGTGGGCCGATCAGTGACGCAGAATTGCACTCTCCTCGTCACATCCTGGAAAAAAAAAGAAAAACAGAGAGATGGAGTGAAAGAGAGAGCGCAAGGACACTCCTCAGCTCTTTCTAGCCCTTCAATAATTAAAGCATTTCCAAGCAGTTTCCAGGGTTGATCACACACCTGAGCGTCGCCACACCGACTCATTAATGCAGGGGCTGTTTGCACAAGAAAACATGGCAAAAGGACAAATATTGAATGGGAAAAACAGTAAATATGTGCACAAATGTGAAATGTAAACACAGTAATAGTCTGATTCTTATGCTGTCCTGAATATTTCTCTGTTGCAGTGTCTACATGCAGACTCTATGAAGATGTCCAGTTCAGGCCAGGGTTCTGTCCTGGCTTAGTCCCTGGTTCAGACTAGGTTCAGTCCAACTTCATTCCAGGTTCAGTCTCTAGTTCAGTCCCTGGTTCAATCCCTGGTTCAGTCTCAGGGTGTGTTCTTTCAGTCCTGGTTCAGTCTCTGGTTAAGTCCCTGATTCAGTCCCTGGTTCAGTCCCTGATTCAGTCCCTGGTTCAGTCTCTGGTTAAGTTCCTGGTTCAGTCCTGGTTCAGTCCCTGTTTCAGTTCCTGTTTCAGTCCTGGTTCAGTCCCTGGGTGTGTCCATTCAGTCTCTAGTTCAGTGTCTGGTTTGGTCCCTGGTTCAGTCCTGGTTCTGTCTCTGGTTCTGTCTCTGGGTGTGTCTATTCAGTCCTGGTTCAGTCCCTGGTTCAGTCTCTGGTTCAGTCCCTGGGTGTGTCCATTCAGTCCTGGTTCAGTCCCTGGGTGTGTCCATTCAGTCCTGGTTCAGTCTCTGGATCAGTCTCTGGTTCAGTCCCTAGTTCAGTCCTGGTTCAGTCCCTAGTTCAGTCCCTGGTTCAGTCCCTGGTTCAGTCCCTAGTTCAGTCTCTGGTTAAGTTCCTGGTTCAGTCCCTGTTTCAGTTCCTGTTTCAGTCCTGGTTCAGTCCCTGGGTGTGTCCATTCAGTCTCTAGTTCAGTGCCTGGTTTGGTCCCTGGTTCAGTCCTGATTCTGTCTCTGGTTCAGTCCCTGGGTGTGTCTATTCAGTCCTGGTTCAGTCCCTGGTTCAGTCTCTGGTTCAGTCCCTGGGTGTGTCCATTCAGTCCTGGTTCAGTCTCTGGATCAGTCTCTGGTTCAGTCCTGGTTCAGTCCCTGGTTCAGTCCTGGTTCAGTCTCTGGTTCAGTCCCTGGTTCAGTCCTGGTTCAGTCCTGGTTCAGTCCCTGGTTCAGTCCCTGGTTCAGTCCTGGTTCAGTCCCTGGTTCAGTCCTGGTTCAGTCTCTGGTTCAGTCCCTGGTTCAGTCCTGGTTCAGTCCTGGTTCAGTCCCTGGTTCAGTCCCTGGTTCAGTCCCTGGTTAAGTCCTGGTTCTGTCCCTGGTTCAGTCCCTGGTTCAGTCCTGGTTCAGTCCCTGGTTCAGTCCTGGTTCAGTCTCTGGTTCAGTCCCTGGTTCAGTCCCTGGTTCAGTCCTGGTTCAGTCCCTGGTTCAGTCCTGGTTCAGTCTCTGGTTCAGTCCCTGGTTCAGTCCCTGGTTCAGTCCTGGTTCAGTCTCTGGTTCAGTCCCTGGTTCAGTCCCTGGTTCAGTCCTGGTTCAGTCCCTGGTTCAGTCCTGGTTCAGTCTCTGGTTCAGTCCCTGGTTCAGTCCCTGGTTCAGTCCTGGTTCAGTCTCTGGTTCAGTCCCTGGTTCAGTCCCTGGTTCAGTCCTGGTTCAGTCCCTGGTTCAGTCCTGGTTCAGTCTCTGGTTCAGTCCCTGGGTGTGTCAGTTCAGTCCCTGGTTAAGTCCTGGTTCAGTCCCTGGTTCAGTCCCTGGTTCAGTCCTGATTCAGTCCCTGGTTCAGTCCTGGTTCAGTCCCTGGTTCAGTCCCTGGTTCAGTCCTGGTTCAGTCCTGGTTCAGTCTCTGGTTCAGTCCCTGGTTCAGTCCTGGTTCAGTCCCTGGTTCAGTCCCTGGTTCAGTCCTGGTTCAGTCTCTGGTTCAGTCCTGGTTCAGTCTCTGGTTCAGTCCCTGGTTCAGTCCCTGGTTCAGTCCTGGTTCAGTCTCTGGTTCAGTCCCTGGTTCAGTCCTGGTTCAGTCTATGGTTCAGTCCTGGTTCAGTCTCTGGTTCAGTCCCTGGTTCAGTCCTGGTTCAGTCCCTGGTTCAGTCCTGGTTCAGTCTCTGGTTCAGTCCCTGGTTCAGTCCTGGTTCAGTCTCTGGTTCAGTCCCTGGGTGTGTCAGTTCAGTCCTGGTTCGGTCCTGGTTCATGTGTTTTATTTTATACTACTGTGTTCTGCAATGGCATTAAAGAGGCAGTACACAATTATTGTTCAAGCAGAAATCTGGTTTGCCAAAGTACATAGATATTGTAAAAGCAGCTCTTGTTGTCAAAATGATGCCGCTGTGTGCTGTTTGTGTCTGAACATACAGTGTTTTATTGTCCAAGGACCAGAAAGTGTGCTTGTTTGCATTAATGTGATGGCAAAACTCGCTCAGGCCTTTTTCCACATCTAAGATAAAGTAAACATGTGTTAAGTGACTGTGCTTGTAAGTTATTTTGCTTTGATCCTTACAATACTATGAAATCCTTTTTATGGACATTTAGCGCACCAATATGAACATTCTATAAGGCCAAATCATCTCCAGTTCCACTAATGCAATTCTGTGTGGTCTGCTCTCCACTGACGAAGAGCCCTGGGGTTGAGTGCTTCTGTAGGAAGTAGTAAATCACTGAGGGAGGCAGTGATTTCCATCTAAACAAATATATTTTAGTCCTGGTTGTGCCCTCCCTGCCTCCGGGCCACCATACTGGGCCTCAGAGGGACAGTGGTGACAGTAGTGACCGTGGTGACCGTGACACTGGCTGATGACAACGAGATCATAATTATGGTTTTCTGATAAGGCTGAAGGGAAAGCAAATGGATGGGACGACCACACTAACCCCTAATTTTCACTCTCCACACACTCCTGCCCTGGGAATGAGCCCCACATGAATATTTTCCCTACAAATCTAAATTCACAACATACCAAAGGATGAACAAAATGTATTAAGCATGCAGAATGTTAAAGCGTCTGTATTTTCACATGAATATTTTATTGATGTGGTTCATCAATATCGGATGTACAGTTCAACTGAGATATGACCATATGAGCATTTTTAAAATGTTATGTAGGAATAAATTATTCATTATGTCTCACAGGATGTTATCATTTTACCCACCGGTCCATCTTCAACACACAATTACACAGCATAACATGTCTGATCTTTCACTACTTGTTTGCCACTACCGCAAATCTGCAGAAGGTAATATCCATCTAAAGTGGTCCAGGGTCGGAGCTGTTGCGGACACATAAAAGACTAGCTCTGAACACATTGGTCCACAATGTCTAGAACTGACTTGAATAAGAGCAAAATTATATGAATGACATTACTGTATACTGTTTATACTGTTTTGCTTTGTGTAACAGATATCTCTAACTTTGGATAAACATCTGTTAAAGGTAGACTATATTTGTTCTGGTGAGTGGTATGCCACCGGCTTGTCTCCATGGAGTTGTTAACGTGCCCGCTAGCCTCCTATTCAATTCAATTGCCGCAGTCATTGTCGGGTGTCGCCAGTTTAGCCTTTACTGGCTAGCTACATCTGGCAGTTCTCCGTCCACCGAACATGTGCAATAGTGGTCTTCTTCCACGCGATAGACCACGTGACCGCTCTGACCGATCAGAGTGAGAATTGCCAGAGTTTTTTTGCTGCAATATAGTCCATTGTTGTGCCATTCATCCACAACTATCACCTCACATTGCAGAATGATAATGTGGCAAGGATCCGTACACCATCCCTGGCATGGCCAGCATACCCCCCGGACATGTCCCCCATTGAGCATGTTTGGGCCGCTCTGGTTCGGTGTATACAATAACGTGTTCCAGTTCCTGTCAATATCCAGCAACTTCGGCAGCTATTTCGGTGGTCACACCAGATACTGTCAATATAGCTCCCAATAAAGCAAACCCAACATTTCAGAGTAGTCAGGGTTATGGTCAGCCTAAGGCACACCTGTGCAATATTCATATAGTCTCATCAGTATCTTGATATGCCACATCTATGAGGTGGGATGGGTTTTTAATATTAATATTAATATCAATATTAATGAATTGCTCAGTAAGGCTTTTAACAAATATGTGAACTATATAGAAAAGGTTTTGGTTCATTTATATTTTTGTTCAGCGCATGTTTACTTTGTTTGATATACATTTCATGCTATGTGATGCCGTACCATTATTATTTAGAGTTTTATCACCAGTTCTATTTGCTCATTGTTATAAAAAAAAGTATTACTATATTTTAATTTGTGAGCTGTGTTGAAGTAATTTACCTTGTGGATCAGTAAAGTTTGTCTAAGTTAATTATATGTATAAAGTTGAGCTTGGGAAATTTGTTTTGTGAATATTGTGAAGTATACATTCAATTATGATATTACTTCTAAGCCACACTTGTACACTTACTTTAGTCCATTGACCCCACATTAGATCAGCTCTACTGTATATTGTCCCTCTGTCACTCATCATCTCATACCAACACTTTATGTTCTGTCATTTCCAATTTAATGAATGTTCAGCACAGCCTCCATCTCCATTAGACCTTTGAAAGTTCCTCCACTTGCCCTTGTTTTAATTCACAGTTAGTTGCACAATTGTCAAAGACTCTCATCCTTAATCAGATAGAACATGCATTAATATAGGAACATCCATATATGGTCATTCCCTCTCCCCTCCAGCTTTTCCTGACCAGTCTTTGTGTGTTCTGCCCCGCTGATGAACCCCCTGTGCTTCCTGAGTAGAAAACCTCCCCAGCAGCAGCAGAGACACTGAAGCTCTCTCTCTCTCTCTCTCTCTCTCTCTCTCTCTCTCTCTCTCTCTCTCTCTCTCTATATATATATATATATATATATATATATATATATTTTTTCATTGGATAATACGCTGCATGCTCTCCACTTCAGTAGCCGTGCTGGCCTCTGTCATGTTTTATCAATTTGAGATATCTTTTTTTAAGAGTTCAAGTAGAAGAGATGGAGGAGGGGAAAATAAAATCATAATGCATTTTTGAGGCAGGCATGGATTAACAATTAACAAAATTTTTATTCAATTTTAAATTGCAGGGTTAGACATGAAGACTGCACCTTCAGTTGATGCTTTTAAGTCTTAAAAACACACATTATTCACTGGCATTTAACCCGGCATGAGAATTGTACGATCCTCTGACTGTCTTTTGTTATTTTGTATATTTTCTATAGTTTTTAATTTGGTTTAAATGTGTCATTTTTAGGGTCAACCCTTTTTTGTATTCAAATGTATTCAAACAGCTTCTATCAGAACTGAATTGTACGTGTAGTTAAATTTGACAAAAACTACAACTGAAGCTTTTCATTATGCATACATTTAGTGCTTTATACGACATGATACTTAATAATTACCAACATTTTGTATGTCAAATATTTATTCCTACAAATGCACGGTAAAGCTGTAGAGGGACGTTCTGTAGAGGGACTTTCTGCAGAGGTTTCCGGTTCAGAGTTATGGTCATTTGAACCTGCAGTTGTTGGGAGTCCCTCAGGGCAGTTGTGATGTCATGGAGAAGACAATCCCTGCATTTGCATTTGGCACGTATATGAAAGTGTGTCAACATTGCTCTTTTCCTGCTCTCCCCTGTCACCCTCCAGCTATCTGTGTTTACATATACTACATAACCTATTCCACTCCTTTTATAGCTCAATAAACCTGAAAATATCATTTATTATTTGCTCATTTTAGGACAATTTAATTTAAAAGTAGAGTACGGTCAGAGCGGTCGGATCCACTGGCCCGCAGGTTGGCGGTGTGATCGCAGCTTCCTCATGTGAATACTGCTGTTGTGTCCTTGGGCAAGACACTTAACCCAACTCGCCCCCAGTGTCTGCGTACATCTGGTGTGTGAATGTGTGTGTGAATGGGTGACTGGTTCCCTGAAAAGCGCTATATAGATATGACCATTTACCATTTAATGCTTTCTTACAGTTTAAAGGAGACAAAAACCTCTTTAACTATCATCATTATTTTAGTCCAAATTGTATTTTTGATTGTTTCATGCATGTTAATCCTAACTTGTCCTGTAACTAAAGCTTGAGTGCTCAGACAATTCCTGTTTACCCCAGCCCCCTATCCCTGCCCACATCCCTGTAATTGGTTGTGATTATTTGACATATGAAGACACCGAGTGATACATGAAGGGTTCAAAATGTCATGTTGCCACTTTTCAAATATGAAAACAATTACAATGGCTTGCAAAAGTGTTTGTACCCTTGAATAAATTAAATAAATAAATTGTATTGGCATTTTTTGTGAAAGAACAACACAAAGTGGCATACAGTTGTGAAGTGGAAGGATTAATTATTTACAGATTAAAAACTAAAAATTAAACACTGAATAGTGCGATGTGCAAAAGTATTCAGCTCCTTTTCCCTGAGTGCAACCAACGGCTGTCAGAAGTTGCCTGGTGATTGCTGAAATATTGAATGTTGACCTAATGATTCAATAGAGTTCTCCTGTGATCTAATCTCAGTATAAATGCAGCTGTGAAGGTTACAACAGTTTGTTGAGAGAAGGTTTGGGAGCAAACAGCATCATGAAGTCCAAGGACCACACCAGACAGGTCATTCATGATGTGGAGCTGCAGAGATCCACAGCTCAAGTGGAATCGGTCCAAACTACAACTGTTAGTCGTGCACTACACAAATCTAACCTTTATGGCATTGTAGAAAAACAGCCATTGTCCCGTTTCCAGTTTGCCAGAAGTGGGAGACACAAAAAACATGTGGAAGAAGGTGCTCTGGTCTGATGAGGCCAAAATGTATCTTTTTTTTTTGCTGAAAAGTAACACGGCACATGACTCTGAACACACCATCACCACTGTCAAACATGGAGGTGCAGCATCAGGCTGTGGGGCTGGACAGGGAAGCTGCTCAGAGTGCATGAGATGATGGTTGAAACCAACTCTTCGAAGAAAACCTGTTGGCATCTTCAAATGAGAGTCTGTATGATCTGAAAACCACTGTTCTCAAACGCTCTCTCTCTCTGTTTTGCTGAAGAATGGGCAAAAATTTCTTTAGTCTGTAGGTGTGCAAAGCTGGTAGAGAATGATTTAATTAATCCATTAAATCCTCTCACTTCACAACATTTTGTGTTGCTATTTCACACAAAAACTGCAAATTATTTAAGTTTTTGTTTATGGATGTGGAAAAGTTCTAGGGGATCGAACACTTCTCAAAGACACTGTATATGGCTGTTTTGATTTTTAGAGGCTACGTGACATTTAGAACCCTACATTTACAGATACAAATACCGTACTCAAAAAACTCACTGTACTTTTTTAAGACAATACATTCAGGATTGTATTGTATTGCAAGCCACTGTAAACCATCTGCTGCTTGTTACAGTGAAATGAACAGGAAAATGAAGCCAATGGACCTATTTCTATTACTTATTGCAGTTTACAATGGTTTTTTTTCTGTAATGATCGACTTGTACTGTATGTAAAAAAGGAATAAAAATAAACGATAATAATTAGAAAAAACAACAACGATATGTCTTTAATAATCAGTAAAGTACTAGAATTTGAGATGCAACTCTTGATTGACTCGATTGTCATTTTATATTTAACATCCAAGCCTATTCCCTTAAAATAATCCAATTAAAAGGCCTTAATTGATGGTATAGAAAAGTATCCCATGATGACAGCATGTTAAGGTCAATGTTGTCTTAAGACAAAGGGACAGACAGATTAAAAAGTATTTTATTTACAAACCAAAACAATCCGTTCCCTTTAAGATGGGACTCTTGAGATCAGTATTGTCCAGTCTGGGTGAGCTGCTTCTGTGTTGACGCTGGTGACGTAATGGAAACGACTAGTGTGGCTCTTGAATGTCACTGTGGGTAATTGCTCTTCTAGTGGAAGTGCGTTTCACCTGTATGTATATGTGTACTCCACGAGTGTTTACTGCAAGCACGGTTTAACTACGTTGTTCATTCACCATGACAAAGACCAAAAATAGAAAGGTCACATAACAAACAGACACTTGATACCTAAGACATTTTAATTTGCTTTTATCTATTGTGCGTAAGCTGTTGGTTGCAGTTGGTGACATCATGGCTACTTTGGTGATGGGCAAATACAGAAGGTAAACACGTCCTTGAATGGGGTTGGCACACAAACATGACATTAAAATGGAACACGTTCTGTACGTACGCACAAACTGAAAACAAAATACTCGTTTACACAATGCGTAGATGATTTTTGTCATCATCGAAGTCCGTCATCACATCAGAACTTAAAATCTTTTTAACTCATTTCCCTCACTATCCTAAAAGCAAAACAAAAAACAACTTAACTTTCACACAATTTTGCACTTTCAGGAAAATCTGCTATATTTTACATTTTGCAGAATTACTAAGTTAAATGCCAAGAAATGAATGTAATGAATTGTAAAAATCCAGAAAGCATTTTTTGTGAAACATGATTAAATGATGCATAAAAAACTATTTCATGATCATGAATATGAATAAGGTTAAATACTTATATTAGGTTATATGCCTTATATAAGTACACAACATAACATTAGCATGATAATCCATTAGGTATATTTGTCATTTAACATCCTTTGCAAGGGAAAATGCTATTTTTATTTAGGTAAATACTATATTTAAAACTATGAGTCTGTCAGCAAGGCTTTACAGAATCTATCAGTGCTTTCACACTGCTTTCCCTACATTGTACGTAGCTTCTGACGTCATCACTGGTTCACTGATTATCATAAGCAAATACAGAGCGCAAGCATGCATGCTTGAATGATCAGGGCCAGACATGTTCTCCTGAGACGTAAAAGTATAATGGAATAAAACATGCTAAATGCACAGCACCCACAGAAATGCACTACATACACTTAAGATGTGTTTTGTTTAAATGTATATGTATATATATTCATAGCAGTGCAGCTTTTGTGGCTCTATTTTTGCCCGACGTAATCAGAAAAGTAGCACAACCATAGTAACTGAAGCGCAAACAATGATATGATATTCCCGCTATGAATCCCTGCTTGCTGATACAACCCCGTACTTCCTGTTCTTGTGTTCTTATTAAACCGCGCTGGCTCTCGAAGTGTCTTTGGCAGCATCATTCAGTGTTGGATAACAGAGTGATGCACCTGAGCCCATGCATTCACCCACATCTCTGCTCCTCCGGTGTGACTCCTGGAGACTTCTGCTGCTTCTCTTTTGTTTTTAGAATCCAACAGCAGATATTTTGGGTTTTAGAAAAGCTGTAGACACTTTTGCTTTTGGGAAAACCATAAAGGATAAAACAAGTACAGCTAAATCTTATAGTTTTGTGAGATAAAGACAGATTTGCCTCCACTTTTCTTGCCTGTCCAGTCTACTGATAACTGCTCCAGACAGTTTTGTATTACTTTTTGTTCTGATATTGTAGTTGAGGCACTGACTTATAATGTTAATGCTGTATGTTCAAATGTGTTTTAAGGGTACTTTATTACTTAAGGTTAAATTCAGTAGCAACATGTGTGGAAATGCTTTAGACACCAATATAATGAATGTGAATTATAATATGATGATTGAAAATATCATTGTAATAATACCTTTGTACATCCCAGTGGCATACAGTATATCCTTCACCAGAAAAGTCATACCCGACCTCTGAACCAAGTCATTTGTTGCAGTTTTTTCCAATTATTTTAAAGTGAGAATCTACAGTTTGTCTTTTTAGCATAACAAAAATCCACTTGTTTCTCCCAAAGACTTTTCGCTTTCAGGATTTTGGGGTGATTTTGGTGGTGATGTCCAAAACAAAGCTGTTTCTGTGTCAGGTCAACATGATTTAAAGCGGCCGCTTACAGAAAAGAGCCAGAAATCTAGGTCGAAATCATTGTCCGCATTTTCTCCTTTCACTGTTGTGATGCCGGCTCTGACCCAGTTCAGCCTGTCAGGTTATACTGCACTGCACTCAATGCCTCCAATAAAGCTCTGTCCACGTCACGTCTTCCTGTGGAGGGCTCGGCTGCAGAGAGGAAGACAAATCTTGAGGGAATTGTTTCTGGGCTGCAGTGGAGAGAGCGTCATCATCTATGCAGTGAAAAAAAATTGTCTGCATGGACCGCAGCAATGTGGTCTATCTTACACATGAACTGGCACTGTGGGGAATGATGGCAGAAGGTGTGGATAAGTGTATCTTATACAAAATGAATGTGAATGCACTGCACCAATTGTATGTGCGATAGTCCTTACGCTCTCATTCTATGTTCCAATTGTTCCAGTTTTGGTCATATTTTGTTTGCATGATCATTGAAACAAATGCAAAATCTTCCTTGTGAAAAATCCTACTTTTTTTAAAAGAAAATATACATTTACTATACTATACAACTGTAGTATATTATTATTTGTTGTTTTGTGGCATCAGTAAAACAAACGTGGGTTATGACTAAAGAATCCACAATATCCTCTTTATTAAGCAGGTTGGGTTAAGGGCTTAACAGGCTCAGTTATGTTGGTGTTTGTTTGGGTTGAGTGAAGCGCTGTGAATTGATCTGCACTGGCAATATCAATGTCAAATATGTGCTCTTAAATAAATCATTTTATATGTTGAAGAAAATGAATTGGTTTTGCATGATTTATCATTGCTCAATACATACCAGTCCAGTTATTATTGAAGTGAAGTTATAATTCTCTTCTAAAGATATTGGTCTCGTCAAATAAACAAAGGGTTTTATCCATCTCACAATAGTGATAACCGTGAACCACACAAGAAAAGACCCTTCAGAAGGCTTAGCCATGAAAAATAAAAAATAATAAAACCCCTCAGTAACAGTATTCTACCCTGTCCTTAGACCGTACGTTTTCGGTAGTTCTGGGATAAATACACAAATTGCTTTTATTCTATCTCTCTATTCAGACAAATATCACTCTTAGACAAATTTGAAACATTTGGAACAAAAATGTTCAGTTATGTTCCGTGCAGCATGTGTAATAAACCAGTTTACAGGATTCATAACTGCTATTTTGTGATAACAAACTCCCTATCTGCCACCATCACCTTGTTTACGTAAAGTATGTGACAAGTGTATTGTCTTCTTGTTTATGGTGTGTGGTTGTAGTATCAGTTGTGCTTCTGTGTGTTTCTGTTATGGGAAAGTGGTGCATACACACTGCTGTGTACACCGCGGGTGAGATGAGAGGGCGTTTTGGGAACAATGGAGGCTTATTATCGGGAGTCCCTTGCTCTCCCCTCATTCCCAGAACTCACTGTCCTAGTTGTAACACGATCACTGTGACAACCATTGCGCTGGCTACACTGCTCCAGGTAAACAACACAGAGGAGGGGCTAAGAACGTGGATGCTAAGAAGGTACAGCGGGAAAAGACATGCATGCTGTACAAGGTTGCTCTCTAATCCTCATATTTTATCTAGTTTTCAGTAAAAAACATTATTTATCTGCTGTTTTATGCGATATAATGAGTTGTGCATGACTTCTAGAAAACAAAAAACGTATCGTAAATGTGTATATAATGTATTCATTGAAATTACCCTCGAAATTACCCTGCTGTTAAAATGTGTGTATGAGCTTTTGAAATAAGAGCCGTTTGTGCCTGTTCCCATCAGACCACACCACCACTACTCAGACAACAGAAAACACATAGACAGCCTGCGGGCCAGAATATATCCATAACTTTTTAATGGATTCAAAAGAGCTAGACGTTCTATATCACAAGGACATCGCTCAGATTTTATGTATCATCTGCAATGCCAAATAACAAAATTGTAACATCAACAACACATCAATGTTTTAATGCGTTTGGAAAGAAATATGTACTTTAACTCATTTGGAACAGATAAATGTGCTAAAACCCTCCGACACCCAAATATTTTAGGTCACGCTGGAATTTTTTGCCAGAGCAGGAACATGTGTGAATGAAGCCAGAACTGAATTGATCCTGCAATTTCCTTTGTAAAGACCAAGTCCAATTCCAAGGTCTGATGCAGTGTGTTTGTTTCTTTGGTTATGAGTTTGGTTTCGATGGTTACACTTGGCAGTTAAGTTACATTTTGATTCTGTTCACTTGTCTGTAGTGATAGAATGCAGAGAGCCAATAGCAGGAGTGAGCAACGCTCTGGGACTGAAGAACTATGTGGGAATAGGACTTAATAGTGAAAAGTGCACATTACGACAGTCCTGGAACCAAGCCATTCACAATATCACAATTTAGTGACTCTCAAACGGATAATTCCCCATAAATCCTCTATTTGTCTCATTGAAATCAAATTATTATATTCAATCCAATCCAATCCAATCCAATCCAATCAAAAGATACAGTAAAAGCATGTTGTTTAGGGCAAATTTGTTTTGTTTTTTTAAATGCACTTCTTAAAGATTTTGTGCCTGTAGGCTTTATTGACAGGACAGTGTGAAATGGGGGATGAGAGAGAGAAGGGAGGACATGCAGCAAATGTCCCGCGACCCCGTGGCCCGCTGCACTGGGAGCCTGGCGTGTGCTGTACCATAACCACTATTGTTTTTTTACACATCATTTCAATGTGTTATAACATATATAAATAAACATAAAAAATGTACTAATATACTTATTTTTGCTAAATAGCATCACTATACTTGGGGGACATGGGGTGCATGAGAGAACAAACTAGGCTGTAATTCTAATAAACCTGGACAATATGAGGAGCACGAAGCAGCAGCAGGTGAAGTACGTCACAGCTTTTGCTCCACTGGGGGCTGGGTCGTGACAGGATCTTTTCTTGGTCACGCTGAGCCACAGTTGTTCCGTGATGAAGACGAAGAGGATGAAAATAATGGAGTGTTTATGAAGCGGAGGAAGGAGGGCGAAGAAGTCAGACGTAAAGCGCTGAGTCACTTTTGGGTTTTTATGCTCCGGTGCACACTGTCTCCTTGAAGTCCATCCCAGGGAGAGATGACAATTATAACAAGACAATACAACAGGATTATTCAACATAAGGCCCGGGGGCCAAATTAGGCCCCCCCAAGTGATTTTTTTGGCCCATATTTATATTAACTCAAATTATTGAGTTAATATAGTGTTATTGTTGGTGATATTTTGTGCTGTAATTTTGTTACAGTAGTGTTATGCACCTCTGGCCCAGAGGCCTCCAAAAAATCTGGCCCTCTGGAAAATAAAGTTGAATAGTCACTATATAACATACAATTAATGGGAAAAATAATAATAATGCTATACACGTGCACTGTAGCGTCACCAACTGACATGTTATGAGCAGTATAGTATCTTCTTCAAGGCTGCGTAGATGTTCCATTGAAATTTACATTGAACATTGAACTTGACTGTGACAAAATTGCCAAAAATTTAAATAAATAATGGAAAATTAAACAATAGGAGAATTGCTGAATAGGGTTGCCAAAAAATTATACCCAGACATTCAAAGATATGGATTCTAAAACTAATACCAAACCTAGGTAATTGTAACTTAAAATAAAATACAGTGATGTTACTCACAGGGTCACTGATAGTACTTCTATAGCCACAGCTACAGTGCCCAACCCACTGAACCACTGGCATGTGTAAATGCACACCAAAATCTCATTATTATCTGATTTCTGGACCTTTAAGATGAGCTTCAAGTATTGAACATATTCCTTAGCTGCGAAATAAAGTTTGATATTGTGACGAATAATAATGCTGAATCCAAACTACAGTGACTTGCAATAGTTTCCTTACCCTAGGATCTTTTCCAAATCTTGTGCCGTCGTGACCCCAAACCTGACCACAAAGCGGCACACTATTGTGAAGTGAAAATAAAATAATACAATATATATGATTTCCCAATATAATTAAATAAAACAACTGGAAAGTTCAGCATGCTAAAGTATTCAACCTCCCTGAGACAATACTATGGAACCGCCATTCGCTGCAATTACAGCTACAAGTCTTTTCGGGTATGAACCAGCTTTTCACACCCACAGACTAAATATGTTGCCCGTTCTTCAGCAAATCAGCTCAAGCTCAGTCAGATTTGATGGAAAGTATTTGTGAACAGCAGTTTCTTGATTGGAGTTGATTGGAGCCTCTTGATCAGTGCTCTCCTTGTTTCGCCTGTAGGTTTTAGTGGACGGCCCTGTCTTGGTTGGTTTGTAGTTGTGCCAGACTCTTTCTATTTCCTGATGATGGATTGAAAAACGCTCCGTGAGATGTTCAAAGCTTGGGAAATCTTTTTATAACCCAAACCTGCTTTAAAGCTCTCCACAACCTTCTCCCTGACCTGTCTGGTGTGTTCCTAGGACTTCATGATGATGTTTGCTCCCCAGAATTCTCTTATAACCTTCACAGATCAGCAACATTCACACTGAGATTAGCTATTGAATCATTAGGTCAACGTTCAATCTTTCAGCAATCATCAGGCAACTTCTGACAGAAATTGGTTACACTGTTGGTTTAATACTTTTGCACACTGCACATTTCAGTAAAAAACAAAACAACAAAGTACATAATACAATACAATTTTCCTTTTCCACGTCACAATCGTGTGCCACTTGAGTTGCCCTTTCACAAAACAATGCTCGAACAATTTCTTAAAGTTCTTGCGGTCGTGACAAATGTGGAAATATCCCAGGCGTACGAACACTTTTGCAAGCCACTGTAAAACACCGGATTACTGACTGAGGTGACACAGAAACATCGAGTGCAGGGACTTTACTGACACCCATTTGTTTCGTAAGAGCAGCGTGACTGGTTAGAACAGAAAATCAAATCTTGCCAAATGACTTGCAGTATTTTGTAAACGTATCTGTGCAAGGCTTTGTGTCAATGTGCGTCTAGCGAAACACATTCAACTGTACTTGATAGTGAGCAGCTTACAAATGTGGTAAACATGTAGTGCTGCAGCTGCTTCTGGTAAACTGTACTGATAAAGTCGCGATTGTCTTTCTAATCTTCTATCTTTAACTGTGTGTGCTCCGCAGGTTTCAATGAACTTCCATCCTTTATGTGCTGCTCTACATATAGTGTCTAGTTTGACCTTCTCTTTTCCCACACAAATTAACAACCGTTGAAATCAAAACCAAACGGAAAACGAATCCGTTCTTTTATTCAAACTAGGGCTAGGTGTATATATATGCAATCTGATTTGGGACGGGGGGGGAATACAAAATACTATTACAGGAATTGAATTAAATAAATTCTTGTGTGATTCCATAATTTTTAAGATAAGATAAGATAACCTTTATTTGTCCCACGATGGGGAAATTCCAATGTTGCAACACAGATTAGGTACAGAAGTATAATAATAATAAAGAAATAAAGAAGAATAAGAAAGAACAGATAACTTATAAAACAACTCTTATTAAAAAACACCCTTGTAAAAAAAACTCTTAATTAAAAATAACACTTTTAAGCATCAACTCTCTTTTTTTAAACAGTTTCCTATTTTATCCTCTTTCAAAACAAATAAAAATGGCTTTCAATATTGATTTCATTAACATAAAGAAAACAAGAAAACCACATGCTTTGATGATAAATTGCTTATGCCGGCCCCTAAACTTGCTCTGCGTAGATTTGATGTCCAAAAGCCTCTCAGAGTCTGTAATAAGACGTGTGTATTGACCTTACAGAACAGTAGAGTTTCAGGGCGAATCCTGCTTCTCTTTTGTCAGCAGAAAAAAATCACAGAGAGAGGAATGTGCCGGAGGTAATGTGATCCCAATGAACTCTGGTGTGAAAGTCAGCAGGTTGTGCGTCCACGCTAAACGTTTCCTCCATAATCAAAACAGTCTGTACTTAGTTACAGCCGACGTCATGACATTTGCGTCTCCGTTTCGCAGTAGGTTCTTAGAGGGCCAAACAAACCCGTAATTCTGCCCTTGAAACTCTTTGTTCCCACTAATTCCCAGACTCCTCCCGGGTCTCATGTTTAGACAGAGAGGGAAAGTGCTGTATATGTGAAGATGTCTGAGGTGGAGGGGTGATTGGAGAAGGTAGTTATTTGGACACTGGTCGTTTGCTCCCATGCATTCCTGGGAGCGAGATGAGTGAAGTGGTCGGCGCATACCTGTGGCAAAAGCACACTCTTTAATCATCTTTACACAGGAGATGTGGACTTTTCACTGACAAGCTGCAATAAGGGAATGTGAATGTACAGCCGTTTTCACAGTTTAGCTCTCTGATCTTTCGGTGAAACTCCGCAAGTCTTTGCTTTTCAGAATTTAGTCCCTATTTAAACCAGTCCTCTTCAGTCAGGAATGAATACCTTGAAGCATTGTGTCATTGCAAACCACCTGCTTCTTATTGGCTAACATAATGCCTATGTGCCACTTTAAATGGTGGTAATGACAGTTGTTATTAATGATTGTGGGTAAAGAAATATTTGTGTTTTGACTGGCCACATGCAGCTCATTCCAGCTCTATGACAACGATATGAGGGTAATACATTCTGTACAAAAACACACATTAGATGTAACTGTGTCACACTTCTGAACATACATTGTGAACCGACTAATCATTGGTTCACCATATATGTTCAGAATTAGAGACTTTTACCCTTTAAAAACAAAAAAAACAACTTTATTCCATCCATTGTTCTTTTTATTGGCAATTATTTTATGCATGTAGCAAATGCACATTCACTGTTGAAATGTCAACACAGTTTGTGTGACTGGTACAATACTATATTTATTTTGCAAGCAAAAACTAATTGTGCTCTAAAGGTGCACTGTGTAACAGGTTGAGGGTCTGCCACGTGTCTCCATGGAAATGGCATTGCCATGCTGGAATAGTCCACAGAAACTGCTCTGTCTTGCAGTTATTCAATTGCAGATTTTTGAAGAATATCTTGAAAAACATTCATTCTCATCGTATAACTTGACCTGGTGGCCCAATCTACTTGTCTCCATGGAGATACTGTATATGTTTAATGTTGTTGAACATTCTTAGCAAAGCAATGGCAAGCAGTTGGTGAACCCTCCATAGAAAAGTTACACAGTGCACCTTTAACTTACATTCAAGTCAGGTTAATAAACTAATGCTTCTACATGAAACTGGCTCGATTGAAAATATAGACGTGTCTCTTTTCCCTGGAGATTTGAAGTGAAACCAGTTCAAATAGTTTCACACCTCACTGTCATCTGAGTCACTGTTAATAAATACATGGTTTACGGCAGCTTCAAACTACGAGAGCTCTGAAAGACCTTTTGTGTCGCACACAGAAACGCCTCAACACAAAGAAGAGAGAGGAACGAGTGATCCCTGAGCTGCACTCTCATCTCCACATTTGCATATCGTTTTTTCCAATATGGAAGGACTGATAAAGGAATTTTAATACAATAACCAAATGACATATTTACGAAATGTATCATAAACAAAAAAGAAACAAGAACGTATTATTTTTTCTGCTATATGGGTGCTAGTATGTTTAGGGTAAAGTGGTACAAAAGTAATAGTAGAATTTTTGTTTTTCTTTACTCCCAAGTTCACCTGCATCATGAGGTCAAAGTTCATCAGCGAGTTCCCACAGAATCCAGCACACACGGCATCTACATCTGAGCTGAAGTGTGAGAGAGGAAACCTGAGCACCATGTGACCACTGCACTCCAAACACAACAACATGTCCCGAACAGTTCAAGTATGTCAGATACTCAGACCCAGTTACAGAAACAATAGAGCTTCACCTGCACACTCTCAGTTTCAGTGTTTATTTGAATATTATGTTTTTTTACCAGTTTTACACCAATGTTGTTTTGCTGATTTTTGGTCCTTTTGACTATAGCCATTTCTTTTTGATCAGTCAGAAAAGGAAACTAACAGATATTATTCTCTCACAAACTGGAAGGTGATCTCATCTCCGACCAGTGCAGACTCGGGGAAAGCAACTTGGGCAAGGCACACTACCCACCTTAATACTCCATGTAAATAATACTTTTTACCTTCCATATATTGTATTGACTTCACTTTCATTCCACACATTTTATTTTACATGCCCTTCTTTTATCTATAGGCATATTCTATACTTTTTACTATTATTATTATTATTATTATACATTGTTTTATGTTCCACCTTGACGCCAAAGCAAGTTTCTATTTTGTGAATTGTTCACTGACAATGGCATTAAAACTGATTCTGATTCTGATGAATGTGTTTTGTGAATGGCAAAGGGACTGATGGCACAGATTTGCAGCCCTGCTTCTGCCAGTCTGCCACTGGCAGCTGTGGCTTCCTGTGGTATAAGTATATACAGTGAACAATGCACAGAATTGTTAAAATTGGAGTAATAAGACTTTTCTGTTGCAACTGGATACATTTTGTATTTTCCAACAAACCTGGAAGCAACGGTCGAAAGCAACACTCTGATTGGCTGGGCTTAGGCAGACCAGGACGCCCTTGTGGTGAAATGAAACCCTAGTTTCATTTCAAACCCTGGTTTCATTTCACTACGTGAAAAAAGTTGTCAATGGGCCAAAAGGTTTATGAGAACTGGGAAGTAGTTTGACAGATTTTGATACTTACTTCTGTTTGTTGTGTGAAAAACAGGAACCACAGCTTTTAGCGCCTTTGAGTGTCTGGAAAAGACCAATCCATTATTATTAAATATTTTTATTTCCAAATTTCTATATTGTAACAGTTGTTCAAATGTACTATTATAGCAGAGCGCTTCTTCAAATGAAATTAACTGAGATATTAATTTTTAGAGCAGTGAAAACTATTTGTAAAATTATACTTTTGGTGTTGCATTAGCTGGTGATTTGGATCTAAAAATGAAATCAGATGTTACTCCTTGACTATGATATTTTAGTTTATTGTGGGCATTACAATTGTGCATTTGAGGGATAAGACATTGCCTTGGCACATCTTCATCATGTTGACAACCTTTTCTTGAATCTTGTTTGATGTGATGCCATATTTTTCCTAATAGTCACTTTTGTTGTTTTGAATGGACAAAAGCCAGAGGGCACTCCGCTCATGAGGTCAACTTCTACTTTGATCATATTACAACCTGATTATCTTGTTATTGTTCCAAATACACACTCTAACTTTTCCAATAGCCTCTAATCTTCCCTCACCTTTCTCTCACTTGCTTTTGTTTCCAGTGCCTTCCAATAACTGCTCGATCCCCCCCTCTCTCCATCTTCTCTCTAAAACGATGGAATTAATTGTTCGGACTCGGCACAGCTGCGGTCACCTGAGTTCACCTGCTCTGAGCCTGTGTTGATGTTGTGTGGGTGCTTAGCAACAAAGTGTCAGCCTGATGCCTTGAGACCTTTACTATGAGTATTTAAAGTGCCAGTACACAGTGTTTATTCCCCCTTGGTGATAACATTATATGTCCACAATCCGACTATCACAGTAGATGTTTGTCTTGGACTTTTATCCAAATCTAAATAACTGCAACACAACATTAATTAAATCAAATATTGACATAAGTAGAATATTTCAAAGTTACCGCTGCACGTGTTGAAAGTGTGAAAAGCAGAAACAGTGTGTGGTGTGGTTCCAGATCAATGAGTTTCTTTACGCTGATGCTGACGACAGTGGGTCCCCCATGGTCAGTCGGCCCAGGTACTGCTCCTGTGTCTAATGAAGCAGGACATCCCAGAGGAGGCGCTGTGCTCTGGGCAACAGGGTGGCCTCCTGGGTCAGAAACCAGGTGTCCCATGACTCCCACAGCAACAAACAGACACAAAACACAGCACTTACTGGTACAACATCAAGGTCAAAATGTGTCTGAGAAATAAGCAATTCCGGATAATTCAAACAATATTATGCACTAATCATTATGCAACAATGGATATGGGAAGACTCCAAATGGAAGCAAAGTAGATCCTGTTTTGTTGCCTGGCATTGCATTCCTAATCACTTAGTATACAAAGAACTTGAAGGATTGCACTGCCAGGCAACCTGTTTTATACCAAACCAATCTGACTTTGAGACAATAACCTGCAAAGGGCTCCGAGCTTGTCTCACTGCCCGGCTCATTCCTTCTTTGGTGGTGGTCTGTTGGTAAGATTAGGTCATGGTTTGTTTGGATTTGGTTTTAGCTGGTGAAGAGTTCCAGATCTTTACAGAAAAGATTGCACTATATTTGTTTTGGCAACGTTGCTGTTCTGTTTTTGAGTGGGAGGTTAGGTGTGTATAAGAAACACACATTCACAACCAACTTGAACATATGCATGCACAAACATACACTAATACTACATAGTAAGGTCACATGACTGTAGTGTGAGTATCACTAGTATCACTATATCTATGTCTTGGTGCTATGGCTCTAGCCTGTGCCACCCACCCCCCATCTGTGTCCATGGTCCCCCAGTCCATCTGGCTCTTCCTCTGCGTCTGGCAACTTGTCACCTAAAATATCTGCTAATTACACTCTCGTTTTGCTGTAGAATGTAGGAGGGAGGGGGACAAAGACATGACCTTAAGCTGAATTTAAGAGGCCGAACAAACGAGGAACAAGGAACAACAATGAACACTGTTAATACTCCCTGAGACAGTGATGAAATAAAGGTTTTATAAGGTAACGCTGATTTGCATGGATTTGTTTAAGGTGGGACACTAGCGAATGGTGACGTTACAGTCATTCTCTGGCCGTGAATACAGCAACATTGCACTTTTTTATAATAAATACAAGTAAATACTGCACTAAAAGCCTATGGACATAACTGTAACTCTACCTCTTCCCTAACTCTAACACCTAATCCAATTTCTTTCAGACTGGTTAAGTAAAACATTGCAAAATCTGCGAAAATAAGATGTTCCGTGTGTTCTTTCCATTTGTATTGATGCCCAAAACTTCATACGAACCGTTCCAGATTTTGTCCATCCTGCTGCCTGCTGCTGCTGAGTCTAGCGCCACAAATGCCACTTTCACAGATCTACAGAACAATGCAAGCTGTTACTTAAGGAACAGCATGGACCTAAAGAGTTAGACTGACATTTAGAAGCACACTTTGCTGGAATATTAACTTTCTCAGACAAGCGCAATTAGACTAATTGTCATTCGACCCAAAACATTTGCATAGTGGCAGCAGTGAGCGTTTGCCGAGGTTCAAGAAAGTCTTTGGCTACGCTGATACTTGCACACACACACACACACACACACACAAAACACCATATCGAATTGGGATTAAAGCAGAACTATAACATGGATCGAAACCAGGACTAGATCATGGCGTAAACTGGGCTCAAACCAGGAATAAACCGTGTGCGTGCGTGTGTGTGCGTGTGTGTGTGTGTGTGTGTGTGTGTGTGTGTATGTATGTGTGTGTGTGTGTGTGTGTGTGTGTGTATGTGTGTGCGTGTGTGTGTGTGTGTGTGTGTGCGTGTGTGTGTGTGTATGTATGTGTGTGTGTGTGTGTGTGTGTGTGTGTGTGTATGTGTGTGCGTGTGTGTGTGTGTGTATGTGTGTGCGTGTGTGTGTGTGTGTGTGCGTGTGTGTGTGTGTGTCCTCTTTCTGCCAGTCCTACGAACATAGTAACATACTAACATTTAGTCCTCGATGTCATTCGACCGTTTGGATGTCTCCGGAGTAAAGCGAATTGGAGGTTGTTGTATCCAATTCTGATCCCTCCAGAACAATCATTGTGCTCTTGGGCAAGATGTTTTCATGTACCACTGTTGGTTGGACACGAGACCTTAAGTGAAGATTGGATGGAAGTTTCTTACCACTAACCGTTGTGTTGAAGGAATTATGATGAAGAATTCTCTCAGATTTGAGATACTTTGAGCACACAGATTCTTCACATTTACACTCAAAAATGCAGAGGAATCTTGTCTAGTAGAGTTTAGTGGCATTAAGTGTCATTGATGGATGATATTAACCAGCCATTGTGATCAGGCTTTGAACCCTCTAAGACAACAGTGTGGCATCTGCCCTGTACATTTAATGAGGATTACACAGTAGGAGCGGATCACACCCCCTATAGTCCTATAGTCTGAGCAGAAGGCCCATGATGAAGACAAGTTACTGAGTTATTTGCATGTCAAAAGCACAGAGACACTGAGACAATGGGACATTAGCATGCATCCTTCTCTTCACCACAGATGCAAATGAGATGAGTTTGACAAATCATTTAAAAGAGAGTTTTTTTAATACGCAAAAAAGGCAAGAAGTCAACTTTTCACTTTCATTAATGGTATTGGTAGTGCCACATGCTCTAATGATGGAATTTACAGTGCTAAGGCGACTTAACAAGCAGGTAATTTTATTGGAAGGCCTATTTTACATATTCTTGCTGTCTAACAAAGTGTTATTTACGCTGATTGCTCCTTTGAGGTCGCAAGCAGCTCGTGCAATGTGTCGAGATGATTTTGAAGACGTAAACAATAAAAACTACACTGCTTTTCCTGTGCGTATAAATCAATGTCTTCTTTCTTGAATAAATGCAGGGAAAGATTTAAGGGCCTGCTGTCTTATTGAGTACTCAAGTGCCCATATGTCTCCACTTGTACATGGAGTCAGGCAGCAAGGCTTAATTAAGCATGTGCAAGTGTCTCACCAAGATGTCATCTGTGCATTTTTTTATTCACAGATAAAAACATTTGAAGCATGAAACTCATTTTGGTGAGGCTCAAAGGAAAGAACGAATCGTAAACTTAGTCAAATGGTGTATGTGTTGGCAAAAATATAGCGGGATGTTACAAAATATGTGGATGGGGAATAAAACTGACACTGCTAATTGAAAATATCACTCTCATTACTGACTGGATTCTCTGGGGGTGATGGAAGTTGCCTTTGGTCTTTTATCTGATTGAAATGGAATTGGGCCACCCAGTTATGGCCTTTACCCACCACATATCAGCTTACCCAATATGTTTGATTTTTTGTTGACGGTCTAGACATGTGAATGGGCTTACATAATACCACATGATGTAAACACATTACACAGCATGTGATATCACTTTCACACACTCTCATTTTCACTGTGTACTTCAACACTAGAGGAAGGGTGAGCGAAGCACCTGGTTTTATCCAACAGTCTCCCATCCAAGGCCAAACGCTGCGTCGCTTACGAGATCAGGCGAAAGCTGGCATTCTCAAGGTGGTGCGGCCATAATGTGTAACACCAGCCGTCTGATCAATGACATTACAGTCTTCCTGAAGATGTGAGACAGGCTTCTACTCTGACAATGTTCAAATCTAAGCTAAAAACAGTTTTGTTTAGCTGTGCATGTGACTGAAAGGATTTTTCTTTACACTCTTCTCTTTTATTTCTTAAACTGTTTTGTGATTTCTGTAATTTTTTTTGTAATTCTAACACATTTTTCCTGTCGTGTGAAGCACTTTGAATTGTGTATGAAATGTGCTCTACAAATAAACTTGCCTTACATTGTTCAACTTCCATGTACAATGACAAATACAGAATTGAGGGGTGGGCAAGGACCGATCTAACTCCGTGAGAGCTTTATTGTTTTTGAACAAAATAGAAGTCCACAAACATTGAACCTGATCGTTATGTGTTGGGGATTGGATTCACAAACTTGTAATATTAATCTTATCTCTTAAAGACATTGAACTTTGTGCCAGTTTTTGCTTCACGTGGATATAGGCCCAGTAAATACAGAGATATGAATCAGGTTAACAAATCTTTAGTTTTGAGCAGTCTAGACTAATTAACTAATTTAACGGTTTCAGATGACATCACGTCATTATGATATTTAATACAGAGGGGGGGCAGCTATAATACAAAAACACCAGTCACTAATAGAAATCATCAATCAATCATTCATTTATGAATTTACCTTATAGATATTTCACGTCAAAGAGGGGATTCAGGCTCCTGTTCCCCATTTAAGATCATCACGTTCTAGAACATGAACACAACCTGTTGGAGTATACGTGTTCATTCATCTGTTGTTTTCGTATACCCTTGTGTTAGTGAACAAAATGAAATTATTGTAGGCTTATTTTCACTCTTCATCCATCATAGGAAATCCACGCACTGGCTCCTTAAAGACCACCGCATGTCACTGCTCTCTACTGGGACCCTCTCACACATCACACACGGCGAATCACGAACCATAACCTCTTCATCCACTCCTGCCATTGTAGAAGTGGGCCGAGCTGGGGGCGTAACATGGAAATCCAATTAGAGCCGCTCCACTCTACTACTGTATATGCGGAGCGCCCCTTCCTCTCCCCTCGTCATCTGTTTTTGATTAGTACTGAGGTTTCTGCAGCCTGTCAGAGCGGGAGCGGTGCTGTTTCTCCTCACCCATGCAGATGGTCTAGTCACATTGATATATAGTTATGACTGGAGACAGTGTATGGATTGCAGTCATTTAGCTGCAGTAGCGGAGGACAAGTATATATTTGCATTGGCCAGACCCCAAGGGAGCGCTGGAGAAGAAAGCAAGGGTTCTGTTACTATACAAGTGTTATGTAATATTGTTCATGTTACACTTAAGCAATAAGACAAATACACAAATGCCATATTGTGTCTCACCAATTGGAAAACCTTTATCAGAGACTGGAGAGTGTCTTCATTAACTGATTGTCTTTTCCTCTGCGTTTTTTTAATGTATGGTTATTCCTATATGCAAGCAAATGAACACCTGGACTAAGATGTAAACTATAAAGTAGCCTAAAGTCAGACACGAATAGAGCGTTTGTCAGATAAAATCTTTGTGTGTGTGTTTTGAATCAAGTTAAAGAGACAAGACAAGCATGGGTGTATTTCTGTACATAAAAATGGGAGTTTAATTGAAATTCTTGTATCAAAAAATAGCAATATCCATCCTTCAGAGCCACAAGTCCCACAGCAAAACAGAAAGATGGTGTTGAGTTTGAGGCTGTGACAACTTTGAAAGCACTTTTTTTTTTCTTTGCTTTCACATAAATCATTTGGACATAACATAAATTAGATGGATTTTCAGATACTTTTGACATAACAACAGACGTATTTATTTAAAGACTCTAAATAACATTCATTGCTCTCTCAAATTTAAGTAAACTGTTTTATTCTGTTCAACATCAACAACTTGCTTCAGTGCATCCTCCACATCTCAAAAAATGTTGAATGTAAAAATAAGTTAGGAATGAAAATAAAAGGCCAAGTAGGATATGCCAAAATTTTAAGGGGGGTTTTAAGCAAAGACAATAAATAAATAAATAGCCACAAGAGTGTGGAATGTCTACATTTTTAACGAATAAATTAAAATGCAAAGTGGGAGAAAAATGTACACACAAAAATAAAAACAAGCTGTACAATATTTTTGAGTCCATGAATATTGCATTGATTGTGCATTTCTCACTTCCCCCAAAACCTGAGGGAGGTCAGGGGGCGGGGGGCATGTAGTGTTGTAGTAGCAGTGATATGGCGGTATAGGCTTTAAGAGAATAGTCAAAGTCAAGTCAGAGAAGGAGAGAGGAGGGGGACAGAGGGGTCCTTTTGTGAGGATTGACATTTTGGAGACATTCAGAAATGACAGGATCCAGTTTCCAAAACACCTGTTTAGGCTTGAGTGAGTGAGCAGCAGTTTAAAAGAGTGTATTTCAAGTATTTCTTTGTAGCACGGCCCCCACTACCATCTCCTTCATTTCGCCTGTCTTTTAAGCCTCTTGAGTTACAGGTTGGTTGTACAATGATGGTCAAGTAGGCTCGCCATCACCGTGCAACACAACTTCACTGCCAGGCCCTGGACAATCCACAATAAGATAGACTTGTTGATACGTGGAAAGCCCCCCGAAAAGCAGCGTTCTAAAAAAAGGCACTCCAAAATCAAAATGAACACATTTAAATAATAATAAAAGGTTTTTTTCAGAGCTCTATGAGAGCAGTCATGTCTGGTAGGAGGGCCTTGCCAGCTGCATATACCAGCCTAGTAACAAAACAAATATAGTTATTAAAAAGAAGAAATAAATATTGCTGGTAAGACCACCCAAACAGTTTTAATGTTCCCCTTTAAGGAAACATGTAAAAGTAAAAGAAGATAATAAGAAAAAGTAATAAATTAGAAATTCCCTACAAAAGAGGAAACTTAAAGTACATTTTTCTCAGCCTGCAGTGGACCGGACAGTCTATTTTCAATGTCCATTTTGAATTCACAGAGTCCAGAGTTTTGGGGTCCACCCTCAGAGGCTCTCCTTGCTCGAGCTTGTGCTTGACGAAGAGTCTGTGTCAATGGTGCGTAGCCGGATTTCCCCACTGTTCACACTGGGCTCCTCTGGTGATTTGGGGGAGGACTCCACCACTGTAGTTCTCATCCAGGGGTGGTCACAGATCTGCTCCAGTGTGGGCCGGTCCGACGGGCGCAGAGCCAGGCACCACTTGATGAGCTGCTGGCATTCTAAACAAGTGAAAAAACACTATTAGTCCTCTTGAAGACCGAGCAAGCCATTTTGAATGTAACTATTCTGAGAGTTGTTCTGTTTACATAGACTAGAGAGCAACCGAGGCTCTAAAATGTAATATCATTAGTCATAGAGTGTTATGACGAGAACAGCGAGCTATGCTAGAGTGACTCACGGCGAGTGGATTTACAATATGCTACTGTGTAGGTGGCACAGGCAGCCAGTGGAAAGACTACACATGGTTTTCAGTGAGCTGTTACACAGAGTGTGTCCAGGGAGATCTAAACTGTTTATAAAGTAGGATTTGACTAGCCTTGTTCAAAGTCAAGTGGTTGTGGTTGCAATAAATAAAATTAATCATCTTTAATAAAGTACTAATAGACAATAGTCACGTATAACGCATTTTACAATCTAAGTGTGTATAGATTCTTATCATTATAATTAAACAAGAACAGCTTGGTAGGAGCGTGTCTATGCAGAATGTGAGTTGTTCCGGTTGCAGAAGCTAGAGGGCGATAGAGCCTACACATTTCTAAGTTGCTAGGAGTGACATTTACCTGCAGAAACCCTCCTCCTGAAGTACAGCCTGCCCTTGAGGATTTCCTCATCTTGCTCGAACGGGATATCTCCGCACACCATGTCGTAAAGGAGCACGCCTAGTGACCACACAGTCGCAGACCGCCCGTGGTACCTGTGGAAGCGGATCCATTCGGGTGGACTGTAGACTCTGGTACCTGTAAAACAGAGAGGGACGGTTCATTAGTGAGGCCCGGCGGGAAGTGAAGCAGAGATGTGCATGAGTGACTATGTGGGTGTCGAGTTACTGGAACTGAGCGGTGGCAGGATTTGGTGCTGAACGCAGAGGTTTAGGCTTCGCAGTGAAAAAAAGACCAAAATAAATGTCTGTGTTTAAAAAGGCTGAGTCATGGCTGAAATGCTTTCCATCTTCTAGTTGGCCACAGTACACAAACTAGCTGACCTGCTCCATCTCCTCCTCCTCCTCCTCCTCCTCCTCCTCCTCCTCCTCCTCCTCCTCTCCTCTCCTCTCCTCTCTCTGCTCTGCTCTGCTCTGCTCGGAAAGGAAATAGGGAACTTGGATACCAAACAAAAAAAGTGCAACGAGAGCCCATCACGTGAACCAACGACTCAGGTTTCACAACAAACAGCTGTTACGTGGCACTGACCGAACAGAACTAACACACGATTTCCCGACACAACGTTACAAAAAAAGAGAGGAAGTACAGTCAGTGCGTCGAGACAAACATGACTCACAGATACAAAAAAAAACACCAAAAAATAGTAAGATCCTATTGATAACGTCCTATGTTTGCAATCATAACATACGCAGTTGTCTCCCCCCCATTAAAGAAAAAACATCACCAGGACGTGTTACTGGCGTAAACGGCGAGGAAACCCTCTACCAAAAACAGACACTGCGTCACAGCCCCGTGAACGCCTCCCATGGCCGAATATAGCACGGGAGCATCAAGGGCAAAACGCGGCTCTGCCAAACAGCCACACGGCGGCCTATCCCGCTCGAATGCAAACACTAATCACACCACAAACGCCCTTCTTCTCCTTCCCCCCCGGCCTCGAATCACCAAATCGTGCAAACGGACGCGGCCCCTTACCGTCGAAATCCGTGTAGACCGTGTCCTTGAGAATCGCCCCCGAGCCAAAGTCAATAAGCTTGAGCTCCCCGGTGCGCAGGTCCACGAGGAGGTTCTCGTCCTTGATGTCCCGGTGCACCACGCCGCAGCCGTAGCAGTGTCTGACCGCGTCCAGCACCTGGCGGAAAAAGCCCCGCGCCGTGTCCTCGTCCAGCGCGCCCTTCTCCGTGATAAAGTCAAAGAGGTCCTTGACGAGCTCCGGCCTCTCCATGACGATGAGCCAGCCGTCCGGACGCTCGTAATAGTCCAGCAGCTTGATGACCCCGCGAAACGACGAGCTGACCTTCTTGAGCAGCAGGATCTCCAACGGCACCATATTTCCGTTCTGATCAACAACAAAAAAAAAATCAAAAAGGAAAAGACAATTCGTAAAAAAAATCATCATTTAAGACGCGCTCGCGGGCGTGTTTACATCGGGCTCGCGCGCTGGTTCGCATCCCCCACACACGTTAACGCGGGTGGGGGGGACCAAAACAAACCACGCACACAACACGGGAAGAAGAATACTTACAATTGTGCCCCACTCGGTCACTCGCTCCTTCGCGACGTGTTTCACAGCGACCTAAAAGGAAACAAAACATTCAAGTTTAGTGGAAAAAAGCGCGACCTACGCAGCGGAAATGCGCGTTATCACATGCGTAACAGAGATGGGGGAAAAAAGGGCGAGCGCTTTGATGGCGGCACATGGACGGTCGTAAATACACGGGCCACTTACCGGCGCGCCGTCAGAGATCCGGCTCCCGGCGTACACGGTGCCGAAGCCCCCGCTGCCCAGCACGGAGCCCACTTGGTAGACCTTCTCGAACGGCTCCTTCTCAGCTTTCACTGCGAACAGAAACGGGGCCAGTTTGGGCGGTTAGTAAATGCGCTTACGAGTCGTCGTCTTCCCGCAATAGCCTGCTAAGCGCGCGCGCCGGCCGGGGTCAGGTTGAGTAACGTTTGCGCCACTCGGCTTTACGACACTAGAGATCTAAATTAGCCGAGGGAAAAAAAAAAAACGTAACCCCCCATTACGAGAACTAAAAAACATGAAAAGTTAAAAAAAATGAGTGAAATTCCGCGCCGTGGACCTACCGGGCTGGAGCTGTATCTTCACGGGGAGGTGGTCCATGTTCGTCGGGTTGCAAATGTGCGAAAAAGAGCCAAACTTTGACAGCAACATATTCGAAAGGAAAAGCCGGTGAAATCAAATCCTATCCCGTCAGATGACAGTATTCAAGCCCCAAAAACAAAACAAAAAGAAAATAAATAAAAGATATCCAGTCGTAGTTTGATGCGTGGATGCGGGGGCGCGTCTTCAGTGGAGGCTTGTTATATATCCAGTCCAACAGTGCGGCAACTCCCGCCGCACCGCCCCGTCAGACGAGGGTCACGACCGCAAAGTTGAACGACATTTCTTGACAAAAAAACGATATGAAAGAAGCGTCTTCCGTGTCTCGACCCGCGTGTCTCGGATGAAAACAGTCCCGACAAGAGAGTGGAAAAAGAGCGAGCAAAGAGAGGTGCGCGCACAGCAGCAGATCAGGAGGTAAACTGCGCACAGAGACGCTCCGCACTGCGCTGATATCTCCAAGAGTCGCCGCTGTGTCTGAGCTTTGGCGCGGTCTCCACACGGCAATATTTTGACGTGGAGCATGAGACACGTATCCCTCCGCCACCAATACAAACTCGACACTTTATCCCGCGCGGACACCACACGGAGTCAAACCCGTCATTCGTGCGTGTGCGTTTGAACGAGCGTCGCGAATCGCTATTTCAACTTGATATTTACCGATGTTTTATAGCGGAAAAGTGCGCGCGCGAATCGGGACTACTTTTTCATAGTACAGACGCCCATGGATCTCTTGTCTAGGAGCTCTGCGCTGTGTTTCACTACAGAGTCGGGTGCAGCAGCCAATGAGATGTCGTATAAAAATACCGTGTTTATCGCGCGGACCAATCAGGGCAAAGTTGTTATAATAAAACATGCATTTAAGCGCACATGGCGGTAATGCGACCACAACAGACTCAGGTTTGAGAGGAGGAGTCACGTTTTCAAACAGACTTTTAGACATTCCTGTTGACTGGCGCGGGAGCTGTGCACAACAAGTTATTACAAGAGAACAGGACAAATGGTGTAAGATGTAAAGAACAATTTGAATATTTGCTTACTTAAAAGTGCCAATTCCTTCCCAGCAAACATGTTATGCACCTGACTAAAAGGCTTTTATTAAAGTTGAACGAATTTGTTTAGAATTATCGTAGTACTGTATGTCTATAGTATTTTGATTATTCTATGTTAATGCAATTGTTATTCTTTTTATTTTATGTAGAGTAATCTTGTTTTTTAAAGTATGGGAGTGTTTTTTACAGGAGCCTATTTATTTTTTTTAATCCTATAGCAGATTAAATTGTTTTTCTTTTTGATTTTATATAGGTTGTTTTATCATTGTTCATTGTTTTATGTTGCACCGAATCAACAAAGCAAGTTCATATTGTTATTTTTCATATCGTTTGTGAGTTATGTTCATTAGCAATGGCAATAAACCTTTTTCTGATTCTGAAGTAAATAGTTTGTAATCTTTTGAAATGTGTTTAACCCAACTAGTACACCTTGTTGAATCTGCAACATTATGTTTTAAGCAAACACAATCAAAACAAGAGCCCACTGAAACACATTGTGTGTACGAGTGGAACAAGATACAACCTGCACACTGCAATGTCCTTGATATAACAACACCAAACAACAACACACCGTCTGAGATAACAGCAGGCTGTAGTGAGCGCATGTGCACATATCTGAGAATTATTTCAAAATAACATAGAAGTGCGTTCCAATACACTTTTATTATTATTTTCTGAAGTAGGCTGTATGTAAAAGTTAGATTAACAACAAGCTCTCAAAATAGTCGATACTGTTACTTAGTGCCATCTGTTCATATTCAAAGGAAATTCTTTTGAGGGTTTTACTGTTAATCATCTGACATGACCTTGGCTTTTCTGTGAACTTTCCTCTCTTTATCTTCTGCTCTCTCCGATAAGTGCATTTGTGTGTGTTAGAACACATCACCAGAGATTTCCACAGAACCTTATCTCACCACAGCCCAGCCAACTGCAAAGTTATGCAAATTTGCAGCTTCCATAGAAAGCACAAAATTGCCAGAGCCATGGGGTAACCTCGAGTAACACTTGTGATCAAACAGAAACAATGTTTCTGTTCATGTTTACACATTCAATATTAAATAGAAAGAAACGAGCAATTTAGTGAATCATATTAGGATTAATGCCACAATTAATGCCACATATGACAACTATAACCTAAAAAAGTTGTCCTCACAGAAATATTGAAAAGAGAATTTTGTAGTTGGAAACATTCAGAAATGCTTCACAGTTACATTTACTTAAGAACATTTACTTTTAACAATTTTTTTTTACTAATTTGCTTACTACTACTTATTAAACAGTGTCACATCCCTTACTTGTGTAATTTGACTATATACCTTTTTAATTAATACATTTTCTTTTAATAATTTAAACAAAATTATCTGTACCTTATACAAAATGTTGTAACACTAAGGATGAGCGGTCGTGACCACTATATGGACACAGTAAATCAACCAAAACGTGGTGTTATGGAATGTCATAAATGAACATATTTCTGCACATTGTTTGTATGCATAAAGGGAGAGAAGAGTAAAGAGCACTGAGAGGTGGGCGGTGCACATGCATGTTAACCTCCAGGCTGGATTTCCTTATATCTTAAACAACATTTGCATAAAAGGACTTATTGGATTGCGCTTCAAAGAGAATGCAGTCTGCTCCCTGAAGAAATGCCCACACCAGCCATACTCGTGTGCCCACTCTGACCCCCAGGTATATGGATATTTTTAAACACACACAATGGAGTTTCAAAAGCCCTCTTTTAAAAAATCTATACAAACGTCACTTTTTCCTTTTAATAGTGCAATTGGTTACATAATTTAATCAGATTAATCACATTTTTGAAATCTGATAAATCACAATTAAAGGGTTAGAGTTAGGTGCTTTTTAGAATGTTATTATTTAAATGTCTAGTTGGAATAAAATCATATAATGTAGGTTAATTGTTTCACAAATCTAAAGAAATTATTTAAAACCCCAATCCAGTACAAGTTAGGTCTCAACGTTGAATTGAATTAGCTGCTGGTGTGGGCCGTGCGCCTACAACTGTTCTGTTTTTTTTTACGTTTGATCCATTTCAGTTTTAGCGCTCACACAACACGTTGGCGATTCCACAGATTTTTTTTTTTTGATTTGATACCAAGTAATACTATGGCAGATATCGCAACATCGATTTGATACTGATACCAATGAGTTTTGTACTAAATGCATTGAAAGTCCTCAACCATGAACACTTTGACGTTGGCCATCATTATTTTCTTTCAACCTATGCTTGAACTAACATGAATAGTATGAAACTACTTACTATGAATACCAGTAGTAATGGGTCAAATGAAAAGGACAAATATACCTAAGGGGACAATAAAGTGTACCTTAACCTTAACCTCGTAAATATATGTGCAGAAAACTTAAAAATCTGAAGAATGTATTACAAAAATATACATAAAAAGCATTAAAATACAGGAGACATTTTAAGTATACATTTTGTTGCGCAAGGATCGATACTTTCTGATACCTCGATATATCAAACAGCCCATCAATACCACGGTTGCTTTACATGAATGCCATGTGGAGGATCTTTTATTACAATCTGTTTCAAAATATCAATTCTATTAAAGTAAGAAATAATCTATTTAATGTATGGCATAACACATAAATGCTGTCATAATCACAGAAAGGTCTAAACAGAATGTTCTAAAGGAGAAGGTCAACACCACAAGCACGAGAAGTGCTTTGTCACCTCCTGATTGGAATAGCTCTATACAGTTTGTACTGAGACATGGTGAGTTCTCCTCGTGACAGAACAGAGCACTCTGCTGCTGTTTACTGCCATTAAACAAGTGCACACTAGATATCACTGTCTTCCTTAGCCTTTAAACCTTTGCTCATCAAACATGTGTTCAGCGTGAAAGAAATCAGGGATTAAAAATGTGGAGTATATACAGGAGTGATATACTGTTTTCTGTTTTTGGAAGACATATTTAATCTTATGATCACCAAATGTTGAACCTTATTATTATTTGTTGTTGTTGTTGTTGTTTTATGGCGTTTGGCATCCAATTGTTGCATTACCGCCAGACTTTATTCCTCAGACTTTTCGTAGTCCTCAGACTGGTCTGGACTGGCTTCACAAAACTGCCTTATTGAGTGTCTGCGTGATGTCACGCAGGCACTATATGTTCTTGTATTTTGAGTGATGTCACGCATTTTTTATTATTGAGTGTCTGCGTGATTTTCCATTTAGCCAGTTTCAGCTCCTTAACGCTTCAACCGATTTCAACATGTTATACCTCATTACGATCACTTTCGCAGTAGTACGTGTGCTATTACTTTTGACATTTGAAAAACTTGTACTTTTTACAGAATTTGCAAAAGTATTAGTACTTTTTCCCCATTTTAAATGAATTTGGGCATTATGATTGTCTGCGGAATTCTTTAGACTTTATTCTTCAGGCTTTTGTGACGGAGCCAGTCGAGCGAGAGAGAGAGAGAGAGAGAGAGAGAGAGAGAGGGAGAGAGAGCGAGAGAGAGGGGAGATGGAGGGAGAGGGAGAGAGAGGGACACCTACACACACGGGAGGGGGAGAGGGAGAGAGGGAGAGACGCAGACACTCTATCAATGGCTTCAGCCATTGCAAATTTTCTAGTTAATCTCTGGTGTTGAATAAAGTTATAGTAAGAAGCTGCAGGGATATTGCTGAATGAATGAATTGGGTTTGTGTTGTTTTTTTTTGTCACCTGTGTAAGAGCGGGTGTTTATGCAAATTATTTTTGAATTTCTTAACAATTTCAAGTAATTTTGGCTTGTAATTGACAACAACATCACAATCTGAATTCCCTTATTTGATCCCCAATGGGAACTTATTTTCGTTACAGGCATACAGCCGACCAGCAGAATAAATAGAGTTAGAAACAGTTAAGAAAACCTAAATTAAATATATCCCAGAGAAAATGAAATCCTTTTGAGCCTCAACCAAAAAAACTTTTCACTAATTACAGAAATACTGACACAGGACAAATGTTTTTCGACATAGACTGCGTTTACACGTGCTCGAGTTTCCCTGTTATGAGCCTCATCCTGGTCATGACGGTATTCTGAATATGACGTCAACATGCGCTCAGAGTAACCAGGATGCGCTCTGTAAACATACCGATGCAGTGTATTCCCTGATATTTAGAGTGGTAACTATGGCAACTGCGGCACGGATATGGCGTAACATATCTGCAGATACATTCACAGAAGAGCGTGAGGCTGTAGAGCGCATTCATTTTTAACGGTTGAGAAGTCACACAGTTTCAGTTCAGTCCGAAAGCAAAACACGCAGTCACAGAAATGGGTTTGTTGTTAAAAATGGCTGTATTGTACAATAGACAGCTTTAATGTGTTATAATGATAAAATAAGAATAAGAACAATAAAACATTTGAGTCATTTTGGGAAATTAGCAGCTGCAGCCAAATTTGTTTCTTCTGTTTGCACATTCTCAGCACCCGTTTTGAGAAATCTGGATATGTGGACAATTTGACTTTTGAGTTGAACTTAGATATGTACAAATTTGTATGAGATTACGTGCTGAACAGAGATTACTAGTATTCTATTCCCTTTGATTTTGTCTCTTCACTTTCTGGTTTTGTTCTGTTTATTTCATCTGGGCCTGAGAGTGTTTTTTCCCCTTATAATAAAAAAGAAAAATATTGAATCATATAGTGTTTACATGGATATAGATAATAGCAGGATACTTGAAAAACCCGGACTATTTGAGCGCATGTAAACACACTCAAAATGCTCATAATGATGATGTCACATGTACGCAAACAACATCAGCCATCCCGGTTTCGTCATGAGTTGTTATACGTGTTTTACTCAATGACCTGTTGTTCATGCCTTGACTGTCTGGACTGCTTTGAAGGCACTTTCGTTTTGCTTTGTTACTATTGATAAATGAAAACAGCAACCACATCTTTAAATTCTATTTTGATTTTCACATACAGTTACTTATTTTATTGCCCCGCTTGACTTTTTGTCTAGATCCTTATGGTCTTGGCTGCTCTATAACGCTGTGAAAATACTGTATCATGCCTTTTAATCGATGTTCATTCTTTATGGCACCTGTGTCGCCCGACTGTGTTCTTTTATTCTCTATATAACACCCTTAATCTCCGCTATAGATTTCTCAACTGTAAAACCAGGACTATTTGAGCTGAGTACAGATAAATCCAGAGTTTACAAGGCTTAAGTGTCGACCAAGAGCAGAGAAGCTATGAAGTATTCATGATTGTAATCGTTTTTTCCCCTCCTCAGCGTGTGGCTCAAACACATAGCCGGGCAGTTGGCCAGCACGACGGGTTGACAGCTCCGGTTGGACAGCTGTTTTGCAGAGGCCGTATATAAATGTGTGGTATGCAGCGATTCACGGCTCTCCGGGGAAATCATCATCACCACTTTTATTTATGTGCAGCACGTCTTTGATTCAGGGATGTATGAGTTGCCAGTTTAGTTGTACAGTATATAGCTTGATCTTTGCCCCAATATGTACGTTATGAAGTACTGCATCAGAAACAAATGGTAAAAAATTTAATAAAACATTTAAAATACTCTTAACATGCATGACTAGTGTTGTCACAATACCAACATTTCAAACTCAATCTTGATACTAAGGAAAAGGCTCAATTAAGGTTTATGGTTAATGGTATACTTTCTTGTTCTGTTGGAAAATGTGTCCTCTGCATTTGTCCCCTCCTTGTACCTTGTAAACCATGTACTTTTCTCACAAAATGAGTGCAATTTATTCACTAATGTAGCCATTCAAAAACAAAAGCAAAGGTCCTAATGTTTCAGTATTGATACCTTTTGAAATGTTGTGTCTCAATATTAGTTTCAGGAAGCCTATTGATTAGCGTCCTGGTATGGGTTCACTTGACGACCGTAATTAGGACTCAATACCACTACACTCTGATGGGCCGTAAACCTAAACAGGTTTGTCAACACTGATTAGCTGCTCCTATAATGTCGAGGTCTGGTTGAGTAGCAATGAAGTTTAAATTAAGTTCCAAACATTTAACCTCAAAATCAAATTCATACGATCTCCAGTTGAAAAAATGCTATGTATAGTTATTTTGGCAAACGCAAAGGGAAGTTGGTAATGACTGTAAGATACCTTGTGGCCTAGAAATAACCATCTTCTCCTTCTAAACCAGTTTCTCCTGCTTTTTCATCTTGTCCTCATGCCTAAGATGCCTTTGGGGACACTTAAAACCAGATGCACTGGGGGGCAAGTGACCACATCTTACGGCTCCAATATTTTTAGCCCAACACTACGCAGTCCAGTGGCAGCCACATTGCTCTGGTAAGCCGCCCACTGAAATCCATCCATCTCGGCTCTCAGCAGAGGCAAGCCTAAGGGATTGAATTTGTCATGTCCAATGCTTGGGTTAAGTTTAATGTGTCCACAGGGAATACATGCATACGCTGCACCACATGTGCGCTCTTGTAGGTGGTTACAAGATTGGATTGGTTTGGCATGATTTAAAAGAAAAAGTGGTTCCAACCCAAAATGTAACGTATTTCTTGTCATATGGTCCAGTGTGGTTCTCACGTGCTGTGCTTACTGCAGACCTAGTGTTATTGTCACTCCTCATACTTACTTGTTCATAATTTATGAGGTTTTACCACTAGAGCTGGTAGCGCTATGTACTGAATTTCAATCTGTTAAGGACACATGTGTCCAGCTTGTACTATCACCCCATCGCTAGCATCTGGGACTGTCAGTTAATAGAGTTAATATTTTTTACAATAGCATGTACCAAAAATATATGCTAAAACAACAACTACTACTACTACAACAAATACTACTGCTACTAATCTTATGGGGAGAGATTCTGGTCCACCGTAGCCTCCTGTCTGAAGGGAGTGTCCAGTGTGAGAAGGGTCAGCTGTGATCTGACCTGCTCAGGGTCCCGGAGGCGCATGCAGGTCCTGGCGAGATGGAAGGCTGCAGCATCATCTGCGCTGGCTTCCACTCAGCAGCTGCAGGAAATGCTGGCTCTGACTGATGAGGAGCTTATGACAAACTGATGACTTTGCTGAAGCCCATGATCATCTCCTCTGTGCTCTGGCCGTTGAGCTTCATCTCCTTTATCATAAATGAATAAAACAAACCACTCACATTAAGCAGGTGTTTGCAATCTGAAATATGCCAAATAAATATGACCATCCCTCACCTGTGCCCCCCATTTACCTGCCAGAGGAGATGGGAGTTTGTGAGCTGCTGATCAGAACAAGTTATGGATTACTGTCCTGTCTCCCATTATGTAACCACATCAGCTCCCTCCACAGCCTACGAATCTGGCAGCCATTGCATAACTGTCCATTGGCTATTTCTACACCTTACTTCACACACCTTTTTACCAAGGTTGTGTCCTCCCATTATAATTTATACAGGAAGTGCTGCTCCCATTTGAAGCTTTCATAGATGTTTGGACAGCGTGGGCGATATCTCAGTGAATGGGTGTGTACCGGTATGTGTATTAAATATTAGTCACCAGGAGTGCTCACAAAAATGTAAGTCATGCTTTTTACAGAGTCTAAGTGAAAGGTTTATTTGGAGACATTTACAACGGTAATAATTTTAATGAGCAGTCCAGAGGTGATTGCTCATTTTATTTTACAGACACGGGCAAACAGAAGTAAAATGTTTTAGCTAACATAAAAAATGTGGCCTTCAATAACTCTTTAGCCCATAGACTTTATTTGACAGTAAAGCGTGAAATGGGAATGTCGAGAGCTGGATTCATACTCACATAAGCCTGTCCCACACAGCAGGCATGTGTGCTATCCACTCGACCACGAGCAGCATGATTCCCTTACTTTCTATAACCAAAAAAATAGAATGAACAAGAAGCAAAGACACAGACCATGCATATCCTTATAAAGTATATTACACTTGTGCATCTGTTCTTCCGCTGATGGGCTTGATACAGGAAGCCAAGTTGGTACAATGGACCCAGACATTTACATGTGATCATACTGGAGATAGGATTATACATTTGTTATACATGTGTGCGGTCGGGGAAATGACTGGCCTCTTTACGTGACCAAATCGAGCTCAATCCCCGGAGTATGTCCTGGACTTCCTGTAACAACACAGTGGTCTATCTCTTAGAGGCGGTCTCCTCAGCGCGTTCACATGGGCAGCCTGTGTTTACATTCGCTGCAGGAGGGGACAGAACAGGCCGCGGGGGCTGCTGTAGCACAGTTCATTCAAACAGATCACACTTTCATCGTTTAGATAGAACACTGCTTTTACAGGGTTAGTTTTGGTTTCAAATGTTATATGCCAATCTATGGTGCAACATGTTTCTGTTTTAATGTGTTTATTCACCCATTGGGCATCCCACTATGACAATCTGACACCTATTTCAATCACTTTTCATAAGAACTATGAAATCACGCACATTCACTTATGATAGCTGCAGTGTGCTTTGCCAAAGGATACAACAATTAAAAAGATGATTAGATTCACCCATGAACTTAACATGTCCTGCCTGATTAGTGTAAGCGTATCGATTTCATTTAATTTAATTCAGTTTAGTGTTGCTATTATATTATATTCCTGGGCAGTATGTGATGCCATCGCCAATTATTTTACTTACACATTGTTAATGCTTCCTTGTAAGCATAAATGGTTTACATTGCTCACAGCCCCTTAAGGTGATTGTTTTTCACTTCATCTCTCAATAATCACTTTCGAGAAGTGTGACAGAAATCCCACCCCAGCAGCTGCTCCAGTCCCATAATCCCAGTTACCGTAGCGGCCATACCATTCACATACTACAAACAGGAAAGTTCGGACTAAGCAGCACTTCCCTCCAGTGATTTGATCCATTTAAGGCTCCATCCGGTCTTAAGAGGATACTGAGACCAAAGTTGTAAATCCCCCTGGCCTGGGCCCTCTAGGGGCATCTGCAATAAGGAGCTTGGACTGACCAATTCATGCTCCAATTAAGACACAATCAAGAGAGGTTGCACAAAGATACAAATGAATTAATTTTCTGCATTCTAAATTATTACTATACATTTACAGATACCAGATAGGATATATACATGTGATAAAATGTGAATATATAATTATATTTCTGTGATGTATTTTATCTGCATAATAGTGATATATTATCTGCATCATTAGTCTAAGAGAAGAACGGGTGTGTGACAAACTGCATTTGTGAAGGGGTCGTAAAGATGGGCCAAAGGATGATTACCCTAGGGGGGTGACAGCCCAGAGGAGTTTGGGTAATGTTTACCCAAGGCTTGATCTCTACGGAAAAATACCAAGTGCCTTGATGTGAGGCTGACCAATGAGAAATGTGACCCGCCTATTCCAGAATATCTAATAAAACCAACCAGCATGGGAAAAAACGGGGTGAGACGCAGGAGGGTCAGCCAGGCTCCTTACAAGGGCTTGGCTGACACAGCCCGGCGTTTTCTCCCATGCATGCCACACAAATGTCTGATATTTCTGTGTCGTTTCATATTCTAAGTTGAATTGTGTTCTCGATGTGTTACGGAATAGCATCTGGTGTATGTCTCCTCCCAAGGACATTTTCTAATTCCATGACATTTTCTGATCCTATCGAGCCGGACGACAAGCAGCCCCTTCGCGGAGATTGACGGGTGAATCGGTGAAGTCTATGCACAGCTAAAAGAAGTCCACTTTTCCCCGTGGCCGCCCATCGCACCTCATTCTCCGCGAGGAGAGCGCGTCGTTTCGAAGCAGCAGGAGAACACAGGTGACAAAGAAGGTCAGACAAAAACTTTGTGTGTGAAAAAGAGTTAGCCATAAAACGTTTTATGCATTAGTTTGATATTTACTGGAAAAATATCGTAGGCTTTTATGCCCAGTTAGGTATTACTGAGGAAATGCCCAGTTAGGTGTTACTGAGGAAATGCCCAGTTAGGTATTACTGAGGAAATGCCCAGTTTGATATTACTGAGGAAATATATGTGAATGTAAGCGCTGTGCACGAGCGAAGTAAGTAAGAGAGAAGTGTGAATGTGTGAATGAGGATTAATAAGTGATTAACTAACAAGTGTGAATCACAATTAATCATACAAGGGTCACAAGGCGTTATTCTGAGAGATCTAAAATTTGCAGTCATGGGTGAATCTTAAACACCACGTTTATGTCTGGAGGAATCTAATAAGGAATTTTCTCTAGAAGCTTGACATTGACCCTGACTGTAAAGCAAGTAGCATTTCTCTCAGACGACCGAGACCACATAATGCCATAATTATCACCCCAAACTGTAAAAAGACAAAGGAAAAGTCATAAGAGGATTTTGGAGGGAGACTTCCAGTATGCTCAGATGACGTGGCAGAGAGGGGGAGATAAGGGGGGTCAACAAGGCAAGGAGAATGGGAGAAGAAAGCAGTTCAGAGGACGCTCTGAACTGATGAAGTAAGCAAAACTAAACCCAGCTGGTTTTAAATATTAGTATTTGAGAGCTCTGTAGAACAAATTTAGGGTTTTTGTTTGGATTGACAACAATCAATTATAAAGATTTTATTAAATTTGATAAGAGATGAAGATGAATTCAGATTTTTATAGATGGCCAATTTTTTGGGGAATGTGATCACAGACAAGACAGGACACTTCCTGTCCCCGACATAGAAGACAAAAGTTGTGTTTTGTTTTTTGTGTGCACAGAACAAAGCTACGTTTTGTTTTGTTTTATTTTTGGACTTGACGAAAATTATCTTTTTGAACTTAATGCATGACTAGATGAAAGTACGGACGAAAAGACAGAAGTGTTTTTAAATTTAGGATCAAATGCCAGGCATGGGCCTGGAAGTGATAATATGGGTAAATGAGTGACTACTGATGTTTTTGGACATAGGAGTAGAACGGGCAGTAAGTAAAGTGATAGTAAAAGTTATATCAGTAACTTATTTATTTGTGTTATCATGAGGAAACCTCATATTGCATGTAGACGTAAGTGAGGGAATACGTTAAATAGTGACGTCAAATGCCCTCCCAGTAAAGACATGAATGTGTCATTAACTAGGGCAATTGATGCAGAAGTGGGGGGACATGGGAGGATATGGGTCATAAAGATAGTCAGAGATAAGGGGCTATTGACTGGCAAAGACTCTGGAGGAGTGTAGAGCAGCGTAATGCAGGAGAAGAATACATTTTATGAGACCCGCAGATTACCTGAAGATAGTGAAAACTAAACAGGGGGATGGGTAATCAATACATGAGTTTAGAAGCAGAATGACAGGGACATTATGAAGGATAACAGGGGAATCCCAGGGGATGCAGCGTCTGATAGTTATATCAGATGCAATTAGAAAGTAAAAGCAGGTTACAAGTGAGGGTAAAGAGTAAGTGAAAAGAGAGAAAGAAAAAGCAGGTTTAGGAATTTGGAAATGGGTGTTTCCTCCGTTACGAGAGGAAGACAGAGAAGAAGATAGAGAGAGACAGAGAGGAAGACAGATAAAGAGAGAGGGGAAGACAGAGAGGAAGATGTGACGTGACAAAGAAAAGACAAAGAAAGTAGGCAACAAGGGGATAAAAACAGGTTGATAAAAGAGATGTGCCTTATGTACAAGGGGAAGGTTTAGGATCATTTTGATTGTTATACACATATAGACTTGTTAGAACAAACTAATACACAATGTTTGTAAAGCACCACATGAGCAGGTGTGAGAGATTGAGTTTGAATCTCACCTGAAGCACATATAGAAGATTAGCACATATTACATTAGATGTGTGACCTTATACAGGCCACACCCACAGAGGAGATGTGAAATGTGATGAAAATTCTAAGTTGTCAACTGACCCTTATGGCCAGCTCAACGGGGAATTATTGAGATAATTATTATTGTTTGATGTATTTGTATTGCACAACACACACACACACACACACACACATACGCGCACACACGTGGACACCAGACATTCAGAGTTTGAGACATTTATAGTTTGAAACATCTAGAGTTTGAAACATTTGGAGTATGAAACAAATGGTGGTAAAACAGATAGGTTTGGCAGTGTCGGATTACAGACACAGACACACAGGGTGGGAGCCCAGCGCCGTGGAAGGAGGGGCTCAGCCAGGGATGTGACCACTGAACTGTGAAAGGTCAAGAGGTGACATTGCGGAGTTGGAGTGACAGACGCAATTCCATCTCTTCCTTGATTACATCCTGGATTAGTGAACGTTGTAAACTATCTGGATTATTGAATTTTGTTTAAATGTAGAATTATGTAGAAGTTTGAGAAATGGGCAAGGCCATTTATCAAATGGAGGGATATGTACGTGTAAACAAATATTCCGAATCAATAATTACTAAAAAAAATTGTAAACAAGAAAACTGTTTGAAATACACTGAACCGTCGAAAAGACTTTGTTTATCACCACAGCAGAGAACGTGTTGGAGATGTGGTGTTTACAGAAACGAGCCAAGTGGACGAGCCAAGTGGACGGAGCCACACCGCGTCGTCCTAACCAGGGGAGGACGAGATCATGGGTGCAGCAGACAACACAGCACCAGATCCATAACATCGCAGACGCAGGACTTCGTTTGTATGAGTTTTGTCCAGAGTCTACGGTAGAGTACGATACTTTGCTACAATGGATGAGGAGACAGATTCTACAGTACGCAAAGTACTATACTCTGCTACGATGAACGAGAGCCAGAGGCTACGGTGCGCATAGTACCATACTCTGTGGAAAAGAAATCAACAGTTATCATCATCACAAGTGATGACGGTAATATGGGTGCTGAACACCTGTATTATAATCGGGACAATCGGGACAATCGGGACAATCGATCAACATACACAGACATGGAAAATAGAGGGAAGAAAATAAGTGATCAACATGAAATGTATAATGTATAATGTACAATGTATAATTGACATGACAGAGGCTGAAGTAACACAATGGCATATTGTAGCCACTGTTGTTTACACTAACTAAGAGAGTTTTTTTTATCTGCTACAACATAACTACATGCAATGTTAATGAGATTATGAATTGAGATGGGAAATGTACCAGTTCATATGTGTCATAGGTGTGACCGAAGCGAGCAGCGGAAAAAGGTCTCTTAAGAAACCAAGCGAGGACGCATGGTGGTGTGGGGACACAGTGCTGAGAGGGCACTTGGAGGCAAAGGGTGTAGGACGTTGTGCCTATGTATCTCTTTTGTGGCCAGCCATGGTCATAACAAACACCAGCATCACCCAGAACCATACCGCAGGGTCAAGGTCAAGAGGTTAGTGGACAATCTGGTTCCAGTAGCACCTGATACTACGTATTTGATTCTATTGGGGTGGCCAGAGAGGTCCCTGACGAGTCAAACTGACTGACCAGAGAGCAGCAGGTTTAAGGGCTTTCCGCTTGTACTTCTATATTTCCCATCACACCGCACAAATTATGGACAAGATAAATTGTCTGTCAAATTACAGAGATTGACCAATCTGACTCAAAATTTAGGACAGTAATGCAGTAGACATGTTGTGGGCCGAGAGAAAAAGGAGTGTGTTCAATGTTTGAAGACTGTGCATTAACTTTTTGTGTGTAAAAGTGTCATTTTAACAACAATATGAAAGACATGTTGAAAACTGAAAAGAATAATATGTTTGGCATATGAGACAGTAGACTAATGCTTTGATAAACAGGAGGGAAATGTGATAAAATGTGAATATATGATTATATTTCTGTGATGTATTTTATCTGCATAATAGTGATATTTTATCTGCATCATTAGTCTAAGAGAAGAACGGGTGTGTGACAAACTGCATTTGTGAAGGGGTCGTAAAGATGGGCCAAAGGATGTTTACCCTAGGGAGGTGACAGCCCAGAGGAGTTTGGGTAATGTTTACCCAAGGCTTGATCTCTACGGAAAAATACCAAGTGCCTTGATGTGAGGCTGACCAATGAGAAATGTGACCCGCCTATTCCAGAATATCTAATAAAACCAACCAGCATGGGAAAAAACGGGGTGAGACGCAGGAGGGTCAGCCAGGCTCCTTACAACGGCTTGGCTGACACAGCCCAGCGTTTTCTCCCAAGCTTGCCACACAAATGTCTGATATTTCTGTGTCGTTTCATATTCTAAGTTGAATTGTGTTCTCGATGTGTTACGGAATAGCATCTGGTGTATGTCTCCTCCCAAGGACATTTTCTAATTCCATGACAATACACAGGAAAAATACATATATAAAAGTACAAAATCTATCATACATGTGACAAAAATGACCCTATTACCTTAAAAGGTTGTCAGAAACTTGCTTAATACATTTTAATTGAATAATTACTATTATTTGTATAATCATAGACAGATATAACAATTTGATTGATGTTGCCAGTTCTAAATGCAGACTTTACATGTGTTATTTATCTGATTAAGTTGTACAAAAATAATGAACATACTCTTTTCTGTCTTGAATAGGGAAATCCACCCCGTAACAATAGCCTATGTGCCTAGCTCCATTGTAAGCTGCATGTGTTTATGCCACAGAGGGGTCTGCAGTTATACTCTTCCATAAAAGCTGCTGTCTCCACAATTGGCTGCTCTCTGGCCTTTGGCTCAGCTCTGACAGCTCTGATTGGTCGGTGGCTGTGACAGGCATTGTGTTGACTCTGTGTCTGTGGAGCAATGTGGCACGAGCTGCATGGTCAGCAGAGTGGACACACACGCGGCCAAAGAACTGCATTTTACAACCAAACGCCTGGATTACAGCGCCAATCTGAAAATCAACAACAAGTTGCATATTCTTCTGTGTTCATTGTAAACATCCTCAATTATTCAGCAGTGCATCTAATAGCCACATGGCATTACAGAGCTTGGCCACATTGTGTAGAAATTGAAGCCTCCAAAGGCCCTAATCCATCGGTCCTGATGTTATGACACAAACACAATAGAAGCAAAGCAGCTGCAGTCTTCGCTCTGTGCTCTTCTGGCACTGAGACAATGCGAAGGTGCATAAGGTCTGCCCTCCACGCTACGCTCCTTCACACCTGAGCGCTTGTATTCAACACACATAAACCGCATCTACAGCCACAGACACATCGCATCAGCCCATCTCGCCACTGTTCAGGGTTAGCATGGTAATTAAAAGGTAGAAAGTGCAGGAGTGATTGGCACAACACCGCTTTTGCCTCCGAAAACCGATGGATTGGATTATATCAGCGAGACTGATCTAGTAAAATGTGCGGGGTCTTTAAGGAGGAAGTCTTGGTTAAAGATTTTCCTGTTTAGTTTGGCATCCAGACAAATGCGAAGTGGATAAAATATTTTCATATATTTTACTGAGCTCCAAATGCTGTGTTTTAAGTCTCAAGTAAACTAAAACAAACAACAGTTTTGAATTTCCAATGTAGAAATTACTATTAATTTGCTTATCTGTTACAAATGGAAACATACGCATTTCTAGTCTCAAAATTGATTTTGATTGATTTTGACCCTGCGACAAGTTGGCCACTGTCCAGGGTGTACCCCGCCTAAGGCCCGAAGTCACTGGGATAGGCTCCAGTCACCCGCGACCCCGAAAGGGACCAAGCGGTAGAAAATGGATGGATGGATGGATGTCACAAAAGTATAATTTGTGGTCAAGTTTATAATATATATAAGTGAAAATGTATTATGGGTTGACATTTCTGTAAGTGGCCTATCAAGTTTGTATCATAATATCCTTTAAAATAAACAAATCATATAAAATACTTTAAACCAGGCTCAGACAGACTTTTTGCACATTATTGATCCCGAGTGATTTTGCATGGCAGTGTTCTTCTGCTGTTACAGCAATAACGTCATTCAAATCAAAATTATATTTTGAATTGGGAAAGGTCCTTGCAAATCCTTCAATACAGAAAGGAATCATTTGGCCAAAACTCATGAATAATGTATGTTATGTTCATGTTCTAGAATTTGTCATATCCTCAAATGGAGGGCAAGTGACGCTTTTCCATAATGATTTTATTGACTTTGCCAAGAAACATATAAAAGCAAAATGTAAAAAATATATTTCTTCGTCAAAAGCCCTAAACTTATTGTAGTACAATGTCGTTGCTACTGCCATCTTGAGGATAAAAGATGCATGGTGCAGTGTGGGCTGTTTCAACAAAACATCCTGTAACTGAGGCTGAGCTGTTTGTTTCAGGTATAGTTTAGTTAGCGGCTGGCTAATGCTAGTTTACATGTTATTACGTGGCTATGCTAATAAACGTTAGCCTACCAGCAGATAGATATAACAAGCCTAATTTCCAACAGGTCTTATATTTTAGGATCAGACAGTCACTCACCTGCACACAAAGCCCCTGCTCTTGAACGTTTTGAGGGTTTGTCCAATACAGAGGGCTTGTAGACGACGAAGCTAAGATGTAAATGTCCGCAATTTTTTTTTTTTTGGGAAAGTTGTCGTTGCAGTGCTTATGTGTTTGATACTTGCCGCTGTAGAAAAGGCTCAAAACCCATAACTTCTTGTCTTCTTGAAGTATCGACCCTTTTAACTTTCAATTTCATGCGCTATTTTTCAGGACCTAAAATCTAAAAGCGGAACGGCAACAACATGCAAGGACGTCTTCAAAATGGCGGTGACAACAAATAAGTCACGTGACTAAAACCCAAAATACCTTTATTACTGTGTATCACTGTGCATTTGCATCGTCCTTAGAGTTGCATCTAACTTTAGATGTTGGGTTTAGGGTTACATGTGGTTATTACAGGCAATTTTATACATGTGAAATATATTAATCTGTAAAGCAAACCAAATCAAAGTCGATGCCGTTTTTAAAGAGCGGTAGAGATAATGTCTTAGTTTATATGGCGCAAGGACATGCCAACAAAGATTGTCTATCTAAAATATATTATGCTTATCAATATAATGAGCAAAGTAATTACATTTATAAGGTTTCATGTCTTGTTTCCTTAATACCTAATAGATATGTGACCTTTACATGAAAAACCCTGTACCGTACCACCTCAACACAAACACACACTTATCCACACACACAGGAGGTAATGAGAATTAATCAAGTGATGAAATGTCTCCTAACGATGGACCCCCTAATTATATGTCAATAGGCTTTGCACGCTCAGCAGTGAAATACAAGCCAGCCTCCCTGTGTTCGTAAGCTTTATAATCACTGCAACAGTGACTGGAGCAGTGCATGTATGAGATATAGCTTATTGAGCTTGTTGAATAATTATCTGCACCATGTCCAATTATATCTGGTAAATACAATTATGCCCATGTGCTGTGGCAATATTGGCTGGTGTTTCCTTATCTTTGTGCAGTATTTTTCACTGACAAAGACTGGTGGAGTAAAATGGGGCCAGTTATGTGAAATAGATAATATGTCATGTATTTACTGAACACACATACTGTAAGATTAAATCAATCCATTAAGCAATTAATAAGCAAGATAAATAATGTATTACTCCCATGGGGGTTGTGGTTGTCAACTGTCTTTTGATTACACGATAAATTAAATATTCTCCTTTTTCATTTGATAAGTGGTCATGTTTAGGGCGTACAAGTTTGGGTCCAAGTCTTAGTTGGAGTTCAAGACCAAGTTCAATCGTATCATCATCTGCATCCAAGTCACATGTCCAGTCCCTTTAAGAATAAGAGTTTTGTCATTATCTGATTAGCTGTGCTCCTTGAACCATACTGTGTCACAGCTTGATCTAGTCCAAGTTCTCTTTCCTAAACCTCAAGTCAGGAGTCGTTGCCACAGTCAAGTTCCCAATTCATCATTCATTACATTTGAGGCGAGTCATTCGAGTTACAAGGTGCTATTGTACATAAACATGTGAGGGTATATTGTATATATTAAGTGAAAATGCATGTTTATTTAATTTCACTGAGAATCCATTACCTATTTATTGCATTTTATTGTTACAGTGCTACTGATGTTTAATTCTAGTTTCTGAACTTTATTGTTGATAATTCTATTTATTCTGCTGGACAGTTGTATGTTTGTGACAAAAATGATTTCCCCCTGGAGATAAATAAAAGTAATTCTGATTTTGATTCTGAAGTCAACTCTGCCTTTATGCAGATAAAGGATAAAATATAGAAACAATGCATGTTCATCAACATATCATGACATAAATGGACTAGTAAACTACAAAAGGAAAGGAAATTACATAGAATGATTATTAGGCATTAAGCGAAGAAAGACCATTATTACAGTCTTATCTGTTGAAAGTCCTTTCATGCTTGTGCATGTGATACAGAGCTACATGAAGCATAATTGTCCTATATCCTCACTTTGGAAATGACTGGTGTGTTCAAGTCTCCTGGAAGAGTATGAAGCCTGCCACAGTTTAGACCACTTTAGACTGGTTCACTTTGGCTTGGGAACCCCCCCCCCCCCCCAAAAAAAAAAAAAAAAAAAAAAACAGCCCCAAACCGGTCCCATCCTCATTGCACCCCCCCAGTGGAAATGCTGCCTCCTTTAACTTTACAGCTGAACAAACACACTTTGTTGATTCTGTCAGTTACTTGTATATTTACAATTAAAAGCACTTTTTAAAGACTCTCTGCAGTGCCAGTGCTCTTGTTTTGCAAGATCTTATTCCACATTTTGTGTGTTTTTATGCATTTCGTTCATCGTCTTTTAGCTGGATATTATTATTGTTTTTGTAATTGGTATTATTGGATTTTATTATGTAAAGATGCAATAAAAATACACCATGTGAAATATTATGTCTGTACGTGCATCAGGAGAGCTGGGGAGAGGCTCAGAGAGAGGCGAGCACTAAGGATCTGTGACACTGAGGGAGGGCATCTGAACTGAAGAGCAATGATGGGAAACCTTCAAATACGTGACTGGTCTGCGCGCATGAAGCGAGTGCGTGATGGTGCACGTGCACACTTCTACACGTGAACACATTTTACCGTTGGTTTCACTGAATTAATGTTTTAGTTAATGGTCCATTTCACCTCTGCCCACCTCTGCCCAAAATGCGTACGCACATTTTGGGCTTCGTCTTGTGCATACCCGGTTTTATAAATGCGGCCTCAGGTATTTCAACAAATGTCAGACTAGACCTTCAAGCCTCTCTGTGTCTTTGTAGAGCAGCATCTGACCTTTACTCCAGTTTAGCGCGTCTGAAAATATGCAAATACCCGTGTTCCTCCTCTCTGCACCGCATACCTCCATGATGCTTTTTTCTTATTCTCACAGTGATGCAGATGGATTGTGGGTAATTACGGACAGCTCTTAAAGTGTGTGTAATTACAGGAGGAATGCTTGCAATGGAGAGCTGAGTGAGAGACGTGTCGTAGGCATGGAAACGGCAAAGGTGTTAATTATTTTCCCCTTTAAAGGCGAGGAGAGAAACCCCCGCTTCCAAGATAAGAATCACCTGTGAGTGCTATAGTATTCCCCCTTGCCTTTATCTGCACTCACTTCACTTTGCTCTGTGCTCTTCTTTCTTCATCCTCACCTCTGCATCCTTTTGTTGTTGTTATTGTGAACACTTCAAAATCTGCAGTATGTGGCTTTCTGTAGAAAAAAACATGGAATGAATAGGAAACGAGATATAAAGTCAAAGCAAATACTGTTGCTTGATTGAGAACAAATAAGGCAAGGTATAAAGCACATGTAATGCTAAAAGTATTTCAGTCCAACGTCAAATTAAGCTAAAAATGTAAAGTGTTTCCGTTATCATTGCTCAATGTGAACCAGCCTGTTGCGTTGGCTTTATTAACTCTTACAAATGTTTAGCACATTCAAGTGTCCCTCCAACTTTTACTGAATTGACTTTGCTATGATGGCCAAGATTTGTATCATCTCTGACAACATTTTGAAATTTCCCATGAGTGTCTTAACCAAGGCCAGAGCATGTGCACGCTCCTTTATAACGCCATATAATAATGTAGCCTGACAATAGCCTCTTAAATGTATTTCATGATTGTAATAAAACACAAAATCTGAAGGTCCGGGCCATAATTCTCGACAGGAGTTGAGCGAGAGAAATCCATACATCAGGAACAGTGCGGTTAGAAAGATTAGTCAATGTGCTACTGGGCAAGAGCGGGGGGGGTGTCAAATATGGGTTTGGAGGGTCTTTTTTCCCCCCTGAATCTATTTGCGTGATTTAATTCTAGCAGTTTAGACCTGGTTTATATTTCCCTTGATTCAAATTTTAAATTTTCAAATATTTTCTAATGTACTTGAACAATATCATTATGGTAGAGGTAACATTGGGATTAGGGGGCATAAACACCCCATAGGACAGCTGAAAATGGCAGTGAGTGACAACAAGATTAGGGAAGTGGGACTCATTAGTGGAGGATTAAGACCCACGGGCAGCATACTTCTAAGCACAACAAAGGCTATAATGGCTATCTTATTGGCACCTAATTATGGGGCACCAGTATTGCTGTTCTACTGCACAGTCAATTATTAACTAAAATAAGAGTCACAACTTAAATGATGACAAACAAGTTGCAGCAGAAGCCACATTTGCTCTAAAGTTTTGCACTATAACTTTACTGGTGGATGGTGGAGGCGGACACAAAAGTTACATAGTGCACCTTTATCAAGCACCATAGAGGCAAGTTAAGGTGAATTTGTTTTTTCCCCCATTTTTGTTTTTGATTACAGTGGCAAGAAAATACACAATTGGTGATGTAGATTGTCACAATAAGAATATTTCTATTGCATTTCAACATATTTGTTTATGTTATATATAATAGTTATAATATTATAGTTGGTGCATGGCCAATTATATAACGATTATTTTAGTATTGCAAAAACAGCTTGTGCCAAAAACAAATCCCCACAGGGTAAAAGCACATATTTTCTTCAGTAAAACCTGGTTTGATGCTTATTCATTCAGACACATATTATTTCAACACTTCTACTCCGCTCATCATCCATCACGTGCATCCACTTCCTTCTACATTGTGTTTCCACCACTTGCCATTTCTAATAGAAGTGAGGACCAAAACATGCTGGGCTGCTGCGTCCTCCCCCATTTTTTTCTGCTTTTTAATTGGTTCGTCAACATGGACCCCTACCACTGTTTGCCCAGAACCGTGGCCTCACACTTTCACATGCAAACTCGAGGACAGCCACATGCACACAACCTACACTGGACAAGCACACGCTCACCAAAACAGGAGGCCAGCAGTAAAACCACAGCCATTTGTCCAATTGGTCACTGCGTCTGTATAAACTAACCTGGTAAAGTCTTTAGTTCCATTAGAATATATATGTTCGAGAACTAGGACTAAAATAGGTCTGAAACATCGATAAACCAAACGATACAATACTGTAGGTTACACACAGACAATGTATTGCAATTGTATTTTAGGAGAGCAAATATTAGCTTTACCAGCTCGATGTGAAACAAAGAGAAATTAACCACAAGGGACCACTACCGAGTCCCTCGAATCTGACCAAACTAGCTGAGTTCCTGAGCAATCAATAGCGTGAGCATCGAAGAAGTGTGATAACTGTTTCTTGCACCTCTATATTTTTCAATATTGGCCCTCTTGTCTGATTTTGAAAGTCTGTTTTTTCCATAGTTTCAGAGCAACTACACAAAGCTCAAAACCAAGGCTAGGTGTGAATGAAACATGGTGGTACAAAGCGAAGTCCCAAAGTTTGTGAGTTTTTCAACCATTCAAGGCTCTGTAAACATATGAGTTGCGTTCAATAACTTCCAAGTACATCTTTATGGCCTTTGTGATATTTCAGCAAGGAAATAAACATACACATTTTTCCTATAGAATGTGTTTAGATTCACCAATCCCCCACTCGTGACATTACTGAAACAGCCCTGGTCAAAGTACTCAACGATCTCCTCACCTCTGCAGACTCCGGGGCCCTCAACATCCTGTTACTACTAGACCTCAGCACAGCCTTTGACACTATAAACCATTCCATCCTCCTACAAAGGCTGCGCCAACTGGGTGTTGAGGGCTCTGCACTTGACTGGCTCACATCCTACCTCACCAACAGGCAAGAGTTCATTTCCCTCTCCGGTCACTCATCCACCCTCTCCCCAGTAATGCAGGGGTCCCCCAGGGCTCAGTCCTCGGCCCCCTCCTCTTCATCTGCTACATCTTCCCCCTTGGTCACATCCTCCGCCAACTCAACCTGGACTTTCACTGCTACGCTGACGACACCCAGATATACCTCACCACCAAATCCACCCAAAACCCTCCCCTCAGCCACATTGAAACCTGCATCTCTACAATAAAATCATGGCTCACTCTCAACTTCCTCAAACTGAACAGTGACAAAACAGAGCTCCTCCTCATTGGCACCAAATCCACTCTCAATAAAACTGGTCCCTTTTCACTCAGCATCGACACCTCGACCATCACCCCCTCTACCCTGGTACGCAATCTCGGTGTCATCATGGACCCCACCCTCTCCTTCACTCCCCATGTCAGCCACATTGTCAAGACCTCATACTTCCACCTCCGCCGCATCGCCAAAATCCGACACTGCCTCACCCTCCCCGCTGCTGAATCCCTCATCCATGCCTTCATCTCCTCCCGCCTTGACTACTGCAACTCCCTCCTCACTGGCATCTCCTCCCATTCCCTCCATAGACTCCAAATGGTCCAAAACTCCGCTGCCCGCCTCCTCACCCACACCCGGTCCCGTGAACACATCACTCCCGTTCTCCGCTCTCTCCACTGGCTCCCCATCAAGCAGCGCATAAACTTTAAAATACTCCTCCTCACCTTCAAAGCTCTTCACCACCTTGCCCCCTACCTGTTTGACCTCCTCATCCCCCACCGCCCCACCCGAGCTCTCCGATCCTCCTCCTCTCTCACCCTGACTGCACCAACATCCCGACTCAAAACTTTTGGCGACAGAGCATTCTCCCGAACAGCACCCCGACTCTGGAACTCCCTCCCCCAACCTGTCCGCCACTCTCCCTCACTCACAACATTCAAATCCCGCCTAAAAACATACCTCTTCACCCAAGCCTATGACCTCCCCTACCCCTAGCCTCCTCTACCCCATTGCCTACTCTTCTACCCCCTGTTACATCCCCATCTTTTTCTCTCTACTTCTTCTGTCTTGTTCATTTTATCTGTATATTAATGTGTTCTGTACGTGTTGTCCCCCCTGTCTGTAAATACCCCCCCTTTTTTATTATGTTCAGCGTCTTTGGGTCAATGAAAAGCGCTATATAAATAAAAGTTATTATTATTATTATTATTAGATAGTGATGGTAAGCCACAAAAGGCCAGCAGTGAGTAATAAGGGTCAAATTGCATGCAAAGTCTACGGTCAGTGTAAATAGCAATACAGGTGAATGCATGAGTGGCCCAACTCATCATGTGCCTGTAGAAAATGTGACCTTTAATGTGACCTGTTTAACATATAATTACGTTTATCTACTATTTGTAAATGTGCCTTTTCTTTTCATTTTAATTGGGCGTGGTGAGGCACAATGCTGAGCCCTACTGTGAATTAATTTGCATTCACTGAGGAGAAATACAAACCATCCATACATCTCAAAGAATTCCAGAGAAAACCCGCCGTAATAAACATGATTAGAGAAATGCTGGCATGAAACTGTAACACATACCCCCACATTTACAAACAAACACAAATACTGAGACTTTAAAGTGTTTTTCCCTCCAAAATAAAACAAATCAATACGTTGATCAATAGCCTGCAAATCATTGGTTAAAAGCAGAGGACACATGCCTTAACTTGCAGTACCTTAACCTTAACCTATAAAAATAATAGCTTGATTTTACGGCGGTCTTCACATGCCTGTCATGCAGTGGTGATAATATACTGTACCTGCAGCCACACCTGCCCTCAGGCTGACTGACACATTTCATTCTGGCCCTAAGGCCCAAACGAAATACCAGTTAGGTGAAGTTTCCTGCCTGCACTATAGCAGTGTAAACGTCTTAGAGAAGTATGCAAATAAGTTGCCTTCCACTGCTAGTTTTCTCTTGTTTTTACTCAAAGTATTTGCATAAGCGTATCTGAGTGTGTGAAATGACCTTTACTCTGTGACCACCTAAGGACAAGCGCAGCACAGCCATCATTGTCATTCATTTGTTGCTGCCCCGCCCACATTTCACACATCTTTCTGTATTGTTTACTGCATAATCAACTGTTTGCATATTAAGACTCCTGACACTCTTATCCAACATCCAATTAGAAACAGTAAACAAGAACATATCTGCTGCATTTCCGTAATGAACGTGGACCAAAGAAACAGAAACCGAGCGTGATAAATGAGTTAAATCACTGGCTTGTAAAGAGAGACTTCAAACGTACAAACCAGTTGAATTTCCTCTTGACAAGATTTTATTCTACATACGCTCGTTTGTTTCTCTTGCACAAACCCATGCGAGCGATATAGGTTACACAATCCTTCCCGCTCACTTCTTATCGCCCGGTGTATTGTGACCTGATTAAGGTAAGCCGTGACTTTCCACTGTTTGACCACTGCGAGCTCAAGGTGACACTGCGGGATTGATTTGCGGCCGGCGCGTCCCTCTGATGTTCTTTTTCCACTGGGAACGCGGCCACTTGTGACCCGCTCCTGACCCAACTGCGACTCTTTCAACTCCCCTCGGCATCGGTGGTTCTCAAGCTGCGGCCCGAGTACGGCTGGCGGTGACTGGGCCCGCTCCGTGCTCTGACGTTCTCTCCGGTTGATTTTAAAGGTGCACTAAGTAACTTTTCCTGTCTTTAAGGCGATGTTATGCTTTGCTCAGGTAAAGCCAACGGACAAAGCTACAGGTCATGTCTGTGGAGAGGAGACCCAATGCACGACAAGAAGACACTTTTTTTTATTTCGTTTTTTTTTAAATCTTGCTTTATAACTGGGTTTACTCCTTGTTCAGATCAGGTTTAGTCACTGATTTACAAGCATTTACAATATCAGTTTATTCCTGATTCACTTCTGGTCTGGACCTGGTTTTATGTCTTCACACGGTCTACAATTACCGTATTTTCCGGACTATAAGTCGCACTGGAGTATAAGTCGAACCAGCCAAAAAATGCATAATAGAGAAGAAAAAAACATATATAAGTCGCACTGGAGTATGAAATGCGGTTGCAAGTGTGAAATAACAAATAATATCACACATAAGTCGCTCCGGAGTAGGATACGTATAAGTATATATGTATAAATATAAGTATAAGTCGCACCCCGGCCAAAACTATGAAAAAAGATGCGACTCATAGTCCCGAAACTACAGTATTCTTAACCTTTTCGTGGTCTGGAATTAGTCAATTATAATACCGAGAACTTATCTCAAGTGCTACTCGTGTAAAACCTCATTCTTCAGATTAAATCCTTGTGTTTTTGGTTACATCTTTGGTATTACATTGTTCTTTTTTGTTGGATTTACCATTGACAGACTTTTTGTTTTAGCAATGTTACCTGGACAGCAAAAATAATCCCTGACTCACTGATCACATGTTTCTCCAAAGAGCTTATCCGACAAAAAGTGAACACAGAATTATTAGAAAACTGTGGTGCACTTTTTCCACTCTGACGGTAACAGGAAGGAACTGGAACACACCTCACAAGGATTAGGCTAATATTAATATTGGTTGTGTGGACTTACAGGAACTGTTTTCACATAATGCATGCATGGGCACTTCAGTTACTACAGTTACTATAGTTACTACAACATAAAGTTTAATAATTACAATATGTATCCGGATAGATGGAAATTAATACATACACCACACCAATACACCACAACTATAAAAGCATGTGCGGTTGATGATTAAAGCTCTCCTCATGGGGCAATTAGAAGCTTGAATAAAAGTAATTCATGATAAAAAAACAAAAGGGATTTAGTTGGGGTTAATTAGAACAAAATAGAAATGCCTTTGATTATTTATGCGATGATAAACACACCGTATTTAATGAATATTTCTAATGTATCAGTGTAACATTAGCTCATTTTTGCACCTGTTGTACTCAAGATTAACAGTGACCGCCCACCGCTCAAGGCCAATCAGCTCTGTGGTATAAGTAATGAGCACAAGACACAAAATCTGCTTCGGAAACTTTATAAACCACTAAGTTATGAAAACATTTTGCCAAATTTTAAGTTTTACGTGTGTTTTTAGGGCTGAAAACAACAACGCGTTTTAACTCTAAGGGGCATTCACACTTTTTTATGAACTATAACATCAGGGGCCCAGGGATATAAATGAGCACTTGAACTACAGCCTGGTACATGCCGCTCTCCTGATGAGGGGAATGTGTGTTGTGCACTGGCCCTGTCTTATTGAATCATAAACTAAACTAAGGAATCTGATTTTAAGGCGTTTTAAGATTTTATGAGATCATTCCTGTCCCCTGAGCCCTATACCCGTCCTTCTCTTTCTTTCTCTCTATCTCCCCTCCTCAGCTGTGCCCCCCCCCCCCTCTCTCTCTCTCTCTCTCTCTCTCTCTCTCTCTCTCTCTCTCTCTCTCTCTCTCTCTCTCTCTCTCTCTCTCTCTCTCTCTCTCTCTCTCCTCTTCAGCTGTGCCTTTTCTTTCTCTCTCTCTCTTCCTCTCTCCCCTGGCGCTGCCCCTTGTTCTCCTTCAGATTTTTCGCCGCATGATCAAAGCCAGAGGACTGTTTGATGCTCTGCCACAATAGGACCCAGTTGGTTTGAGGTTTGGATTTCTCCGTGCATTCAGTGGCACTGAGTAGCCCAGAGTCGAGCAGTGGGCAGGACCCCCGTCTGTACGAGCTGGTCTGGACGGTGGCAATGCCAACTGTACATGATACATTACAAATGGACTCACATAATGAGTGGGTCCCATGATACTGTCTTTTCGTATGGCCAAATTCGACAACAAACAAAAACATGCTGGTCACACTAAAGACACATCATCATTTGGCAAAGCTGTAATTGCACTGCTGTGCAACAAACACAATGTGTCATATTACATGATATTTTGCATTTGAACATGACAAATGGTTGCTTACATAAGCTTTCCTGGCTTTAGGACCAATAAAACAAAATAATCCTTCAAAAAGTTTTGGACTGAAAAAATAAAATGAAGGTTTGATGAATGAAAATACATTAATCTTCATACGTAGAACAATTAAAATGTTTGAATACAGTGTCAATTTGGCCATATAAAACAAAAAAAAACCCTGGTTATGCAAGGATTGAAAGGAAGTTATTCACACAAATGCTGAAGAATTTGAAATTCCTTCATGGAACGCAAAGAGTTTTTGTTTCTCAACAACAGTTTTCTGTTTGGGGTCAGTTTTAAACATTAATCTGAAGCAGTGCGGTCACGTGGGTTTCAAACGTACTATGCACACTGCTTATTGCTGTTCCACAAATGACAATGTATCACGTCGCTCTTCAGACACATTACGAGCAGGGGGCTTTATTATTAGTGTTATTATGATTATTTTCTTATTCTTATTCTTACTCGTATTCTTATTATTAATGCTAGTGCAAACAATAAGGTTTTAGAGACAGGGATGTACAAATAATTCAATCAATATAAGTAGTAAGGAATAAGTAGTGATGATTGTGTCAAAGGGCCTTAACAACAACCAGGCACTTTCACATCTGAAATGTGCCTGCCATAACCAGTACTAGAACCACTGAGAACTATGTAATCGGAAATGTCATTAGATTGTTTATTGAAATAGAACTCAAAATCAATGTTTTACTGTTTATGAATGAATGATGTTGTTCTAATCCCAAGTGAAAAAAGAAATAAATTACTTTTTGATCAGTGTTAAGAGGCAATACAGATAATCTTCCGGTTTTCCATAACCACAGAACCTCAAAACATGTGCTGTGCAACTTCCTGGAAAGCCCAAACAACCAAACAGTAGTGCCAACCACAGCTCAGTCACTCATTGCTCATTTCCCCCACAGAAAGAAGCAAATTTGCATGAGTAATTCTTTTTTCCGGGATGAATGGCAACAAAAAAGTCCAGTTAAATAATACCCCTTAAGCATGATTAAACCTTGAAACATTATTCATATGCTTCGTTCTGTCCCATTGCACCTTCATTTCTCACTGCAATTGAATTAATGGGCACTTAAAATGACTGAAAGCATTAGACAACGGTCATGTGAAGCCTTTCAGAGATACAGAGACAATCTGCCTTATCTGTCTATCTGCCCTTTTCGATGGATTATATGTCTCTGAGCTGTTGGTGATGTCAGATAACAAAGTCATGGTTTAAGTTGGCCTGATTCCGAGGCATAAGTTGCTCATGTGTACATACGCATGACGGGGGAATTTTACATGAACATATTTTATCACTGCCAGTAAATAGTTGGAGGCTGTGTTTCCGCTTAGCACAGAATATGTACAGTAAGTAATGGAGCTTGAGTACCCACCCGCTTTTCAAACATAGAAAGGAGGAAGTAATGTATATTTAAATCTAACTTGTTCCTCGTATTTACCAGCAATTTGGCACATGGCTAGTATTTACTTGCATGAATTGTTTGGCCACTAACACAACTTTAGAACAGCTCTCATCCCAATGTGTCATATAGTATCTCACAGGGCTCTATCTTTCACAAGTTAATGAAAATGTTTTAAAATGAGATGAAAACAACATCAGGTAGGTATTTTTGTCAACATGTAGGGGAAAAACATATATATACATAAATATATATCATTTACAATCAAGTGTATAGATTTTGAAGAAAATATTCAATGAGAGACACAGAAAATCTTAAATTTAGATGGATCATTTTGAGACTTTTTGGTAGTTTCCGAACGTAAATGTAAAACAAAAATGTATTCCAACTTTAAGCTCATATAATGTTTTCATATAAATATAAGGTAGTGCTATTCTTATATTATACCCTTGTATTTCTGTGACCCCCATAACCCCATATGTCTGTGACAAATGCTGTACAAATAAATTTTACCTACTGATGCCATGTGCAGCCTTGAGCACATGGGTTTTCGAATCACATTCGTCCGCATGTGATATTGAGTCACACAATGAGATACAGTTTGGCATCATCTGAGCATCAGCACTCATGAATTAAGCTTGTCTTTGCGCCATCCACAATCGGTCGTACTCCTTGTCATGTGAGTAATGAGTAATATGTGTTCATTTTTTTATACAGGATTGATTAAACTGTGACAGGTTTTCACGTTTTCATGATTTTTCGAGTCATGCTCAGTTCCTCACAAGTCAGCATCAAGTCCAAGTCAAGTGAAATGATAAACTTTTAACAAAGTCAAACTAGGTAAAACTATGGTATGTAAGACGTGTATCAAAGTTGTATACAAGATAACATATGATAACCTTTATTTGTGCTACAATGGGGAAATCTTAATGTTGCAACATAGATTAGGAATTGACATGGAATTATAAAAAACAGATCATGTCCTTAAAAATCCACACTCTAATTCACAGTAAGTTGCTGTTATATGGACAGAAAATATTGCACCAGGATCATTGACATTATGTCACATTATTGCACATGATTATGAAGCTGAATGACACATGTTCAGGGCTAGCAGTGTTTGTTGTAGAGTCTGACAGCAGCAGAAGGAAAGATCTGTGAAACGTCTCCTTCACATAGCGAGGGTGGATCAGTCTGTCACTGAAGCTGCTCTCCAGAGTGGACAGAGTGTCCTGCAGGGGGTGAGACTCATGGTCCAGCATAGATGTGAGTTTAGCCAGGACCCTTCTGTCCCCCACCTCCTGCACCGAGTCCAGAGCACAGCCCAGGACGAATTATCTTATAGAATGCAGAACTGTACCTGTGTCTGTACAGTGGAATAAGTTCCCCATAGGCAACGGAAAACAAATAGATAAATTGAGACTGGAAAAGACCAAAAATCAAACAGACTATTTCAAGTTACGGGCAGTCGTGTGAGCTTTAGAGTGAAGAGTAAATACTGTATATTGACACAGCTGCGTGACGAACTGTACCTTCTCGTCCAATTTTAGATCTGGTTCACAGCCAGGTAAAAGCAATGAAAGTATAGCTCTGTAGATAAACTATTTCCATGGGACATTCAATTGTAATTGTTATTTAATTGATAAATAATAAGGTGCGGTAACCGTTTTTTGAGTGACGCACACGTTTTGTTTGAAATATTTGCTTCGCCCACATTCTCTCACTTTCTCACCATGACACACACAAACCAGTCTGGGATAGTCAGTTTGTTTCACTGTGGTTCACATCCAGCAACACCTTTACAGGACCAACAAGTGGCTGTTACTTCTATAAAGCTGTGAATTGACATATACCCTATAAAGTGCATCTTTCTCAACAAGCTGATTTTCAGAGGGTGAAAGGTTTTACCTGAAATGGAAATGATACAAGTCACCACAAGTCAGGCACTATGCACATTTAAGGCGAGACACTGCAGGTGAACAGGAAAATATTTACAGGTATCCTTTTGAAAATTACTTAACTTAAGTTTTGTAACACTGTGCAAGAAAATGGCCAAAATCTCACATATAAAATGGTTTGAATTTGACTATTATATACAAACAAATGTCCAGAAGGGATTTTGGATATTGTATTTGGTTTTCAAGAAAGTGTGAAATTCAAATTTTTTCAAAATGTTCACTTTTTTTGTTAAAACTTCTAATTTAGGATAATAATTACATATAAACAAAACTTTCAATATGATCCATCAAAATCTTGTTTTTTTTTCAAGATTGTAATAAAACATCTTTAGACTGAGATTGGACAATGTTAGTGTTTCCAATTCAAGGCTTAATACGCTATGTCGAAACAGAAAAAAAACACTTACTGCCCTAACACAGAAGCAGCTGCTGTGACAAATCTCCTGCCTGATGTCTCTATCTAAAGGAGTGAGCCAATAAACAAAGTATTCCTCAGTCATGAGCCAGTAACCTTTTTATTTTGCTAACATTAAAAGCAGGAGTGTGAACAGCTCTGACACTGTGCAGAATCTGAAGCAAATCATGAGGAAGACAGGGTGTTGCTCAGGCAGGCTCCTGTGATCTGTGCATCCTCAGGGGAATGACAATCACCCAAGCACCCAATGTTCCCATGCAGTATGACGGCGTGAGAGCAGAGGGAAATGAAGTGAGAGGGGAACGTTTGCACCCGCGGCGAGAAGAGGCTGGAGAAGGTAGGGGGTGAGTGAAAACAAATATTTCTGAGCGCTCAAAAGCCTCAAATGCGGGACTACTCAAAGAATACAGGATTACTCAAACATGCAAGAATCAGTTGAAATACAATTGAGTAAACTAATAAAGAGGGAATACCGTTTAAAAGTAAATGTCAAATAATGTTTCCCCTTCAATGTAACACACCCTATTAGAATGGTCAAAAAGCCAGAGTTTGCCTCAACACATTTCAAGGTTGTTTAAATATAGCCAAATGTAGTACAAAATGAGAGTCAAATACAATTTTTCTTTACAGTTTTGGCCGGGGTGCGACTTATACTTATATTCATACTTATATACTTATACTTCGGAGCGACTTATATGTGATATTATTCGTTATTTTCACACTTGCAACCGCATTCCATACTCCAGTGCAACTTTCTTCTCTATTATGCATTTTTTGGCTGGTGCGACTTATAGTCCGGAAAATACGGTACAGTTTAAAATTCCTCTACATTAGAAGAACAAAATGTTAAGTTTACATGTTATAATAACTGGTAAGATTAAATGTAGGAGTAATAAAATACAAGATTTACAAGTCAGACAGGACAAATCTATTTCTTCTCTCTCGTACTTAAAAGAAGATTCATGGCACCACCTGGCTGTCCCAGGGTCCAGACTGTTCTGAGTGTGGACCTTTCCCCTGATTACGTCGTCTGTGAACTCTGAAGAATCTTCCACTGTTGACGAGTGACTGTGTCCGCCTGTTGAGTGTCAATACCACTGGCCCTTGTTCTGATGTGACAACAAACACATGAGGAGTATGCGCAGGTTATAGTAAACCATTCTCAAACTGTAGGACATGTGCAAATGGTGCGCTCCCTCCCTCCTCTTGATGTTAAAGTTATAGTACAATATTTGCAAAGATTACTCTGGCTGTGTGTTTTGGCAAGACACATTAACCTTGCATTACAAGCTGGATTGTCCTCAGATTTGAGTTATGTAAATCCTAGTTATTAGATCCTTTGGTCCCAAGTTGCGAAAAAATACATAAATATCACTGCTGACAACTTGGAAACGGGCTTTTCAGCTACGTAAGGTTGTTGCTGTGATTAGCAAATGCTTCTTTGAAAAATAATCTGTTCTTTCATTTATGTCAGTGGGGGCCAACAATGTTTTTGGGGTTTTGTGATTATTGTTGGTTAAAGACCTTTGTCTATGATAAACTATGTTTAATTTTCCTCGTTAGCACTTTTTTTTCTTCAAATACTTTTTGATTTATTGTTGTTGACACGTGCAACCAATAATAATCCATATCCACGCACGTAGTTAGAGATAATCCATAGCGACATTTGTCTCCTTCCAAAGGAAGCCGCACAAGCTTCAATCAATGTTAGAGGTGCAGCTGGAAGGTTGAAGGTCAAATGAGACTTGATTTGAATGCTGTACTTACAAAACACCACCTGCAAAAACACCACCAGGACTTGGGAAATGTCTTGGTGTAATTTAACAGTTAAAGAGTAGGACTCCAACTATTAAAATATAAAATCAATTTACACTTTGTAACAATAAACCTGTCAATTATATTGTTGTTAATATAACAACACAGATCAGTGTGTGGATGCAAAACGACTTTCTCCAGCTGAACTCAGACAAGACTGAAATCATCGTCTTTGGCCACAGAAACAAAGAGAAAGTGTTAGCGGTCACCTCCAGAGTCTTGCTCTAAAACCTACAAAACAAGTTAGAAATCTGGGGGTAATAATGGACGTCAAATTAATAACACCAGCATCTTTTTATCTAAAAACATTGCCAAAATCAAAAGTATAGTGTCTAAACTAGATTTGGAGAGAATTTGTCTCCAGTAGATTAAACTACTGTAACGGCCTGCTCACTGTTGCACTGTTACAGCTGCAGTACATCCAGAACGCTGCTACTCGGGTCCTGACTAGAACCAGGAAGTATGATCACATTAGTCCTGTTCTCAGGTCTCTGCACTGGCTCCTGTGGCTCAGAGAATAGACTTTAAAGCAGCTCTGCTTGTGTACAAGTCTCTCCATGGCCTAGCACCAAATTATATCTTGGACATGTTAGTGCCATATGAACCATCTCGGACTCTGAGGACCTCAGGGACCGGCCTCCTGCTGGTGCCAGAGTCAAGACTAAACATGTAGAATCTGCGTTTCAGTTTTATGCAGCTAAAATCTGCAACATTCTTCCTGAAGATGTGAGACAGGCTTCTACTCTGACAATGTTCAAATCTAAGCTTCAATTACTTTTTTTCCTGTTGTGAGAAACACTTTGAATTGTCTTGTGTACGTTACATGTCGGGATGTATCCTTTTTACTGAAATGGAAAGCTACATTACTGCAATTTTGTAATGGGAATGTTTATGTTTTATACAATGTTTCTTTCAACAATTGACCTTGAATGAACAGAGTCTCTTCCACGCTGTGACGCCAATGAGTGTGAAAAGTGCGTCATCAAGTCTCCCCAGAAACAAACAAAGCACAGGTTAAAAATGGAAAATGGAGAAGTTGACTAAAGAGGTGGGCTGAACTTAGTCTTTTAATTTTGCATAAAGCTTAAACAAACTGTAGTGTGCAGTAGTTGTGACTCAGTTCATATGTTCCGTGGATCTTCAGCAAATAGTGTCACACCATTGTACACAAAGGAGAGCCATTGCAAATGATATTGATTCATGAATGCGTCAGAAACTACAAAGTGTAAATGTCAAACGCGTCACAGTATTATGTATGCCACGGAACATATTTATCTTTAATTATGTTGGCATTATTACGCTTGAGCAGAGAATGTGCATCTGCATGCAAGGGACTGCAGAAGTTATGATAGTTGATGAACCGTAAAGGATTCATTTTGACCTCAAAGTATTGATTCGTACTGTTCTAAAGCAAGGCCTTGTCAAATCCCTGGGATAAGCATTTCTATCTTTACTCTGACAATGTTCAGATCTGGGCTCTAGTGTTCTGCAAATAAACTTGCCTTGCCCAGATCCGTTAAGGACTACCTTTCATCTGCACTTTTGTCCTATGTCCGGATACAAACCTTCAGAATACGTCTATGGATTGAGGACTTTAGGAAAGGAAGAGAACATTCTTGTCGCTTCGCTGCAGAAGGCCTCAGGTTCAAGTCTTAAGTTTGTGGTTTTTGAAGGATTTTGGGTTGGTTTGCACTCCTGACAATCTTTATCTGGATTTTATCGAATGGACGCTGCCTGCAAGCATGGCGTGGGTGTATGTGCACTCGAAGTTTGGGCATATAACATGTTTCTTTCTGTCCTGCGCTGTGACACGCCTTTGTAGCAAAAAATGTATCCAAATTTGTACAACTATACCTCCTTAATGACAATTTTCCCATTTTAAATAACTATCATATACTTCCAAATATGTCTGTAGTGTTAGTTTAACTTGTGTAATAGATGTGTAATAGATTATGTAACTGTAACATACTGAATTAAATACATAGTTTGTACAATTAGAAATATATTTTTCTCAGGAAATAAAGCTGGATATACTAAAACTTCTTATTAAAGACTATTTAAAGTGAGCTCAACATAACATAAAAAAATATATACATTTGACTTTTTTTTTAAACACCACCGGACATTTGAGTGTTTATATTCAAATTCAAAGCAAATTACACTTTCTAAAACTATGTGTGCTTTACAGAGGAAATGTTTGTGCACGTTTGAGTTTGAAGAATTAAAGCCTTATTTGGATAGTTATTTAAATTGATAACGACAAAAGCGGATGCCACGTCAAGTGGGATTGCCGTTTGCGGTTTTGCACACAAGCAGCAGCCCTCAGAGAATACAGCGACTGCAGAGACAGAGCTCCAGTGCATCATCCTTCATTATTCATGTCCTACTCAACCGCTTCAATCCAGCCTGGACCGCTCACCTTACACATGTTACACATTCATTCACTAAGCTTCTGCCCCCTCCACACACTAGCACACCTTCAATGCACCATTTTTACCATTATTAACCTGCAGAAGTCCTGTCAGAGGAGATTCATGAGACGCTGTCATGGTATATCACCATTTTGATATATTGCTAGTCTGCACATTTTCTTGAATCCTTAGGGGAAATTCTCTGACATATTCCTTTGGGAGACTGCTGTGGGGAAAGTTGAATTGGCACTTGTTCAAGCAGTAGTAGCAGATGAAAGGAGTTGAATGAGAAGTAGCCTGATTTTATTCATTCTTTTCCAGGCGGTTTTAACCACACCAGCATTACATTGTGTGCAGCGTCGGCCATACATACATTTAGTGCCTTTTGAAGATACAGCAGAAGAACAGAGCCTTCCACTAAGGTGCAACATTGAATCGAATTAAATATAACTAAAAGGCTTATCAATATTTGTCTTTTCACCCAGTTAAAGGTTTGAATTCACATTATATCAAAGCTAAGGGGAGTCGGTTGGGAGTCAGAGGTAGAAAGCAGCAGGAAAAGTATAGACTCAAACCATCACTGAAGCCACTTAATTTTATTCTGGGTTAAGATATGTATTGTTTGGACACAAGCAGGTGGTACCAGGCCAAGTCAGCACTGCGGAGAGACTCAAAGTAAAATATGTTTTTCTCAATATTTTTTTGATAATCAAGATGAGGATGAGGAAATAGGCAATAGCATACACATGGAGAAGCAGGTGAAAGACTATCACATGAAAAAAATCTATGGTGCACCTTTAAGAAGAAGCCTAATCCCACAATTAAAAAAAAAAAAATTTTAATACTATAAATGATCTAATCTTTTTGGCCATGGTTTACTTGTACGCACGTGGTCAACCTGTTATGTATGGGTTCACCATGCATTTTCCTCTAACATAAGCTGCTGCAAAATGTCAAGTTATATCAGTCATACGTAACACTTCTACCAGTTCTACTTCAGGAAACATGTCTTTGATGGGTGTAACTGCTTCAGGCCTTACACAGTTTTGGCTCATTCTTGCTGTGTTTTATTAACTGCTTTTGGCACTTTTGGGAAATTCTTGCAAAAACACGAAATGAAAAAATGCATGGATATTTTTGCAGATGGAAAATTTGCACTGCAGTGTCTGCATGTCATGACATGACAATTATATTTTACATTTTGTTATAATAATGAAGAGAAAATTTAATTTAACAGACTGCATGTTCTTTTCAGTAACTTCAACATACTGTGCACTTTCAATAGGTGAGAACAGCTGCATGGGTGATGATCTTTAAGCTTCAACATGGTATTTAAACCCGACTGAGGCAGTGAGCGGATTCTCATTTCTGATACAATCATGTGGAAAGATAAATTCTATGGTCATGGAAAAGATGTCAGTGTGTTTGAGAAGAGTCAAATCACTGGCATCAAGCGGGCGGAGTAAACATCAGGTAAAACAGAAAAAGGTAGAAGCAGAAACTAATGTACTACAGATCTGAACCCCAGTGAGAGTGTTTGTGACTGAGCTGGAGAAGGCTTTGTGCAGTGGTCACTCTCACATCAACAATACAAGATCAACTGGTGAAAAATAATGCAACACTGGATCATAATAAATATATTTAATTAAATCGTGTTGTAATCAAAGCCAAAGGCGAAATATTATGACATTTTAGAGTGTACCCCTTTTTTCTGTGGCAATTTCTTTTTGGGACAGAAAGCGTGTTTTCAAGTCCTGGAAAAAAAATTCATTCAGTCAAGTTAAATCAAGTAAACAAATTATGCCAGTTACAATGCACTGGAGGACATTTTCGGGGATTTTGACGCATTTTTGCCTTGCTTTATGTCCTTCTTTCAATTTCTAAATCCTTTATTGAACCTGAGAAGCATTTCTATAGCCAAATAATTATAAATTCTTGGTATTTGGGTGATAGAGTTCTTGCAGCTTACTCCAACGGAACAAACTCTTCCAGAAATGACCTCCAAATACTTCTCATTGATTAATATGACGATTGTTGTGAAATTCAGGAATGTACCGTACATGTCTTGTCAAGACCAATTTGTTCCTGCGCTGAAGTGTTTAGTAATCGCAGTTACAGTAAGTTACGTTTCAACATTTCCAAATTTTATTTCGGGGAGTAGTATCATTACTTTTCACGTTTTGCTTGTCCTTGAATGCAATACAATTTTGACCCCATACTTTTACCACTGCTTCAAAATGATAACCACTATCTATACGCCCCACACAGTGATCCTCTGCCCTTGTTTGACCTCCCCAAATCAGGCCAGTTTAATAAGTTATGGACTCTCTAAATGCAATGAGTAAATGAATGCTCAGTCCGTGTAGTACTTTGTCCCTGTGACATCACAAACTGAAATAATGAATGATCAAAATGACATCTATCACTGAAGTTAAGATGTGCAAGGGCAATACTTAAAGTTTAGTGTTTTCAAATTCCAAAATTCAGCTTCACCTCAAAAGACACATTCTGACATTTACTGCAGCCTCAAATTGTACTTGTTTAACAAAGACGTCTGTGTTGTAAGAGCATACAGTACAGTATTGGGCACATTTTTAAACTCCTGGATGGGTCCTTGTGTGACCTCCACATTCTTCTACAAATGGATTTATCTAAGCATAGACAGCGTTGTTTTGCAATGGGGCTAGTGTGTGCAAGTGTCTACAGTAATTATCTTCTCAGCTATCGCAATTTTAGTACCGCGTTATGAAAATTATAAGAATGAACATGCACTGTGGAATTTGGACATGTATATAGTTACGGAGCCAAAAATCTAGCAACCCTTTGTTGTGTTGTGACTGAATGACATTTACGTTAAAATCTTAAGGGGCACTTTTCAGTTTGTGCAGTAGAAATAGCAGCAATAGTAGTAGTAGTAGGAGTAGTAGTAGGAGGAACATTTAACAATGTAATAATGCACTGACATTGGATTTTTTTTCACTCTTTCCAAATCAGATTGTCAGAAATATCAATTTGAAAAGACTTTACTTATGTTCAAATACAAAATATCCTTTCTCTTCAAATGCCTTTTGTTTCTGCTCAATAATGAACCACAGACATTACAGTGTTTTAGAGCCCACAGCACACTACAGGGCAGATTGTCAAAAGCCGGCCTGCATGCACACATTCTCATGTGACCTGCACATACTTCTGCTCTGATTTATGCCAGAGGAATGGTATGTGTGCAGTGTTTATCTTGACAACTGAAATGTTTTATAGTGCCATTTAAATATATAAATACATTTCAATGTCACTCCTTTAGAGCTTCAAGGATCAATTTCTACAATACTTTATCTACCAGCATTTGCGCTACTTGTTGTTGTTCTTTCCAGACTAGATATAATAGACCCTTAAAAACATTGCAAACAAAAACATGCTAAATTCCGGTGTGTTACGGCCCCTGGCCCCCAGATCTTGTTTTGAATTGTTCCCTTCCTAACATGGTTGCGATGGGGGACATGCTAGATTCCTGTTTTACTTTCCTGTTTTTCTTTCCTGTTTCCTCTGGTTGATGGGCCAATCCAGAGTCTTCACCTGCAGCCGCTTCCAGTTTGTAATGACACCCGTTGCAGCAGTTTTTACTTTTGCATGAGGAAATGTTGTCATTTGCAAATAGTGATTATGAGTTACTACAGCTGGTGACTGCGCTGAGGCCATTAAATGGGGCTCATAGGATACAAACGCCCACAGAAAGTCAAAGGAGTTCAGCACGGATCTGAAAAAGCCAATCATTGACTTGAACAAGTCAGGAAAGTCACTTGGAGCCATATCAAAGCAGCTGCAGGTGCCAAGAGCAACAGTGCAAACAATTGTTTGTAAGTATAGTATAGTATATATAGTATATACATGCCAAGTCCATGGCACGGTTTTGTCACTGCCACGACAAAAGGGTAAAGATTCAACCGAGAAGCACCAAAAAGCAGATCTGCCAAGAATTAGAAGCTGCTGGAACACAGGGGTTAGTGTCCACTTGCAATATTTTTGGAGGAGAAAAGGTGAGGCCTTTAACCCCTAGAACACCATGCCCATTGGTGGTGGTGGTAGTATTATGCTGTGGGGCCGTTTTTATGGCAATGGAACTGGTGCTTTACAGAGAGTAAATGTGATAATGAAGAAGGAGGCTTACCTTCAAATAAAAATAAATAAATAAAATCATCAGCCCGAAGGTTGGGTCTTGGGTGCAGTTGGATGTTCCAACAGGACAATGACCCCAAGCACACCTCAAAAGTGGTAAAAAAAAATGGCAAAATCAGGCTAGAATTAAGGTTTTAGAATGGCCTTCCCAAAGTTCTGACTTAAACCCCTTTGAGAACATGTGGACAATGCTGATGAAACAAGTCCATGTCAGAAAGCCAACAAATTTAACTAAACTGCACCAATTATGTCAAGAGAAGTGGTCAAAGATGCAACCAGAAGCTTGTGGATGGCTACCAAAACCGCCTCTTTGAAGTGAAAATGTACCCAAAATATGAGCATTATGAGCATGAATTCTATTGCTGTACAATATGGAATAAAATCATCCAAGGCTCTAGTACTGTCTGTGCGGATAATCTTTAACATGTGCCTTTAAATTCCTAAAATGGCACTAGATTATCCAATTTTAAAAATGTCTGTGTTTTGTTCTATAGATATGGAGCTAAAAGCCTTTTTTCACAAGTCTGTGATGATGCGGCTTGACTTCAGAATAAGACTGTCCTAAGATCTTATCAATGAATACCTGATCTGTAAATAATCAGGCATAAACCAATAAGAGCCTTGTAAACAAACATTAGGCAAAGATACATATACTTTAGAATATAATTGACCGTGGTAAGTTCTGTATCGTTTTCCTCTAATAAACCCTAGAGCTTAATAATAAACTGAGTTCAGAGGTTTCAAGTCTGTTGCTGTATAATGTATATATAATATATAATATATATATATATATATATATATATATATATATATATATATATATATATATATATATATATATATATATATATATATATATATATATATATATATATATATATATATCACCATAATCCAGCACTGAGAGAAATCTAGCCTGGATTAACTGTCTTCTTTAATTAAGAGGAATTCATTGGAGAAGAAAAACAATCTGGTTTTAAGATTATTTGTCCGCTCTTGTATGTGTCGATTCGAGTATTTTCATCCAGTATTTTGTGGTGGGGTACTTAAAAATACATTTTCACTGGAGCGCCTTTTGGAGAACAGCATACATATAGTTTTACTTGAATTCAATAACACTTTTAGATTAACACAGTTTTGCTGGATGAAGTTAAAATCCACTTGGCTATTTTGAATCACTTGTACAGCAGAAAGTGCTCTAGCATATAGAATCGAATAGAAGTGGATGCTGCTATGTTTTAGATTGTGGCCAATTGAGTTTATGTAAATTATAAATAAAAGTGGTCTAAGGACGGACCCTTGAGGAACCTTTGTTATGATAAGAAAATTCAGATAGAAAGCCATCAGCAGAAACAGCTTGAACTCTATTTGTGAGGATCTTTTTTTGAATTTGTATCAAACCCAATAGCATCCAGACAATCAAAGAGAATACAGTGATCTCCAAGGCCTTTGACAGATCAAAAACAGCAGCACATTTTAGCATGATTGTCCAATGCAATAGCAATATAATTTATATAACTTTGGTAGCAGCTGTGATAGTACTATGCCCTGGTCTAAAACTGGACTGGCAGCTATTAAAATTGAATATTTGGTTAAGAAAGCACGCACCTGGTTACGCATTAGCTTCTTCAAGAGTTTTGCTTGGCAGGATGGTTCTGAGATTGGACATAAATCAACATTACAATTTGATTAGTAATTGAATATTTGCTTTGATTCCCAAACAGGGGTTAATTTAGCCTTTTACACCGGAATGGAGGCAAAAGTGAAACTGAGCATAGTGTGATTTCAATGTATAATGAAATTGTATTTTAAATGTTTACGTAATAGTAGTTTATAATGGAGACTTTATATTTTTGATGTTTACATACTTAATCACAAATTATACTTTTGTGAAGCATTTTGTTAGCATTTTGAGGCTAGAAGATTAGAGAAAAAAATCCATTTTTGTTTGAGAAAAACAAGCTAGTTGTCAATTCTATCCTCAATATTCAAAAACATTGCTTATGTTTTTATTATAAAGACTTATTCTTATATTGTATTTTGATCTGCAGTCAGTTCATTTTTGTAAAATCTGTTTACATTCTGGATTTGTAACCATTCTGATGACAGAGCATTTCAAATTGTCTAATGTTTTCAGTCTATACTTTATTGTTGTTGTGATTATATTTTTTTTTAGGGTTCTAACTTCGTTGTTGAGGATTTCCCCCTAATTTCCCTTTTGAAGATAATAATATAATAATAATCGGGCATTAGCGATCTGTCCTCCTGTGAACCTCATGGCGGCCGTTCTTGACACTCTTCACCTGAAATGAACTTCATCACGTACAACTTGTTCTCAATTATAGCTGTGCGGCAAACAAATAAAGCACATAACTCTTGAGAGTACAATGGCAAGCCTCTGCAACCCTCTCCGTGTCCTCCTCTGACCTGGCTTTGCTCTGCTGTCTTTCATTTGTAGAACACGTGGAGTTCCGCACTCAGGTATCCACATCATGTTCCCACTCCCTGCATCGTAAAGTAGAAAGTCAGCCTGACGTGTTTCAGTTCCTCTGATCTTGCGCCAATAAGTTCAGAATGGTGGCAGCTGTAGAGCATTACTTTACGTAAACTAGGCTTCTATAATTTGCGGTTTTGGGATGCCGCATACTTTCGGTGAGAACGTCAGTCACCTCTCTTTCCCTCGACTCCAAATCATGCCCTCACCTGCCCACATGTGTAAAAAAATGTTCTATTGTGACGCTTCTTGTATGCGTTTGATCACAGTGACTCAGGCTACATCTATCGGGCGACGTTGAATCGTGAAAGAAGCACTTTATTCATGTCGGTTTTTGGGGTTTACACACATTGGAGTCGGCTACTGTCAAAATGAATGGACAAACGAAAACTGCAGTCCGCTTTAATGTCACGGCTATATTTGTCTTAGCGCGAGACAGCGTGCGCCTCTGTCCGTCCCCTTTGAGAATGGGGTCTGGAATGCCACCAACGTGAACCGAAAGTTGGCCATGAAGTGCAGATGGACTGGCTGCACTCGGGGCGTGTCCTGCTCTGTTAGAAGGGATGATTGTGTGGCATAAAAAGCTCCTTGTGCCACGGCAGGCAAAAAAACTAACAGTGGTTGTCTTTGGCTGGCATCAAAAGCAGGATTGATGTTTTGTTGGCATAACATATTTCAAAACCCACTGGCCAGAAATAATGAATGAATTGGTCTAGTAAATGACTGTGCACGAATTATTATTACGATTGACTGTCACTGACATAAATAAACAAGGGATCGGCTCCAAATGCATGCCTACTTATTGAAAACCAGTCTAGCTGTGTGTCAGTTCTGATTACAAAAACATTCCTAAAATGTGTAGAGGAACATTTCAGCAGTTCATGGACTCAAATAATCATATATACTGAGAGGGTGCATCTGAAAGTCTCAAAGGGAAAGAACATTTGTTTTATAAACTTCAAACAACCATAATGCAACCCGAGCCCATGTACATTTATGCAAATTATCTTAATGCAATGTCTTGTCTTTACTTAGTCCTTATTTACATTGTTTAAGTATTGACAGTGATGGAGTTGTAAGTGTCAATTAATGATCCACGTGTGACCAGTTCATGTATTATTGTTGTATAATCACACACAATCTTTCTTCTTCTTCTTCTTCTTCTTCTTCTTCTTCTTCTTCTTCTTCTTCTTCTTCTTCTTCTTCTTCTTCTTCTTCTTCTTCTTCTTCTTCTTCTTCTTCTTCTTCTTCTTCTTCTTCTTCTTCTTCTTCTTCTTCTTCTTCTTCTTCTTCTTCTTCTTCTTCTTCTTCTTCTTCTATCCCTTTTAGTTTGGGCTGGAGTTGCCTCGTGGCACATGTGAACTTATTTAGTGTTTTTCTGTTTACCAGTGAATAAACGGATGAACCGTGTCTCGTGGCCACTCGATTCATTAACACAACGCAGGAACGATCCGGTCACACATGTACATTTTGATTAAACCCCAATTCTTCCCAAGACATTGGAAATCAGGAACTCAGTTAAAGTGGCCCAAACAAGATCTGTATGAATAATTGTATTTATTTTATCTTTTATTTCACTAAATGATGTTATTTTCTTACAGGCTGCACTCTCAAGGCTGTGTCTCAGAGCCCCTCGTGGATCCAGGGCAGACAAGTCTAGGCCAAGTCGCCCACTTCACTGAGGAGGAGACCAGGTATTAGGAAGAAATCTCGGGGACTCTGATTCATTTTGCCATAACTAACCATTACAATACAAATCAATTTGGGGGATGGGTTTAAGAGTTGAGGTTGAGTGGTCTTTTATTTGGACAGGAATCCCATTTAGAAGCTGTTATTGTGCAGACAGCGCACATTCTTCCGCAGATTATTGTGGCTCTATGTGGGATGAAAAGCATTTATGGTACAAGTACATTTATTGAGCACAGAAAAAGGAGTGAGCATCCGTCATGTTGGGTTTTTTCCATAGTTACAAGCTTGTCTAAAGCAGTGGTTCTCAACCGTTGGCAATTGCAACCCCCAACACAAAGATTAGACGGCCCCAAAGTAATAATGTAACCTCATGTCTAATGTTTTATATCATCTTGAGGATATAGACCTAGATACATTACTTTGGAAGGCCAACATATAAATATCTACATTCATCACTGCATTTGAAGGGTGTCAAGCCTTGTTTAAGACTATTGATCAATTTTCAATTTCTACCTCATTTCATCTGGAGACCCCCTGAAATCATTTTCCTGACCCCCATGTTGAGAACCACTGGTCTAAAGTAGGAACACAGTCTGCTTCCCGACATTCTTCACAAAAGCTTTACCAGATTAAAGGCTATGCAAATGGCAAGATGTACTTATGCTATAAAACTATGTTAATCTGAAAGATATAATCCTTGGTGCAGATTTTCATTCTGTTGCGGTTCAGTTATTTAAAGGTCAAGCACTTTATTGTACCCATAGGACATTTTTTCATTGCATTTGACCCATCCTTCAATGTTGCTGGGGTCAGGAGCAGTAACACAGCTGGGACCTATCTCCACATCTTGAGCTTGGCTTGGTCAGAACTGGCTGAGACTTTACCTTCAGGAATACATATTTGCGTTTGGCATTTGTATCGAGATGATCACGGTCAAATGATGAGATTAATACAACTCCAGAGCCAATGTTATGTTGGGATTGAAGGGCGTGTGACGGCACTGTGCTCGTTACTTTGAGCGTTTCTTCACAGGGCTTCACGTTCAGGGCGGTCTGACATTTCTATGTGCTCAATCAATGTTTAAAACCAAATATTACTACAACCATCAACAGACCATGGACTGCAGTCACTGTCTCTCTCTTCTCTCTCTCTCCTCTCTCTCCCTCTCTCTCTCTCTCTCTCTCTCTCTCTCCCTCTCTCTCTCTCTCTCCTCTCTCTCTCTCTTCTCTCTCTCTCTCTCTCTCTCTCTCCTCTCTCTCTCCCCTCTCTCTCTCTCTCTCTCTCTCTCTCTCTCTCTCTCTCTCTCTCTCTCTCTCTCTCTCTCTCTCTCTCTCTCTCTCTCTCTCGCTCTCTCTCTCTCTCTCTCTCCCTCTCTCTCTCCCTCTCTCTCTCTCTCTCTCTCTCTCTCTCTCTCTCTCTCCTCTCTCTCTCCCTCTCTCTCTCTCTCTCCCTCTCTCTCTCTTCTCTCTCTCTCTCTCTCTCTCTCTCTCTCTCTCTCTCTCTCTCTGTCTGTCTCCAATCTGCATCTGCTTCTGTTGTGTGTGTGTGAGAGATTGAAGACGAGTCACAAATCTGGACGAGAGCGAGACCTGCTGGAGTGGATGTGTCTACTGCCTTAAGACTGAAATACTTTGGTATAACTTCATTATTTAAATTCAAACAATTCATGTTTCAGTACTTTTCACAGGTTAAGTACACTGTTATGTTCTGTGGCAAAGGGCAATGAATGTGACACGAATGCCAAGTTATAAAGTGTATTATTGTCTTCTTTTTGCATTGATCTGCATTAAACCTAAGCAAAAAAAGAAGATGAATAAGAATTTGAGTTAAAGCAATGTCTAAACTACAACCATTCAAACATAACTGTAAGGCAGGACTCACGTTACAAAGGCAGAAGCACATGATTAAATGAAGATCGCTGCGTCCGTCGCCCGGAGCATTTCCACGAAAGTCCAAAGACCATAAAAACCCTTAAGAAAGTTTTCATCACATTATCACAAGCATTTTACACAAAATGACATGGTGTGGTCCTAAAGGGCATTTCTGTGCTCTTGGAGTCAATAAACACTTTGTACAGAATCTGGCGCTTATATGTCAGAGCAGTTTGAACAGTGTGAGAGAAAACATTGTATTTAACCACCTTCAACTTTGACTCAAAAAGATATGGTCCTTGTGAATTGGTGTAATGATGTATTTAGAGGTGTTCATATCTTTGCAAGGTTGTGCCAACTTATCAACAGTGCCTCACTCAACCAAAGTACAGTAAGAAAACGAGAAACAAAGTGAATGGCCTTTCGTTCCCAAAACAAATCCAGGGTGTGAAGCTCAAACTAAACAATTGTAGGGATTCAAACCTGTCACATAATGTCACACAATGCATTTTTCCCACGGAACTGTACCATACCTGTGCACAATATACATAAAATTGTGTCAGAAAAGCAAGCTTTTAATGTCAGATGTCAAATGTTAAATGTTGCTGCAGGAATCGTCTTGCGGCAGAAACAGTTAAAAAGAAATATATTTGATGATAAATATAGGCTTTGTTGAGATATTCGTTGTAGGTGGCTTTAGTACAATCTGGAGTTTGCTGACTTGAGTTCTCACCCTCAGCTCCTCCAGGGTGTTAAAGTCACTCAAGACAATGCCCATAAATACACCCTGAAATCAACCTCCGTCTTCCCAAACATTTCGTCCTAATGGCTAAAGTTATATGTTACATTTGATATGCAATTTCATAACATAAAGAAATTCCAAATAATACATTATTTGAAAACCTTACCTTAACCATTACAATACGTTCTATCAAATTATAACTTCAAACCATAAACATATTGATTCATGAGTAAGACATGATTCAGGCATCATTATATCTTAAATAAAAAATCTAAAATGTGCACCAATTAGATGTTATGGAATTATTTTGGTAACAAAATCCACGTCATTGTTTGAAGTTGCAAACTGATATCAATTTGTTATAGTCATGGCAGGAAAACTGAATTTGACTTCTGGAATCAAAGTGCTTTTGGACGCGGTCAGAACTGCGCTCCATTAACTGGATCAAAACAGGCACCATTTATATTCAAATCAAAGCATTTTTTTTCTCATCTGAATCTACCCATTGTACCCTAATCTCTTTATTCTAATCTACAATAATCCCACTTTTTCCTGACCTTGTCCACCCAGTGGCTGCGTCTGTCAGGCATGAAGCTGTGTTTGTCACTCAGGGAAGATTTATTGGCGAGGAAAGCGCAAAGTGGAGGAATCGGCTAAAATCTGTTTCTTAAAAGCCTGTGGTGGGTGTACGTCTCTTGGGATTGCCTGCTGTTTCAGATTAGTTAACCCTGCCTCACCTTGCCTCACTCTAAGCTCTGTACGACTTCACAAGCACTTTCTCACTTTTAGCATAACTCAAAGAACCTCTATTATTTTACTTAATACAAATTTCATCTTATCTTATAAGTATGTTCCTATTTTTAATCTTTTCATCCTTTCATGCCTTTCTGACCCCCTCCTCCACCTCTGCCATAGGATTCCATATATTAGGGCTTTTTTAGTCAATTAGAAAGACCTACTGAAAAAATGAAGGAATGCATGCACTATTATTTGACTACTTAGATATTCCTTGCCAAGCAACGTGGAGCCTAGAACAGACTGAAACAATATATGGAACAGAATATATGGCTCTGAGGCACGTTTTTCCAAAGGTTTCATCATTTACAATGGTGTAAGTAAGAACACAAGCTGAATATTCCATGCCGGCCGTGCTGCGTCCACAATGAGACTGTGGACACATTTAGGTATTTTCCATCCCGTTTTATCCAAGTAAAAGCCTTTTCACTCTTGCCAGGTGTCTGCAGGTATTTACAAAAGCTCCATTTATGATCTTTATCTATGTTGTAGTGGTTTGTCCATTTTGTTTTGGCTGTATGTAATGGAAAAGGATACGTAGCAGGTAGTTTTCCCATGATATTTTACCCATCCTCGACTCGTACAGGGGGAACATGTCGGAGACTATGTGGGGGACTTGCCTTTTCTATTTAGAGACGAAATTTCCCATGAACCCTTTGGGGATAGACACCGGCAGAGTAAATATAGAGAGATACATTCATTATATGGTGAGACGGGATTACCAGTAGTATTTCTTTTGCTTCAATTTTCAGATTTTTGACAACAAGAACATGGAGAAAAATCAAGTTAACCCAAACATTTACTCGACCTGTTTTAGTCCAATGCAAAGGTCAAACTAGAAAGATAACTGGCCTAATTTCTGCTGACCAAAACATACACAACAATCCTTTCTTCTGTGGTAGAATAGTTTTGTGGTTTCTTTATGTCAGACAATATTGGCGATGGCTGATGTAATTACCTTGACACGTTTCAAATGTAATTCATGTTTTACTCAGACGCGTTACACGATGATTGGGTGTGACATGTGTTAAGAGCGGTTCTCCTTAACACGGCCGTCCACTGCACAATTTTGGCCGCGTCTGTGATGAAAGATTTCGGATCAAGGGGAAAATCGTGAATTGTGGCTCAACAGGGGCGGGTCATAGGTCCCAGTGTGAGACAAGGACAGAGATTACATTTAGAACCGCCATTCGACCGAGATTTATAGCTGCGGACCGACATTTTGGACGGCAGCGTAAGCCCCCCGTAGCTGCATCTATAATCAATCTCTGTCAAAAATGCAAACACGAGCGCTCCTCAAAATGCCGCAAATTTCTCCATATAGCATGTAGCACTAGCCTCAGCTCATTAATACAACTCCGGTGACTTTAACCATCGTAGAGTGTGACTGTGTTCTGTCTCACGACTTTTAAATTCCCCTTGACTTGTCGTGTGACATACATAAATCTGATAAAAACAAGAATCTGTGCAGAGGACGCTCGGCTTTGAGGCGTGGTCAACCTGACAACATCATACAATATCAGAACACGGCAATAACCACATTATGGACAGGGACAATACAAAGATCATTAACCAAGCAAGAGATCAATTAATACAAATGCTGAATTTAAGAAGCAAAAGACATCAGGAAATGAGTCACTTTACTTATGTATTTACAGAATTTACTGTCACATCATGTCATGGTAATTACATAATCTCTTGCTTATTGTCTGATATAGAAGGAACAACAAAACTATTCTATTAATCCTCCAGCAAGGTACGCTCCAGATGGGCCCCGATTTCTTGGCTGCACTGGCTTTGGCCCCTGCACCTAAAGGTTACCACGGCGACGTTGATGGATGTGTCCAGTCCTCTATGCGGGGACGATAAATGACACTTTACTTTAACCTTTGTCGATCTTTTTTTTTTAATTTACAAACCATATTGCCCAAAACAGCCTCGTTTAAACATCTGCTAATCAACGCTCGTCTTTTGATTCACAAATTCCCCGACATAATAAACCCTATCTCTCCTCAGGGGGTCCCGCTCAGGATAATCCACCGAGCAGTGCAAGAGGAGCCCACTGTCTCCGGAGAAGCCGGCTTAAGGGGACACACAAAAACTGGGAACCGAGCAAGACGATGTGATCCAATTTTGGGCTTTTTCACTTGGGCTTTTTTTCCTGCCGTGTTTTGTTCTGTGCTTGTTGAAACAGGTTCCCAGGAGATGATGCCACATTGGTTTGTAAATAATCTCTGTGAAATTGTGAGTGCATGTGTGTGGTCGCCTATTTTTCCAGAAGGATGAAGGGAAATCCCACTTGCACCAATCGGAAAAACACAAGTTGAATGGAAGTTGAGCATCCGGGAAGAGTCAGATCAAGTGCACTGTGGAGGGTGACCTTACTTTGAACCTTCTCACAGTTTAACTTCCTACACTTCTTCCTACAAACACTTTATAATCGGCCACGTTTTAAAACAAAAGAACAACTATGATATTGAACAGAAACAATGCAAACAGTTGAGACAATACAGACAGTAAACAATGTGTAATATTCAAGGCCAAGGGCAAGTTACAGGACAGATCTGTGGAGAGGGGACTCTACTCACAGTAAAAAATAAATAAATCAGATTTAAGTATTTTTGGAATATAATATTCTAACTGAACAAATGCAAGATGCTGAGTTTAATGCCATACTGTGAAACATTCTGGGCAAAGCAATAACATATCCAGGGAAACGTGCAGGTGACAAACCCACCACCAGAAATGTTATCGTGCACCTTCAAATTAATGATTGAAAGTCAATCATACCCTTGCAGTTATGGGACATTTTTCAAATCAACTCTCATATTCTAATGGCATGAGTTCAATCTTGTCTGATTTTTTTCTATCCAGACAGATAAAGGATAATCCCACCAGCGCCAATCGGAAAATCGCGGTGAATTGCAGCTGAGCATCGGGCGAAACAGTCAAGTCAAGTGCGGAAGCCTAATACACGTTCATGTCTAGACTGACCGCAGCTCGACCTGGGGCAGTTTAAATACTCGAATTATGAATCAGAATCAGAAAAGGTTTATTGCCATTGCCAATGAACAGAACTCACAAACATAGAAACTTGCTTTGGTGATTCGGTGCGACATTAAACAATGAACAATGATAAAACAACCTATATGAAATCAAGAAGGGCATGCATTAAATAAATCAATATAAATCCGCTTCCCGCTGGAAATAAGAAGATAACACAGGATTTGGACTTCTACCGCTGACCCCCTGTGTTCAGGCTGAGCACGCGATTAAGACATATGATATTGAATCCTCTTTGGGCTATTGTGTGAAGCCCGTGTCGTGCCGGGCCAGCGCTTGACCTTGCATGCGGGGGTCTTGCTCTTCCCTCGGGCATTAGGGTCAGGAGTTGAGCCGGGTGCTAAGTAATGACCTTCAATCACCATCCATCACTCAGCGACGGGACGCCAGGTGAAGAGGAGTGGGCTCCGCTCCTGTCCGCCGCGCCTCCTTTAGATTAACATAATGTCCTGATTATGCCTCACTCTGGGACGACAGCGCGGGGTAATAATCAGGCATCCGGCTTCTGAAATGTTAATGGCATTTCAAGGTCGATGGGACAACAACGGACGCACAAGCGGCCTCTGAGTTTCTGTGTCCCATCAATTGTTCCACTGCACGTGTTGCTCATGGTGTTATTAACTCTGCATACTTGGTTTATTTACTATGAAAGAACTTTATAACCACGATCAACAAGATTTAGAAAGCAACTTAAGTGATGGATTAAATCAATCTAAAATAAAAAAACAAAACGTGCCTTTAACTTAAGTGTTGTAGTAATTGACAGCATGACGGTGGGAAGATTAAAAAAAATATTTAGTTTGTTCAATTAGACATGTAGCTTTTTTATTTCCATGTTTAGTTACAGTGTATAACATGCATAGATTTATAAAATACATTTTGTTAATTTAATTTAAATGCAATATTGATCTCAAATTATTATAGAAAAGGGTCTGATTCCTGCCTTTAAATGTAAAGGGTAAACTGAATGTTCCCAGTCAGAGAGATGCAGATGAGAAAAATCAATTTAGCCAAGACAAGAGTTGGCTTGAATAAGTAAAACGTTTCTATTCAAGTTTATAATACTGGCCTTTCTAACGACGTCCCCACGTGTCGTTCACATGTTACGAACCACCGCTCCACTGTTATACATCATTCACAAACACTGAGGGCGGGTGAAAGTGCAACGCATTTCACTCAAATGAAACATGATTATATTGCAGATATTACTAAAACATTTTGCCTAGTTGTCATCAGTAATTGTAAAGTTTATAATAGTACTTCCTGGTTAGACATGGGCAGCAAATATGATAGAGGTAATTCCACCTAGCAACCATTTTATATAAGTTGGCTAAAATACAAATAAATTACAAAAAAGTTATGATTTGACAATAAATATTACCTGATAACACCTATATTGATATATTATGTAACAGCAGTGAAGACACCCCTTTTCATCTCTTTTATGACTGTAAATATTCAAAGGAAATCTGGTTCTAAATAGAAACATAAATCTAGCAGAAAACCATAAACTTCTATCATAAAGAATGGAAAATAGAATATGCAGTATTTCTTTTGCTTGAGAAGTATTATTTACACAAATCAAATTCTCCAATAGCAAACCACTTTTCAAACTATTAACTATAGAACTCAAAACATATGCTCAATATCAAATAAATAAAGCTACAGTTATATTTATCATAGTAATCAAATCGTTTTATTGCATTTTTGCTCTTAATTTATAAAGGTTAGGGTTGCCTCAAGTTACGTATGATATGCTTGTATGCCTAATTTCATGTGATGTCTTAATGTTTGTGTTTGATTTAGAAACAAAAAAAAACTATACATAAAGATGAATAAACTGCAATTCCACAGATGTAAAACTGTGATACATATTCACAAGTTCTATACCTCCAGACTAAGTCATAATTAGTAAAGATGAGCACCTGTCATTGAGACTTTAAGTGTCTTGCCCAAGGACACAACAGCAGTATTCACGTGAAGCAGCTGGAATCGCTCTAGAGCAGATTTTGAACCACTCTACCACGAGCTACTGTCGCAATACTCCTGTGGATTCCTACAGCCGCACGTTGTCCTGTTTATTCTTGCAGGTGCAGATTGTTTGTCACCCTCTTGAGGTAGAGCATTATTTTGTCTTTACTTCCCAATCTAAAGTACTGTAATTTTTAAGTATTAAAAACCCGTATAACAGTAATCAGAGAGTACCAGCGTTTAGCCACAACCAGGAAGCAGAGGTCAGGCTAACAGTCATTTCAAACTATCATGTTTAATAAAGCTGTTAACAAAAATATCAATTGATTTTGTGCTGGATTAAACCTCTTAAACGTTTGACATCACTCTAGAGGCCTTGGTTAAAAATAGCAGCTTATAAAAAAAGATTTGAGTGGAAATACAGCAGCTTTTTTAATCACAATGGGAAGGTTTCACAGTTCAATGCAAAAGTCAGGGTCTAAAATACCACTGTGACACAAAGGGCTTGTACTTCCATGGTTACCATAAACCACACAAATTAGGAACAACGACTTTCCTCTATTGTTCATTAGTCACATGCAGCTTCCCATCACATGTCTGACTGCGTGTTCACAACTGATGCACACGGAACAAATGACATCGAACAACAAAAGGAGCCTGTGGATTTAATTAATTTTTTCATTACCGTATTTTCCGGACTATAAGTCTCACCTTTTTTCATAGTTTTGGCCGGGGTGCGTCTTATACTTATATTTATACTATATACTTATACTCCGGAGCAACTTATATGTGATATTATTTGTTATTTTCGCACTAGCAACCGCATTTCATACTCAAGTGCATCTTATATATGTTTTTTCTTCTCTATTATGCATTTTTTGGCTGGTGCGAATTATAGTCCGAAAAATACGGGTAGTATAATTATTTTTCATTTTCAGCAATGAACTTAATAATAAATTACCTCCAAGTCACAAAAAATCCATTATAATTGATGTAGGGAATATGAAAACACGAGTCTTTGTCATTCACTGATATCAAACACATTATGTTCACTTATGTAGAAGCACAGTAGCAGACAGCAGTCACTCAAAGCTTTATTGATTTTAAAATATGTATTTATAAGCAGGCATCTGTACATCATAGCGTGTGTCTGTGGTTGCAGTCACATTTATCTTGGTTTGGTCCTGCATGGACTTGATTTAATGCTGTTCTGGTCCTGGTTTAACCCATGTTTGGTTCCATGCTCAGGCACAGTTTTGATGTGGTGGACGCACAAGTGGGGACGCATCTTAACATGAATCTAATTTGAGATTGAAATGTGATCCCTACACCTGTCTACCCTTTCACTGTGTCCAAGTGCCAAGTTTATATATATATTTTATATCCTCTAATTGACACACTACGGATATTATAGCAGCTTTATTCTTGTTTCATTGTTTGGCACGCTCCGTTTACAAATCACCACAGCAGCAGCAAAGAAATGATGACAGATGCAGTACGAGGGTGATCAGAGTGACACGGGCAGCTGTCCCAGTGGGGGCTGACCGGCCTCTTGTGATCTATGGTTGAACTTGACTTCGGATGTCCCAGGAGGGAACAGCTCGTGCCTGTGTGTAATTTTGGAGCAGATTCTGAAGCTTTCATGTGCCACTACCTGTAATGTTACCGCAGAATATCATGATGCCATTTTGAGGCCATTTTATGAATTCTGAAACATTGATTTACAATTGTTTTCCTCTGTGCTCAATAGTTTTGAAATAAAGGGCAGATATTTGGGCTTTTTCTTTTTCCTCAGTCTGAAGGCTTTATTTGAAGGAACAGTCGTGGGGAGAGAGGGGGTTTAGACAGTTGGCAAATGTCAAGGCGTGGACTTGAACCAATGACACAGCAGCTTAAGACATTCTAGATCTACTAAAGGGGCACTAAAGAGTGGCATAGTGGGCAGATTTGAATTCAAAATATAGATTTGAATTCAAATCAATTCATTGTTAGCTTGTCAAATTGTCATTTTGGTCGACAAAAGTCCAATATCATAACATTTCAGGATATTTAGCACAGATTTTTTTCTGCACCCAAGACGGTGAATTTGTTTACAGATTAATGAGTAAAAACAGAAATAAAAGGCCAGCTACTCTAAAAAACAAAAACAAAAACTTAAATTTGTGGCATATATCGGCAAATATCGGTTATCAGCCACAACAGTGGCACTGACTTGCGACCCCACAGCAAAATTAAATTGATGCCGGTAATATTTAAATAGATATTTCCTGTAAATAATTTCACCAAATCAAACTGTTTTCCATTTAAAACAGGATAAAATCAAATGTCATTATTGATATCTTGAGATCATCTCGTGACCCCCAGCTCAGGCCTCACAAACCCCCGGGGGTCCCTTCCCCCACTTTGGGAGATTCCTGATACCCGATCAATCGACTACATTGCTAGAGGCCAACAGGCCTAATAAACAATAGATTCAACATGTACCACGCTTAACCCGCAGATAAAACACAAGTGAAATCCACTGATATATATTTGATTCATAGTAGTAGTATCTGGCTCGATATATAGATAAGTAGAAGATATTCCTCTCATGAAGGGACAATTGTAGTTAAAAAAAAAACATCATCAGAAACAGTATTCAAGTCTTGCAAATTGTCATTATTATATTATGTTTCAAAAAGTAATTGCTTTGCTCTTTGAGTCACTGTTTACTGCATTTGTTGTGGTTGAGTCTCAGGCTGGACGTCCTGAGCACGAACACCAGCTCATAACTGTAAGCTCTGCGTGGATCCCATCAGCACAGGCCCGGCCGGCTGATCAAATAATGAGATTAGAGCAGATTTAGAGAAGGCCACAGGCTTCACTCCAGGTCAGGAGGGGAGAGCTGTCTTTTAGCCAACTCAGTCTCATTTATTACATTTGTCACTGTAACCTTTTTTCAACATGTTAATTTGGTGATGCTGGCTTATCATTAGGTTTATTTTAGTTTCTTTGGTTTGGTTTGATTTATATTGGATTGGATAGAGTAAAACAATAAAAATATGGTTGTGACAATTTCGCTTTGACCCAGATTATGGAACATAACTTGTTCAATCTGATTTTGATTTTAAAATGCTGATGAAAATGTCTTACCCTTAAATTTTAGATTTAAGGGTAGATTTGTTAGATTTGTTTTTATTCAAAATTTGAACAGCTAAATTACCATTTCAATGTGTTTTCCTCACTTTGAATATAAACAAAGTGTTTAAAAAAGTTTGAATATTCAGTACGTATTATGGATTTTGAAGCCTTCACATTCAAAATCAAAAGTTTAAATTTAAAGTTCAAAAGAGAAAATTTGCTGCAAAGATTCAACATTTTTGCCCTTGGATCAATTGGTAATGCCTTGTTAAATTCACAACACACTATGCATTGAATGTTACAAATGGCAAGATAAACACAATAAAAAAAAATCGCTAACTGAAATTCACCATAAAAAACGATTCAAGCTTCTTCTAAGTGAGAAATTAGCCAGCATTTAAAATAAAAATCTGACGACTGATCTGATCTTGGCAAGACACTTCAATCATATTGTTTACCTCAGCAATACATTGTGACTAGATCTTTTAATTCAGTATGTAAAGCTGCCAAACAAAGGAGTTTCTCATTATAAACCATTCTGTACCAGTCTACACTCTCCTACTTTCCCATGCTACTGCCTGACGCTGTTATACTCAGCCAATCCGTTAGAGCACAGAAACCAAATTTACAGTTTTAAATGGCCGGATCCAATAACAGTGGAAAAGCTGGCCATAGAGTCATCAGCAACCAACAATAAAATCACAGGGAGACAAATGCTCTTGACAGTAAAATGAGTAGCTTGGGTAAATGAGCCAGACATAAAAAAGTCAAAGAGTCTTTTTCGTGTGGTCTCGCAACATCATCACCCAATCTATTATTCAAGTCGATGGTTTGAATGGGAGATTTCTTGGAAAAACTGGTCTAAAAAGAGACAAGTGAGGAAATGAAAAGCCGGGGTGAGTTATTTTCTCTGCTTTCATCATGTGGTAGTGGGTCTGCTGCTGGTCGCTCCACCTCATGCATAATGGCTAATGTATGGGCGGGGGACAGGGGCCATTACCAGGGCCCATGCACGGCGTGGTTGAAAAAAAGAGCGCTCTGGTTTCCCGTTTCACTCAAACGCACCACACACACACATTCGCTGGACTTGCACCTGTTGCCGATTCCTGTCCCAATAACTGTCAAGCGGCTCAGAGCATATGGATTCATCCCGCTCTGGGCCCCTAATACATTTTGCTTTGTAAAGGCTGCAAGAAACGGATCACGTGTCACAGAGGCCCCAAATTTGGCAGCAACCTGTTTAATCTTAAAGGGATGAAATCCATTTGCTCTTTGCCAGACCCGTTCCACGAGGGGGAAAATGAGGTCAAGTCAATAGACAAAAGCAATAGAATAAATGGGTCTATGAACAGCAAACCGCAGCCTCTAAACACAGTAGCTGTATTTAGTTCTTACAACTCAATGGCTTGTTTTAATTCCTACAAGAGCTTTGATTTTGAATGGTGGCCCATTTTAGAAACCTGGTGTGCTCTTAAGTGTCACTCCAAAGCCTTTATTTGTAATTTCGGATGTGTTTATTTTTAGAGCCAGTTTGAAGACTGTATTTTGTGCTGCTATATTGGTCTCCGTTTGCCACCTCAATTCAGGTCAGCTCGTCTTGTCAGCGGAAATTGTTAACATCTTTGTCAGGCTTTTTTGTATAGCAGTCACACACATAAACACAAAAAAGAAGCATGAAAAGGAAAAAAGATGAAGTCATTGTTTCAGATCTCCACTCGCACACAAGGCAAACTCTTTGTACTTTGCACTTGCACATGATTGACACAGTGCTATTTTCTTGCTTGAAGGGATTACTTACTACAACTAGACTACTTCCTATCCAATTCTATCGCTGTGGGGTTTTTGCTCTAAAATTAGTAAATCCTGATATTGCTCAGGCGGTAACGTCTCTGCACATGTTAAAAAATAAGGAAACTACTTCATCGGTGTTGTCCAATGCCAATTTTTAAAGCTTAAAAAGTCAAAATAAATACTTTTTAATTTGTGTTTTTTTGTCTATTTGATAGAAATTAGCCTTAGCTGCGATAAAAAAGTGAGTTAGCCAGCGCGTTGCTATGCACAGAGCCCATTAGCACCAATTAAGGAACAAATGAAGTGTCAAAATACCTTGAAAAGCCTTTTTAACCAGTAAAATAAGTATTAGAGGTGCACTATGTAACATTTCTGGTCAGTTAGTTAGAAAAAAACAGATCCAATGCATCTCAGATCTCAGACCTCATTGCTCCCTACACTCCTGCACTCACCGAGGTCTGAGGGCCAGCTCCAACTTGTCCCAAAAATGCGACTTAAAAGCCAGAGCGACCGGGCCTTTTCTGTAGTCAGGCCCAAACCTCAGAACGCTCCTCCTCCCCACATAAAGATTGCACCTTCAGTTGATGCTTTTTAGTTTAATTTAAAAACACACTTTTGCTCAGTTGCATTTAATCCGGCATGAAAATTGTGTGGTCGTAGTATCTTTTATTATGTAGGTGCCTATATATGTGTGCATCATGTGGGCATACGACATACATGGCTTCACATACAGAGACAGATTGTTCTAGAACTGTTTCACCCGCCTCCCCTCTCACCTACACAACCACTCCAAAACCTCCCCCTCTCTCTTCCCTTTGTCTGCCATAATTAAAGGATCCACTTGGCCTTGTTGGCCTGAGCCTCTTGTCTTTTCATCCGAGGGACGAGACAAGAACGCTGTCACATTCCTCTTCTCCAGTGACAGCTCCACATCATTATATTGTGTCTGTCCAAATGTCTCTCAATGTTTCTTTCAAAACCCACGCCTCCTTTCTTTGTTATTTAAAAGCAGAGGTTCCCACGGGTTTAATAGCATATAAATGATTGGAAAATTATTCATTTCAAACAATCTTGAACTCTAAAAATGTGTCCAAACTCAAGGAAAAAAGCAAAACACAGATACTAATCAACACTAAAACTAGTATTGGAACTTTATACTGATTTGAAAAAGTATCAATATTGAAAAAAAAATCCATAAATAGAACAGGAAAAGTATTGATCCATATCATAACTATCATTAGACCTAAAAAAAAAAAAGAAACAAAGCTTTTATTAATCTATCAATCAATTTTGCTTTGAAAATTACGTTCTATTGTCTAAAAAGTAATATTTTGTGTTGAGCCTTTCCGTTCGTATTGAAGTTGAGTTTGAAATCTTTCTATCATGGCAACAGGACTAAACCAGACAAAAAGCTCAAACCAGGCGTAAACTAGCACTAAAAGAGCTAAGTATTTCTTTTTTTCAGAATTAAAGATCAAAAGACCACCATAAGTCTACACATCACTTCTTTCTGCAGTCCTTTAAAACTACTAATTCATACCATTCTTTTGATGTCATTTGATTTCCTCATGCACAGCCTAAAAGGAGGGAAATGAGCTGACACTATTCACTCTTTATATCCTCGCCGCGTCTTCACTTTAAAGCTATATTAGTTGCCGTTCTGCCACATTTGGAATCACAGTCTCTACACAGCGCACCTACAATCACACATAAACCTGCTAATTCTAGGTTTTCGTTTTGCACTTGGCCCACTGGCTCCTTGCTCTCCTCGTGGGACATTTGTGTTTGGTATTTTTAGTTGGCTGCACTTTTTAATAGTGCCTGTCTCCCAGTTGTGTAATGACTGTATTGTGTTTTGTGGCAGCCGTTGGACATAGTGGAGCCCAACCAACGCACCGCTGCTGGGAACTCTTCACAAGCTCCGCGTCCAAAAAGGTTTCTGTTCAACCGCTCTTACATAAAGGATGATTTTACAACTAGAGGATGAAAAATTACATAGGAACTAATCATGGCTCATACAGACCACCTCGTTGTTGGTGATGGTCCCATATACAAATATACACAAGTCTGAACCGATACAAAGCATATTGTAAGTAGATCATTTTGAGAAATTCCACTCTATTTACCTATACAATGTAAAAAAAACTATTGGATTTACCTTTATGTGTAATTCATTCATATCTTATGCAGAAATAATGTAAACATAGAAAATTCAAAGTGATCTTGTAATCAGGGATGTAAAAACGTGACTACAACGCAACAAAATAGAAAGAAATGCAACAAAACACAACAAAAGTGTATTGAAATGAAACAAAACACAGAGAAATGGAAACAAATCTGATGAAATGCAACAAAACACAGAAAAATGGCAAAGATGCAACAAAAATGCCGCAAAATTTAGAGGAAAATGCAACAAAAATATGACAAAATACATCAAAACACAACAAAATCCAGTAAAAGTACCAACAGTCACAAGTATCTTATAAACACCACTGAGCAAAACACAAATCACCCTCTCAACAACGCAATGAGACTTCTACTTGTTCCTTGTCTATTTTACCATTTAACCTTCCCTGGTGCCACTCCAGTCCAAAATAGAGCTTCAAATTGTCAGACGGTTGTATTTATGTGCAAATTGTCACTTTGCATGAGCTGAAAATGCTTATTACAGATGCAGAGTGTCTATTTGGTTTGATTGCACATTGCCGATCCACCGCCGGTCAGTGCCGCTGGTGGTTGGAGGATGCGCTTGTGTCTGCGTGTTCTCTCTCTGTCTCTAGTGCACTTCAAGCTGAACCAACCCATTGACCTCCGCTTCGCAAATCCATTTTGGAAGTCTTACATTCCTGCAAACAAAACATGTTTTCTCCTCACACGTTTTGTTACTATAAAACGTCTCATACTATCTGTGGAACTAACATTGAGTGGATTTAGATTGATAAAATGTGACCGATTGCAAGTAAATCCTTAGCAGTTTTAGCTTTAGAACAACACTTATCTGTCATAGTAACTGAAACAATCGTATTAGGGATATTCACCGTACGCAATGGTGATGTAAAGATTTAAATTACAGTGCAACATGTAAAACAAATTGTGTGTCAGGAAGTACCTAATGTCACATAATGTAAACATGTTGTGTGTGTGTTTGACCAGCTGCACATTCACATCCTGTTCAGCTTTACATTTCCTGTTTGGACAGCTCTGTGGTCTGAGGGGCAGACGGGTCATGTGATTAGTGAATCATGTGACCAGTTACCCCAGTACGACGCCTTGGATCACCACGTCTGCCTGCTCTGACCCCATAAGCAGGGCTCTGAGGAATTTGTAAACAGATTTGTACTGTATGGATCAAAAAAGATGGTGATTCTATAATCTCTAGATTATTTGCATTGCCAAATTCACATAATATATCAAAAGCAACTGTATAAATGTGACTATAATGAGGTGTATGTTCCATGTGACTTGCAGTTGCAGGTGCATTCTATGTGCAAGACAGTTGGCCCCATGAGTTACTAACTGTATAGTTCCCTACTCTAACACACATATGTAATGCATATGGGAACTTAAATACTACACCCTATCCAGTGTCAAAACACAATAAAACTAATGGAAAATGTTCATACAACATAAACATGGCTTTTGTTCTTCACAGAGCTTTTGATGGCTAGATTAGGTTAAAGATGCACTCTGTAACTTTTCTGGTGGAGGACTGGCCGCCGACCTACTTGTCTCCATGGAGATGTAAATGCGTTGCCTGGAATATTGTGGCAATAAAGCAAAGCAAAGCCGTAACATCACCATGGAGACAAGCAGGTGGCAAAACCCCCACCAGAAAACTACTTAGTGCACCTTTAATAATTCATATTTTTTCTGCATCCAAAAAATATTCTCTCACTCTTTTGTCAGTTACAAATGTTAAAATGGTCCACAGACGTAATGTAGTTCTCTGCATCATCAGGTTGTGAAGGAAACGATCCACCACAGGCTAATAATGTTGGATCTTTTTCAGGAGACGTCAGTCTATCCAAACATTACTTCAACATTCCCCGAGTTCTCTTTCCAGGAATCTTGGAGAGGGTTCTGGTCCCACAGTGCATACAGCTGCTGGGAGTTAACATGAGATCGGCCAAGTGTAGTGCATCTGGGGGCTGCAGTGGGGGCTGGAGTCTGTTATTATTGTTTTGACTGAAGAGGAGGGGGCCCCCTCCGGGGTGAGGGGGTTCATTTGCGGTAGACCTGGCCCATTATGTCTGGCCCGTCTTGGAATCTAGGTCACTTCTGACTTCATCTTCTCCGCTGTAGACGGTTGCTACTGACCATTGCCAAAAAGCCTCTCGCTCTCTTTAATCCCAACTGGCCTTTTTTCACTCTTCAATCAATGTGCCACGCCCATCTCCCCCCTCCCTCTGACTTTCACCCCCCCATTTTCAGCGTGCACTCGTTCACTCCTGTCTCTCCCTTCTCTCAGTGCACCAAATGCCAGCCGTTTATCAGGCATAAGCAGCTGTCCCCTTTGCTCGGGGGAGTAGAGGAAAGAAAAAGCATGCCGCAAGTAAAAAAGGAGACTGCAGACTTTTGCTATAGAACTACTCTTTGAATTGAGTCGGACTTATTAGCAAACAATATTGTGTGTAGAAATTAAATAGAATCTATCAACAACTTATAATGTATTTTTGCATCATTCATGATCAAAATCAATAATTTAGAGTCACTTTTCAGAACAAACTCGTTTCTTGTGGTCTAATTTTTCATTGCAGAATTTGTTTTTTACGTTCAATAATTGTGATAAACCTTGTATCATTTTCAAGACAATTCGGTTAGTTTCAAACTCTGTCCAATACCCCATTTTGCAAGGATAACATGGTGTCTATAACACGTTCTTGCCAGCAGTAGGACCAGTACAGTGACCACACCCACTATCTCTGTCATTAGTGCAAAACTGCTCAGTTGTGAATAATTTGTTTCACTTTCAAATCTCTGTCTGTGTCGCCCAAATCACAAAATTGTCCAAATCATTAAACTGCCCCAGTTCCCCAAAGCTTCCTTCATGTCCAAAATATTTGGAATCAAATACTACTGGCTACACTACAACTACAAATGCATTTGGATACAAACGCCAATTTTCCCAGTCATGTTATAGTCTTTTCATAGCACTGGATCTGCACTTTTAAAGGTTTTTAATGACCTGTTTTTAATGACAGATGGTGGGGATTTTTCCATGTCAGTGCGTTAGACCGGACTTCTTCTTTAGACACAGTTAACCACAGAACTCTTTTAAATTAGTTGGAAAATGTGTGGGTGTCAGGGGGACTGTGCTGGTAATAAAATCCTTCCTGTCCGGGCTTTCCTTGTGCGTTAGACTGGGTGACTCTACTTCTACCTCCGCCCCTCTTCCATGTGGAGTCCCCCAAGGTTCTGTCATGGGACCTGTTGTTTTTACAGTGTACCTCCTACCTCTTGGACCACGGCTTGAAAGACATGGCATCTTTTGCCTTAATGACACAAGGTTTGGTTTGTCTTGAATCTCGATGAGAAAACAAACCAAATAAGTGATAGTGTTTAGTTTGGGCCCGTGTCAGTGCGAGCTCTTCTTTATTTCAGAACACAAAAATCCACAGCCACCAACATTGCCATCATTATGAACTCTGATTTTAAATTTGATAAACTGGTCAGTGCAGTTGTAAAATATCATCTTCATTGTAGCTAAAAGGAAATTAATTTGATATTTTTAAGACGTTGAGCGTCGTGCATGCTTTTATTTTGTAACATCTGGATTACTGCAATGCACTTTACATCAAGGACTGAACATTGATGCTCTTTTATTGTCTGCAGTTAGTCCACAACGATGCTGCAAGGAAGTAAAAAACACACGTATATATTCCCAATCCTTGTGTCTTTGCACTGGTTTCCTGCCCGTTTTAGAATTGATTTTAAGATGTTAAGATTCCACGATACACCTCGGACCTCATCCAAATGTATAAACCAGCGTATGCTTTGAGGTCCGAGGTCTGAGGGCCAGCCAGGTTGATTTTATTTCACCATGTGCAGCACAAAACTTTCTTTATAAAATGCGCTTTAGAAACAACGTGGATTAGATTGCATCATGATAGGCTGCGATTTGTTTTAACTGCGTTTCTATCTCTAAACACAGCCTTACCAAGAGAGTTGATAGTAAACACATATTTCACCTATAACACCCAGACTGCCTGATAGAACCCAGTGTAAATATTCATCCATTGTCTCCTCAGAACCAACTTCAAGGCTAACGGCGACTGAATATGCGTCATTGCTCAAAAGTGCATGAAAAACAAAGGCATAACTTAGATATGAAGCTACGAGTCAACATTCAGTAGATAACTTTGTAAGGCCCGAGATATTTAGCAAAATCTTTGAGGAGAGCCCAGAGCAGAAACATAGGCTTTGTATGGTAAAAAGTAGCAGAGGTGGTGGTATTTATTCATATGTGGCTGGTATAAAGTAAGCTGCAGTCGTTGTGCCCGGACCTGTGAGTGCCTGTTATCTATGGAGATGAGATAAAGGTGGAAGCAAAGGTTTAGACCTTGAATGAATTTCAAGTGTATATGTCATACACCTGTTTTTATAAGACCTTTACATCAGAAAGAAAACTAATGCTTCTATCTTTATTCTTATCAGTTTAGTATCTGCACCTCTCATCATATTATTCTGGCATTTATATGATTCAAACATGCATTCCTGAATCTTTAAAGTTATATGTTACATCTTCAAACATCTATCACTTAAATTGGTTTGAAGGTTGAAGGTCGAGGGTTGTCTTTATTATCCCCGAGGGGCATTTTGATTTGCAGCAGCAGAACACCACACATACAGACCACTTAAAATAAGAAAAACAAAACAATACAGTACAATGAAATGATAGAGGCTGTTTCAAAATGCCAATGGAAGCAAGAATAAGAGAGTTCCTGTATTTTTTTGTTCTGGATCCGGGAGCACTATATCTGGGGCTGGACGGTCACAGCTTGAACTCGGCCCAAAGAGGGTAGTTGGAGTCCAAAGATCTGTTGAGATCTTTTAAGGATTGTGCCCTGTAGATGTCCTGTAGATGTCAGTAAATATGACCCCTGCAGATTGTCCTCATGAGCACACAAAGCTCTGCAAACGGAAACGAAAGTGACCCCACCCAACATATAAAAGAGAAGAAAAAAAAAGCTATGAAAAAAATACCTGGAGAGCCTGAGTTCCACCTTCCTCATCCACCTGAGCCTCAAAGGTCAGTTTGTAATCGATGAAAGTGTTTAAGTTGTCATTATTTATACCGTTGTACTACTTAAACTGGCTGCGAGTTAAAAGAAGCTGAGGGGAGGGAAGTAGGGGAGCTCCTAACCTCAACATGCCTATCTTTGTGGAGGATTCACACCAAGCATTAAAATCTGACACCACAGGACCAAGTTTAGTATCTGAGCCGACTAAAAGTGACACATTGACAATGTCATCTGCACATCTTATACATTATACAGTGCAAACAGAAGGGAAGAAAGGACACAACCCTGAGGAGAGGTTGCATACTCCTTTGTAAGTTCTATACTCTCTATACTATTTGCAAACAAACCTGGCCCCATGCACCACACTCAATGTTGCTGATGCAAATGTGAAATCCTGGTTCACTTGGTTTGGTTTTGATTGGTTTCCAGCCACCTGTTACTTTCCCATTTCTATCTGAGCTGTGACTGCTCTGTCTGAGAGCGACACAACTGTTCCTTCTGTGTAAACAAATGCAATGACTGGGGTAAATTGTGGGTAAAAGAGTGTTGTAATAGTCATTCAAAATGTTCTGACTGACCATGAATGTGTGATATGCAGTAGTAAAAATATAGTCCAGTGTTGTTAAACTATTCCACTGTGATTCAACAGTTTTGACACTTTCAAAAGATGAACCTTGACGAAGCAATTTATAAATTCAACAGTATTTCCTATACTGTATTTATTTAGCTCTTTTAATTGATATGCCTCTTTCTAACTGACCACTCAGCCAGGAGCCCACTGCTCTTGATGGTTTGCCCCAGCAGCTTTAAAGGATGGAAGATGAAAGCGTACCGTAGCCTTACCCTTGACCTTTGGCAATCTGCAGTGTTCAAACTATTTATGCATTTTTACCAACCTTCAATAAAGAAGAGAATCAGGTTTTTTATGGTGCCAGACGGATCTCTCTTTGCATTGTTGCTTTGTGTGGTTCTCCAGTGAAGATTCTCAGCTGGCGGACTCTTTACATGTGTGTGTATACTGAACATTTACAGCCCACAAGCCACTGCCCTGATGTATGCGTTTCATTTGTCTCCCCGTCCCTCCAACTCACACGTGTCAGCCGGGCCAAATGGCAGGAAGCCTCTGAAGATGCAAGCGCTTGATAACAGGCCGTGGCTGTGGCTCCGTGCTCTAGGGAGCCACAGTCGCCAATGGCTGCGATGTGCAAATACTGAACTATGAGTGGAATGCCCCAAGCAGACCAGACAGACAGCCTCCTACAGTTAAAAGTGATCATCATGGACTGTATAAGAACAATGTGGTTTTGCAGATCGTATTTTATAAGCAGATTCACTATTTTGTTTGCTTGGATTTGTTAAACGCTATGGCATCATTATGAAACCCATGTATATGTTTAAACTGTTCTAAGCCCATTGTTACTGCTCAGTATTTATTTGGCTGACCATTTCCTTTTTAGTTGTAGTTACTGAAGATAACTTTGTGGTATGATTGACATTTTATGCAAAGTATAGAAATGGAATGTTCTAAATACAAATCTATGAAAAGAATGAGACTGCGAGACAGACAGGCCGGCTGCCACGGAGGCACATGGTTGATATCAAATCTTTACAGATGGATGAGATAAGATGTGGCATTCTTATCATCACTGTCAGGAAACAACTACTGCTCGATTCAAATGTGGAAGTGTCCACGTACATTAGAACGAACTGTTACTGGAACAAACTTCAGATGGAACTTTAACCTCTGTCCATATTTTCTACTAAGTATACAACTTTTGCTATATTTTGAATCAGGCCTCTATTTATTGACAACACATGTTTGTGGAGATGTTGGTTTTCTTTTCATTCATATTATGTTTAAATTTGGTTTAATTTGGTTTAGCCACTAAGCTAAAAACCCTCAGAATACCACAATACTACTACTACCTCTACTACTGCTACTGCTACTGCTACTGCTACTGCTACTGCTACTGCTACTGCTACTGCTACTGCTACTACTACTACTACTACTACTACTACTACTACTACTACTACTATTGCTGCTGCTGCTTGTTGATACTATTACCACTACTACCATTACTTTTACTTGATGAAACCTATTGTAGGGATGAAACCAAAACCGTTTGTGAGACCTCCCTATGTAGCTTGTCCTTCTCGTTTACTAGAGATACTTTTATTACTATTACTTTGAAAACAACAGCATAAATACTGTATTTTTTACATGACATAATTTTTACATAGTGATATTTTTAAGGTGGGGCATATAGATGGTGTGGCTGGTCTGTCATTCAGGAATCCCTTCTTGAACAGCAGTCAGCAAAAGGCCTGAGCCATAAAGATAAAGTGTTTCCTGTAACCTTTGCATTTTTAATTATTCCCGACCAAAGTCAAGAGATTGTTTGTTTTTGTCATGTGTGTATGGTTCAAAGAGAGCCACATGAAAGAGCTCCTCCACAAAGGATCATGTGAGATCCAACAGAATATAGATATGGCTGGTGTGTGCTTGATGCTTATCTGCGTGAAATATGCTTTAGAAACGGTTTTATGAGATTCAAGTGAGACAAAGCATCTGCTGGGCAATAGAGAAAGCATCTGAAGATCAATATCAATAGTGTAATATTTGAACAAAGCCACAAATCATTTTAAGCTGTGGTATTTACAAAATGGTTTCCAACTTTAAAAAAGCACAATTACAAAATAATGTTTGTTGGCAAGCGTTTCTAAACTCATTTCCCTCTTTGTTCTGAGCGGGTTTGATTAAAACAAAACAGCTGGCATAATTTACATGTTTTCCAACCAGAAACACTTAAAACTTAGATACAATTTTGAACGTGAGGCATAAAATGACATCACTGATAATTGAACACAGTTATAATGATTCAAGGACACGTTAAGCTCTGCGGCTATATTCATTCGGACGTGGAATCAAACAGCAAAATAATTTTCGCTCCGGCCGTAATCAAATTCCCATTGGATTACGGAGACATATCTGACGTGTAATTGGATGTGTGACATTATCTGCAGAGGTCACAGGTCAACCCGGTCGCCAATGGCATAAGCCCAAAGCTCCGAGCTGTAAAGAACAATCAACTGGTGCAGACCAATTAGGAGACATGACAAGAAGGGCGGACTGTGTTGGAAAGCTGCATTTTAACTACCAAGAACCACATGGAAAGATATATTATGTTTTTGCTGTACTTAGTATTGAACTATAGCATAAGTAGATGAATTACATTTTTTTGCAACCAAAATATTTATCTAAAACAGCTTGATAATAGAAACAGGTTCATCGATTTACTGTTTAAAACTGACATTTCACTGTAACATTTGTGTCATTGTATCATTTGTGTTTTTATTTTTGAAAAGTGGCAATGTGACATTTTAGAATCCTACATGTTTCACTCCTGAGTTTTAAAAAAAATTATAATCGCCACTAAGTACAGAGAAGTGGGCGGGGATACAGCAGTGTGAGTTGAGAACCGTCAGACGGCAACATATACACTTGGGAATATAAATATAACCCTGGAATGAATAGCCGGATACATAGATAAAATATGTTTAGGGATGAGGACGATTTAGAGGTTCACCGGTGCTTCACGGTTGATATATATAAGTTGATGTAAACATGTCCAAATTTGCATGCATGTAAATACTGCCAATGTGCCAAATGTAAGTAACTGCATTTTCTTTGTATAGCACTTTTTCACAGATAAAACTCACACATTGCTTAAATTAAAAGATAAAATAAAAAAAATCTCAAAGTGCTTTATATAGAATAAAATAACAAAATTGCTTTAGATTTAAATACCTTACTCCTTCCAATGTTTGAAAATCAGGTATGCCAGCTTTAATAATTATATTGCCTAAAATAAAGGTAACCGCTGCCATTGTGCGTCTTAATCTTTACTCATCTCCATCTTGAGATAAAAAAACTGTCTCCATTTCGTCACATCATTCGGTGTAAATCTGGAGTAACTCACCTGACTTATTCTGTTCATTTAAATGCTCAAATTGTCTTTGTAAATAATACCCTATTTCTATCAGGTTTGCTTCTCTTACATTTATGCTGTAAAGCTCAAGCTAGACTCATGTCAGTTCAAATTTACTACAAAAAGCATCTGGACATTGTTTCCATCCATCCTAACATTTGTAACATACCCATGAGACACGCTGGCTCGTGTTGTCTTATAGTATTATATCAAAGCATTTCTACAGTGAGATCAATAACCTGAGCTTATTGTTAACACAGTGGGGTCAACTGTCGGTGGCAGACAACAATACAGCGTCGGAGCCACACCCCATAGATCCACAGCTGCAGCAGGAGATGCATACTGTGTTCACATGTACACACTCCACATACACACTCTACATACACACACAACATACACACTCCACATACACACACAACATACACACACAACATACACACACAACATACACACTCCACATACACACTCCACATACACACTCTACATACACACACAACATACACACTCCACATACACACACAACATACACACACAACATACACACACAACATACACACTCCACATACACACTCCACATACACACTCTACATACACACACAACATACACACACAACATACACACTCCACATACACACTCCACATACACACTCCACATACACACTCCACATACACACTCAACATACACACTCTACATACACACACAACATACACACTCCACATACACACTCCACATACACACTCCACATACACACTCCACATACACACACAACATACACACACAACATACACACTCCACATACACACACAACATACACACTCCACATACACACACAACATACACACTCCACATACACACACAACATACACACTCCACATACACACACAACATACACACTCCACATACACACACAACATACACACTCCACATACACACACAACATACACACTCCACATACACACACAACATACACACTCCACATACACACACAACATACACACTCCACATACACACACAACATACACACTCCACATACACACACAACATACACATTCCACATACACACACAACATACACACTCCACATACACACACAACATACACACTCCACATACACACACAACATACACACTCCACATACACACACAACATACACACTCCACATACACACACAACATACACACTCCACATACACACACAACATACACACTCCACATACACACACAACATACACACTCCACATACACACACAACATACACACTCCACATACACACACAACATACACATTCCACATACACACACAACATACACACTCCACATACACACACAACATACACACTCTACATACACACACAACATACACACTCCACATACACACACAACATACACACTCTACATACACACACAACATTTTGTAATCATATCGTTTTAGAATGATATGAAATTCCATCATGTTCTAAAAATGATTGCTGATGCTACTACCATTTAGTGCTGTTACTTTACTCTCTGAGAAAGAGCTCCAAACTGATGCTGTGAGAGATCCAACCAAAGCTCCACACACACTCACCTGTCACTTACCTCCACCTGTCACTCACCTCTTCTTTTACATGCTTATCTTATCTTACGTGGGCGTGGCAGGCTAAATACTTGCATATGACAAATCAATATTTGTAACATTGTCCCATCAATTTTAAATTTTAATCACTGTTATACATCGAAGGAGAAGAAGAAGAAGAAGAAGAAGAAGAAGAAGAAGAAGAAGAAGAAGAAGAAGAAGAAGAAGAGAAGAAGAAGAAGAAGAAGAAGAAGAAGAAGAAGAAGCAAGGAGCAAGAAGGAAGAAGGAAGAAGGAAGAAGGAAGAAGGAAGAAGGAAGAAGGAAGAAGGAAGAAGGAAGAAGGAAGAAGGAAGAAGAATCTACAAAACAAACTTTGAATGACAAAACTGGGTCAGAGATGCGACCTGTGATACATTCCAGCTTCATGTTGTATTGGAACATTTGACAAAAGAACTCATTCAAACTAATAGAGAGCTGGACTTTTAAATACGGTTTCTATTAAACACTTTGATCATTAGACTTTTTCATAGTGTTATGCCGCTTATTGTTTGATTTGAGTCATTACAGCCCATTCACTGTTATACATCTCTCATTGTTTTGAACACTCGGAAACTCTGAGAAAGCGTCTTTCCGAGTTCCAACCTCTGAGAACAATTACTGCTCTATTGCTCATGTTCAATCCAGACTAATGTGACAAAACTTAGAAAAACATATCTTTACTTTTAGGCAATCCATTTTTTTTTTTTTATAGTTATAGTGATGAAGTTTTTGTAGTTGGATCCTCATCTTTTAACCAACGCAATCTTTAATGACCTAATCATCACTGTACAATTCCAGTTTGACATTTACAGAACATTCTCGGTGAAACAGTCACTACTCTTCAGAAATGGGCCCGGGTGCCTCATGAACTGACATGAACCCAGGCCCCTCCCTCCCTCCTCCCACTTCCCGGTTGCCCCGCGTGTCGGTTGCTTGTGTGTTGATGCTAATGATTAATTGCTTATTTTCTGGGATTGTGTTTGATTGGCATCTGAGAGGAGTGGAGTTGACGAGCTGCCAGAGCTGTCACACTCTGGGCCTGACGCAGACTCAACCAAAAATAGGGGCTGAGATAGGATCCATCGAAAGGTATTACTGACGGGAGGCGCTGCTGACCTTACACAAGATACTGCACATGTCACTGAAATAGAAGAAACGTCATCTGTTGCATAATTTATCGTTTTTATGTTTCAATTCATTCGCATTGTGTGAATGTCAAGTGAAGTTGAGTAGGATATTTATTTGTTTCATTCTTGAGCAAAAGGACATAAGTCTTATTCGCACTAACAATAAGAAAACAACATTAACACATTATAAGAGAATATTTAAGCTTATATTTGTGGATTTATCTTCTGGGAATTTCTCAATACTGCTCTGATAATGTATAAACTGAAATCTTATGAAAGGGATGATAGTAATTTTAGCACAACCTTCTTTTTTATTTCTGTATATACATAAAAATCTACTCTGCTGCTAAAAATATTGAAGTATGTGTTTGTAGTTGTTAAAAAATATTGAAGTATGTGTTTAAAATGTTTATATTTCATGCAGCTTTTTGAAAAGTATAAAAGAGTGAAATGTGGTGATCTTGATAAAGAATTGTCCTACTTTCTTAGCTAATTTCTCAATGTTTCAACACTTTTTGCATATTTTTGCTTGCTAGAATAAAAACCTTCAGTCCGGATGTTTTTTTATGTCATAAAGATAAAAAATACACTTATCTGGCCAGTAGAAAATATAGTGTAGTAGAGCAGAAAGTACACATACCTGCTCTCAAACATAGTAAAAATAAAAAATAAAGTACCGACACCTAAACATTTTACTAACAGTACTTTTGCTTTTGTTCTTGGTTACTTTCTACCACTGGTAACTTCCATAAGATTTCACAGTAAAAAAATAATACAATAAAAATAAAAGAAAACTCCTTTTCCGAATGTTCATGCAGCCACCCTGACAACAGCAGACTGTATCGTACATAAACTCAAACATTGCATACCACATTCCACACATCGCATCAAATCTCCATGCAATTCAATAGGTTCTGCAATAATCATGTCACAACACTCACAGTAAGCACACTCATGTGATTCGACATGGTCATTACAACACAGTGCACACGCCCATGCAAATGCGGACAGGGCCAGAGGAGCGTGCGCACACAAACATGAATTGTGCATGACATTGTTCTGTCAATCACCGGAGTGTAGATCCTCTATTTTAATCTCTGGAGATCACCCCGGACCACAGTCTGAGGCAGGAGTGACCGATTAGCTCCAACAACCAAAGCACAATCTCGCTAAGCACTCCATTCAGTTGATTTGGCGCATGCTTAACCCAACGTACAGGGGAATAATTGAATAATCTAATTCATAGTCAGATACTTGTTACTAAAGGCAATATGTGTAACAAATGGAAATGGCTGCAATGCTTCAAATAAACCGCAAGTTTAATTGGCAAGCAGCCGGAGTGTCCACGGATGAAACACAATCCATTAAACCAAAGGGAATCGTTTACTTTGTATTAGACCAATGACTGGGTGCAGACAAAAGGAGAGAGATGTGCCGGTTCAGGGGAGCAATTTTACAAGCAAACATTATAGAAATTTACGTTGAAATGAAAATGGACATCATTTGACGATCGCACCAGCTTCAGGTCAATTAATCATCATAAATACTACTAGACATTGAGGAAAAACCACAAGTAGACGGATCTAAGTACACCAAAGTCTAGATGTGATATCATAAAACCTATAGAATATATATCTTTTAAGAAACTAACTATTATTGATTATTAAAATCCTCATAACAATTGTATTACCTACTTAAATAAAAAAGGGAAAGGTCAACTGCTTTTATCAGCTCAGTACAATCAGCCAAAGTGTCCAATTTCAACACCGTTTTAATACATATTTCGAAAAACAATATGGCATAAATCAGTCAGCTGTTACCAGAAGCATTTTAATTTAAAATATGGGTGAATGGTTAATGTTATTTTAATCTGGCTGTGACCTTGTTTAGATAAACCGTCTGCAAAAGGTCATGACCTTTCACACAGGATTAATTTTATGGACATCTTTCTAATTCATTACTATGCGTGGAGTCAAAGCGTTTTAATTACTGCCATGTCCATACTTTTACATAATCACAGCTTGTGACTCAAGGTGTCCCTCATTTTATAAACTTGCTTTTATCATTCTTCATTCAGTCATCAGTCAAGAATATGTTTGAAGGTACATTATACATGATTTTTATGAAGGGGTTGGACTAGGGAACAAAATTCACAAACATTGAGCTTGTCTTGTTGATTCGGTGCAACATAAAACAATGAACAATAATGAAGCAAAATATATCAAATAAGGCATTAATTAAGGAAAAACAATTAAAATGTACTAATTAGATAAAAACATACTTAGTATTTACACAGTTTTACAGTTAAATTTACAGATGTAGTGCAGTAGTGAACAGTGCAGTGAATGGTTGATTAAATTATTAATTCTTCATGAATCCAACGGCAGAGGGAAAGAAACTGTTCTTGTGGCGGGAGGTTCTGGTCCGGATGGACTGTAGCCTCCTGCCTGAGGGGAGTGGCCTCCTGCCTGAGGGGAGTGGCCTCCTGCCTGAGGGGCGTGGTCTCCTGCCTGAGGGGAGTGGCCTCCTGCCTGAGGGGAGTGGCCTCCTGCCTGAGGGGAGTGGTCTCCTGCCTGAGGGGAGTGGTCTCCTGCCTGAGGGGAGTGGCCTCCTGCCTGAGGGGAGTGGTCTCCTGCCTGAGGGGAGTGGCCTCCTGCCTGAGGGGAGTGGCCTCCTGCCTGAGGGGAGTGGTCTCCTGCCTGAGGGGAGTGGCCTCCTGCCTGAGGGGAGTGGCCTCCTGCCTGAGGGGAGAGGCCTCCTGCCTGAGGGGAGTGGTCTCCTGCCTGAGGGGAGTGGCCTCCTGCCTGAGGGGAGTGGTCTCCTGCCTGAGGGGAGTGGCCTCCTGTCTGAGGGGAGTGGCCTCCTGCCTGAGGGGAGTGGTCTCCTGCCTGAGGGGAGTGGCCTCCTGCCTGAGGGGAGAGGCCTCCTGCCTGAGGGGAGTGGTCTCCTGCCTGAGGGGAGTGGCCTCCTGCCTGAGGGGAGTGGTCTCCTGCCTGAGGGGAGTGGCCTCCTGCCTGAGGGGAGTGGCCTCCTGCCTGAGGGGAGTGGCCTCCTGCCTGAGGGGAGTGGCTCAAATAGTCCGTGTCCAGGGTGAGAAGGGTCGGCTGTGATCAGACCTGCTCGTCCCATAAATTCCGCCACACATTCAAATCATGAACAGTTTGCACACCCTATTCATATTCAGCCCATTCATGCAGTTATGTCTCTATAGAAGGTCAGTTAAAATCCTAATTTCTACTATAAATAAGTGCAAGTTTGGTTTGACCATTTAACCAGTTGATCAATCACATGTATAACTCATGGTAATTAATTTTCAAAAAAGCATATAAGAAAAAAACAAAACAAAACCAACAGTATTCCCCGCCATTGCTTTGATTTATTCCAATTTGCACCAACAACACAGTTTTCCTCCTTCCTCCACATATTTGTTGCTGCCTGAAGCCCTCCTCTCTGCAAGACAAATGAAACCAATTTCATAAACAGCGATTTTGCTCTCGGTTGTGCCACATGTTTCCAGACACACATTCACCAATAAGAGATGGACCCTGCAGAGACACTCAGGTATGTACAGATTTGATCAATAGTGTTGTGAGCCATGTAGCGTTTTCTCTTTCCTTTTGCTTTGGCGACCACACATTGGCTGCTCGGAGGTGAGTAATTGGTGTACAGAATGATAGCCACCACAGCAAGAAACAATATTGATAACATTTCCCTGTGAGGGTGGGGAGTGCCTGTGTGTGTGTGTGTGTGTGTGTGTGTGTGCGTGTGTGTGTGTGTGTGTGTGTAGGCTTAATAGCTCTCAAGAGACTAAACTACACCTCCCGGCTTCTCTTATCACACGGCATTTGTTCATTTCCCCCTCTGTTTGTCTTCATACCTGCAGCCCTGTCACCTCATCCTGTCTCCATGTGATAAGTCTCCCTCACCGCTTCTGTGCTTCCTCTCACAAACTGCCAAGGAGCAAGAATAATGTGATCAAATCTAAGGGGGATGTAAAAACATTAATTTCACAATGTCATTTTCTGCATACGGTTGCATTCACTGTTAAAGTACAAGATGTGCTCTGCTATCATGACCTGCCAAATCTGTCTGTTTTAGATGCCGTACATTGCATTTTTCACAAGATGAAATCATAGGACACAAAGTACTGACACTACGGGATGAAAGGCTGAATTACTGGTGCAACATTTTCTTTTGTAGTTGAGTTGTGTAGTTTTTAAATTAACAGATTATAAAGGCTTACCAAGATAATTCAGATTAGTGGTGCACATATGTTTGTGGAGAGGGCCATCTGTGTCACCACATAAGAGCCATGTTACATTATTGCACCTTGGGATTCGACATACTACATGTGGGTAATATAGATTGTTCATTCTATATGTTCAGCGGCATTTCACCCAACAGCTGATGCTCTGCGGCGTCTTTCTGCAGTATTTCCAGACAACACAACAAACACAGTCACGATTCACTCCAAAGTGACCGAAAAGCTGTTCTTCCTATCGGCAAAGTCATCGTCCGTGGAATGGTGGACTCTCTCCTGCAGCTTTACAAGTCCCGTAATCGATTTCTTACATACCGACATTGTGACTTATCACGAGCTCGCGAGCTGGTAACAAGTAGCCGGATGAGATGAGCAGCGGAGTGCAGCGCCGGAAATGACTTTGCCGGTCGGAATAGCAGCCGTTAAGGCGCCTTGAACGTTATGCACAGAGTGAATAGACCCTTCCAGACTGATGTGTGGAGAATAGTTGGGCGCACACGGCTTGGTACCAGTGTCGTGCCCAAACCAAACTGACTGTTGATCTATCCATGATTCATAGTAATAGTAAATAAGCGTTATAATAATTCATAAAAAATAAAGATTCATTATTTAACCAATGCACTATTCCATTCATTTTAATGAGGCTGCAAAATTAAAACATACATTTGATGTTTGTAGAGAGCACAGACAAATGGCTGCTGTTTATATGTTTATTATGCGTGGAACAGATAATAACAGTCATTATCTAACTTCCGGTTCCACTTTCTAAAGTTTACTTGAACTAAACTAATAATTCCATTGTCAAATCTACATGTCGCCTGTTTTTATTTCCAAAATAAAGTTAGATTTAATGATGTGGTTGTTATAGCTTTCATGCTAAATTCAGTTCTAATCGCTCCATCAATGAATGAAGCTATGCACTGTGACACGCGGTGATGGTTTCTAACGACGCTCTTGTGCTACTTACTCCAGTGGTGGTCAGTGGCCAAAACAGCTGATGTTTAAACGTTAATTCTAAGTCTCCATTGAAAATGCATTAGATCCAAATCACATGGAATAGGACAAACCTTTGTAATCAACTGTAACCCCAGTGCCTCTATGTGATGCATTGCTGAAGGACATAATCAAAAATAATTACTGTCAAAAACAGCATTTTTATCTTTATATATATATCCTGCGTTTGCAAATGAAATATATATATAAATATGTGAGTAAAACATAAAAACGTTCCATATTGTATTCCAGTTCAAGGGCAGCTACAATGAGGTGACTAACATGTCACCCTTCACTTCTGCTATGTAGATATTTCTCCTGGTTTAGTTTCACAGATGTGTCAGTTGACCCTTCTGAGTTCCTGCCAAGGAGTCGCCAAATGCCAGAGCCTTTAGCCACGGTCAGGTCTAAAAATACACCTGTATGACTGCATGCACTCAATCAGAGGGAGGTAAAAGGGGCATGTGTTCACATACCACTGGACCATGTGCTTTGAGCTTTCCGTTAGCCTCTGAGCGAGAGTCTCTTCACACCCCTCCGCTAAGGGCTATTCCCGGCACCTTACTCTTTCAGCTCCGGTTCCAAAGTGTAACCTTCGTGAGAAAACGGAACAGCCCTCCTTGCTTTTTTTAGTCCAAGGGATTTCTCGGATACTGCAGCAGACACAAAGGATAGACTCAAATTAGACTGAAAACCCTTGAATTGAACGTCATCTACTCCACTCTGCTGTTACTATTTACATTGATATCCATTCTGACCACCAGTAAAACCAACTAATAATCAATCCGTAGTCACAGTTGTGTGTCTTGCCCAAGGACACATCAGTTTTAAGCATTGCAGTGGAGGGGGATTGAGCCTGGAACATTTTGGTCAGTGCCATGCAAGACTCACCCATGCCCTCAACGTAAGCTTAGTAAACTGCAATGCCAAATGAAATGTGTACACCTCGTTCCATTTTTTTGTACTGGAGCCCAGATGTTTTTTGGTTGCTGCAGCAGACACAAAGGATGGAGAGAATAGAAAGGAGGAGTACAAGACTTGGCCGTAATGTGCAGGTGGAGGGGGTAGTAGTAGTGAAAAGTGGATTTGGAATATGCAAGGAGGAGACAGGGCAGTGGGTGCAGCGTGTACTTAAAAAACCCGCGGGGAAATATGCAGGGATGAGCAGTGCAGCGTGGCTGGGAAAGAGGTTAGTAAACCGGCTGGAATTGGATAAGAGTCTGCCACTGTTTCATTTTACGAACGTTCAGTGAATGAAAATAGGAGATTAACCGAGATACAGGCTGTGGACAGATGGCATTGATTTAATCTGAAGTGTGCGCATTTGTACAAATCCACAGCATATGACACTTTTATACCAGGCGGACATACATGACACTTTAATAAAGAATTAAGTCCCGGCTTATGACCCAAGCTAATTAGAAGGTTCATAATTAGGTGTAAAGTGGATTTGCAGCAGCGCAGCAAAGACTGGTGCAGTGAAAGTGACACAGAGAGAGCCTTCTGTGCCAGACAAAGTCACACTGCCTTCCGTTTTTTCCTAGTTGTTGATTTTTTAGAACGATTTGTCCTCACAGGAAAATGTCACGCTACCCTGTCAGCTCCGTGCACACCACCCCCTCCACCGCCGCCGATCCTCCCACCATCTTCAAGACTCACCGTCCACAGGCTTTTCTCTTTCCCCTCTCTCTCTCTCCGTCACATCCTTCTTCTCACATCTTATCATCTGCCACTTTTTTTTGTCTGAAAAAGCGATGCATGTCCTCGCGTGCCCTCTATCGTGTAGCTGTGAGTCCCAGCTATGTAGCACTGAACACTGTGTAACCACTGTGTTTCACTGTGTAAAAGAACAAAATGTTTCACCTAGTGATCCACATAATAACTTCAGATCCTCGTGTTCTGCAACTTTGTAAAAAAAAAACTGGGTTCATTGTAACAAAGTGTGCCATTGGCATGAAACTCAGAAAGATTCTTACTGAGAGATTCAGATTGGCACAACTTGTACAATTGGCATGAAACAATGAAAAATTCATTCTGAGAAGTTGGCTGCACCGTGTAGAGTCCGATTCACCAAAATGGTAGTAAATGTTTGTACATTGCCAATAACCAATGCTGATATAATTTATATAATGCTGAAACGTTTGGGGGAAATGGTGGCTGAAGTACTCTCCGTGGTAAAGAGCAGAACTCTCTCAGGCCTTATCTCTGATCCAGGCCATGAATCTGTTTATGTATTCAGTAAAAGAGTCAAAGACCAGGTGCAAAATGGCAGCCATGTTTACAGTCGCGGGTCACTCTGTGGCTAGGAAAGTAAATTATATGTGTGAATATATTTGCTCTCTTTTTCAACGGTATTTACCTGATATTGAATCTTCTTAAATTAAATAAAATGAAATATTATTTCATTTGAGTACTATCACTTCAAATGATGCTAAACTATGAAGACTGTTTGTTCAGAAAGGAATATTACACACTGCATTGTGCACTGTATGTACTGCTTCATGATGAAACACACAGACATGAAGAACTTTGAAGCAGCACATTTGTGTTTGTCTTTAACATTCCTCCCACCCACTTTGTCCTGCACCTCTGTCTTTTCTTTTCTTTGTGTCTAGACAAACAGCGGCAGGGCTCCTGAATCTTAACCAAGCAGACAGAGCCAGACAGCTGCCACGGACTCCCGGTCAACGCGGTCAATCCACCATAAATCAGGAGAATAACACATAAAGTTACACACGTGGACAATGTCTCCTCTGGAGATTACCTCTGTACGTGCTCTGTTATACTGGGTCATACCATGTCTCATATGATATAAGACACCATTTTCACTAAGATGGAATTGGGTTGAGTTTTACCATACAGCCCTATCTGCTTTTTTCTATCCATTGTCTCACTATCTTCCTTCTTATTCCCCTCTAGTTTGAGAAGCCAAATGCAAAAAAAGAAAGAAAGAAAAAACACCTATGTTAGAATTGAAATTGACATTGTATGAGCTTGCCCTCCCCCCTCCCGTCTCTTTCACAAGACCACCTGTAGCCCAGCTTCCTTCTCTGTCAACTGCCCTCCCACCCCACCCCTCCCAAGTGTGTCCCGTGACCACACACACCCTCATGAACCTCCGCCTCCAACTTTGTCCATTTGCACACGTCATGCTCAACACAGGCATGTGAACCACAAATCACACTCAAAGGAAGAAGTACTCTCCACAAGCTTTCCACGCCATTCATGGACGTACTGTAGCATATTGTAGCCCACCAAAGAGGCTATTTTTAGCTCTTGACAACTTCAGCTGCAAAGCCATTTATGTATGTGCGCAGCAGCTCTCACACAGTGATAGTGACATGTGACGTGTGTTAAACATTATGAGGTGTTTAGAGAAAGATTGATGGGACATATGGGAGTGTATGTGAAAGAAGAATATATAGTACTAACTAAATAATGCAGAAGTAGTTGTTTTTTCAATATTCTCTGTCCATAAAACAGCTGTAAATAAGCGTATCACTATTGTTATTATTACATAGTATAAGAGTTTTTATAAGAGCTTTTCTATAAGAGTGTTACGTTTTTTATAGGTTATCTGTGTTTTTATTATTCACTTCTGTACCTACTTTGTGTTGCAACACTGGAATTTCCCCATTGTGGGACAAATAAAGGCATATCTTACAGTTACATTTCCTTTGTAACTTTTTGAAGGAATTTAACTTTTCGGAGTAGTTTTACTCCTACTTGATAATATATTGTATTGTTGTACAGAAGTAAAAGTTTAGTTTTTTTCCCCACTGTGAGTAAGTCTACAAGTAATAAAAGCTTGTATTAAATCATGCAGATGTAAGTAGAAAAGTCATTTAAAAAAAAATAAAAAATGTTTTTTTCGAACAGAAAAAATCCTAAATAATGAACAGATTCTGCTGATCTCTTGGTCTGGTTTTAAAATGCAAAATATGAACATATTGCGTCACTAATTTGGGAGTTTTTTGCAGGCCAAATTTTGTGGACTGCAGACTTCCCTTACTAGTTTGACAAACTTCTTAAAGCACTTTACATTAGTTATTATTCACACAACTTTGTCTGGCCTCAGAACACAACAGCAGTTTTACATATAATTCACATGTTGTTTTTTGTGTTTAATTCTTTAATTACACGTGACATGTATTAACTGTACTTCCAACTACAGAACAAGTTATTTACGCTTTACTTTTCTTTTTGGCCTTTTGGTCATGCTGCATCTTTCAACAACAACCACATTCTTCTATTAAGCCCTGGCTAAATGCTAACTATGATTGGTATGTGAGCGCGTGGGCCAGTATTAGCACAGCTTTTGTCATGTGAGCTATCCTTTGTACACAAACACATTGTGGTGCACTCAACCAAAGGAAAGAATGGAATTAGGAGTTATTAGGCAAAGCAAGCGGTTTAAGACACACCTGAGCACCTCGGGAATGTAAATATGAGTGGTATGTGACACAGGTGAGTAAAGCTGTGCACAAAACAACCATTATTCAAAACATCAGCGCGTGACGACCAACTCAGGGTGAACTTGGAAGAGGAAACGGGACAAATTTGGCGTAACTTTGAGCTTCCTCTTGTTACTGGAACTGTCAACTGTCAATGTGTGTGGCATGTTTTCACAACGAGTGTAACTTTCATTTTGGCCTACGTTTTATTCTCTTGAGTTTGACTGAAGCTCTTGGAACGCAAAATAATGTTTGCTTTATTAATCGCCACATTTAATCGCTCTTTCTGTTTGCACGTTGACTTGACTTTTCCTTGCGTATCAGTGAGTTCACCTTCTTTTCACGTGACCGCTGTGCAACTCTTTCTTACCTTTGTTCCAGTTGTGATTCAGCACTAAATGTGTGTGACACTGTTATCTTGCCAACTCACACCAACCGCTGAACTTTGAGCTCTGTCCAGTTGTCCAAACATAAGACAACCAAAAGCAACGTGTCAATTTGGGCTGCGCCGGAGCGGAGTGCTAAAGATTTATTGAGTTTGAGACATTCTGTTGATTAAGCGTCATGTGCAGTTGTAATAAACGGGAAAATAATAAAAGACGTACAGACCTTAGCGCTATGTTTACTATAACACGACACGTGACTCTAAATTTTATTATTTCTTTTGTATGCGAGTTTACATATCACACTTTTTGTCGATTGGCGCCGAAAAACTCACATGACGTGCATTGTATTTAAATAAGACTGCTATCTGACATTGGAACTCAAGGATACAGATTGTCCTTGAAAAGTGTGACGCGGCTGCTTTAAAAACACCGCCGCAGCACAGGCGGAAAGAACGGACACATGATGTCACAAAAACTATGAAAAGGTTTATTCATGTAGTCACATTAAATAGATATGAGCATCAGATCTCTTGGCGCTGCGGGTCAGGAACACACTGCACCTCTCATACTCAAGGGAAGATACGGGGAAAGCAGCATTCAAACCAAGCACATGGAACGGCGAGGTCTTCTTCTAGAACACACTGTGCCATCATGTGCACAACCCGGCCTATTCTGAGATGAATTGTGGTGGACTAGTCTGACGGAACAAATGGAACTTACTGATCCAAAATACAGAACACAGTGTTATGAAATGTAGCAGCCAATTTCTTCTATTTTTATTACATTTTGGAGCGTTTTAAAAAACCTATTCAGACAAATTAATTCAGTTAACAAGCTCAGCAAGTGTACCGTTTGCAGAAATGGTGTAAGTCTCCGATCTCTGAAGTCGTGCAGATGTAACCGATCGCACCAAAATATGAACTCTCAGAGGAAGCAGTAAAATCCATAAGTCCATACGCTACCCCTAACTGTAATGAAATGTGTACTTTTATTACTGCTGTTAAGTATTCACCTGCAGATGGAAAGTAGCAGTAGCTAAATTGGTTGCAGATCGTCTTTTTTCTTGAAGATGAATGATTTTGTACATGGTCCCTGACAAATAAAGATAATAAGACCCAAAAAGCAACAAAGAAATACTTGTGTGGAGTAAGTGAAACTAAAATAAATGCTGCTCTCTGTGTTTACAATAAAGGAACAGGTACATTTATGAATAGTGCAGATAAGATAAAGCATCGTTTTATTGTTATGGCCAGTGTCCTTAGCAGAAGTGCTCCACCCATTCACAGATAATCACTGTCATATTTCATTCAGAGGTAATGAGCAGCAGCAACGATAAGTGCATAGTTAATTATTATCAAGCTACATAGTAAAGGTAATCATTTTTCATATCAATAAATTAATTAAGTGATTACTACATTGCACAATAAATCAGCTTGATGTGTTTGTGATTATGCAATGACAGTTGGAATAGGGGGAAAAAAGAAAAAAAAGCAACATTGGGTCAGAATGTTCTGACTTAACTTTGAAATTGCTTAGGATTTTACTTTTGTTTGTGTTTTATGTGTGTTTGTTTTCAGTGGCAGAAGAATTTACGAGGAGCTAAGAGGCTTTGGCACCACACCAAGCAAATAAAAGTGAAGGTGGTACGCCAGCATCAAGTTGCAATCAGTGTTGTCTCGAATGATGACAACCATCTGTCTCTTTTATTTCCTTTAACACACTGAGGTTTGCTGGGATGTGCACTGACAGATTAATAACTATATTGCAAGTATCACGCCGCACTGACTGTGAATTTATGTAACAAGGGTCTTTCTCTTTCCACCTGAGTGGTTGGATTCTACTGTCACATACTTAACGTAAGTAAGTAAAGCCAAAAAGACCCATTTTAATACCCATTCCAACCTCATTTTCCCAAGGGCGAGATTTGCCTCTGGGCCGGAAATGCATAACACGCCACTATTTAAAAAAAAAACAGCACAAACAATAATACATTGAGAAAATACAATAAAAGACTGATGGATAAGGTTTTTGTGTATTACTGAACTAGAATTAAACTAGGACTAGACTAGTACTAACCAGGTCTGAACCAGGACTAACGAAGAATCAAAACAGGTCTAAAGCTGAATTAATCGAGGGCTAATCCAAGACCAAACCAGGTATAAACTAGTCCTAACCCAGGATTAAACCAGTAAACAAGACATTTGTAGAGATCTTGTGAAATTAGAATCTAGTATAGCACTGCATTGTCTTCAACACCAATATTTGACTTCAAAAATGTGTCCAGGATGTAAAACTCTATCAATGGAAATGAAGGATGGATACCAGTGGAACGTACAGTACTTTTGAGACAAATGACAGGGACAGATCCAACTGTCAAGGACTGGACAGGAATAACTTTGGACATTTATAAAATGGAAAGACAAATTTTTGCAATAATATAAAATGAACAATATTTTCCTAACTTTAGGTTAAAAAGTCTAGTATTATGCTAGACTTTTTATGGATTGACCTTTTGTTTTTTCCATGATGCTCATTGTGTCTGGTTTGTTTTTGTGTGTAGTATATTAAAACCATAAAATAAATCAATCAATAATAATAATAATTGAGCATAATTTAGGATCAATTGACTTGAGTTTGTGAAGAAAATAAATCGTACACCAATAATACTACGAAACAAAATTGTTGAGGTACATATCGTGTACTGTATAATGATGATTTAATACAAATTACATGTTTTACAGTGTAAAGGCTCCAAAAACTTTACAATGAATTTAATAATCATTATCGCTGAATTAATAATACAAGTTTATGATGCTGTATTCATTAAGGTATGTGGTAAATATTAGTTAGTTAGGAATCGTGTTGCAGCTTTTATGAATCGTGTGACTGAAAACAACCCGCTCGCTCTTTTAACCTTGTTTCTGTGTACACTCGAGTCAATGACCTTCGAGTCACAAGCTTCCTCCATATAACCTTGAGCCTGGACTCCTTGTAAGGTTTTACCAGCATGTTTACACGGCCACATCATAAAGCCCTATTCTTAGGCCTCTCCATCCGTCAAACTGTTTACGTTCCGCATAGGCTGCATGTGTTTTTGGGCCACCACTCCTCCTCCTCCTCGGTGGCCCAAAAAACACATGCAGCCTATGCGGAACACTTCCTGTTCAGGCAGGTTCAAGTACAGGTCTATGCAAATTATATCTTTACCATTGTACCATTTGCTTTAGACGATCAGCAAATATGTGTTAAAACATGTCTTTGAATGTTTTAAATGAGGTTTAAAGGCGTAATGGATGATTTTTTGGCCCAAATCTGAGTCTTATTTCCTCGTGGCGTGGACAGCCGATTAGTCCTGCAGCCTCGTCAGCTCGTCCCCAGGAGAGCAGCATGTTTCCCCGTGTCTAAGCGCATGGATCTATCATAATATAGTTCCCTCAGTGTACGGGACAAAATTAAGACAGAGAAAGACAGTTCGATCTCAGAAGAGACGGAAATCTACGGGAGACGCGATGCGATTCGTCACTCTAATAAACAAACACACTTCTAGCCGCGATGCTCTTGTGCAGGTCCGCGTGGGGGGAGTGCGCATGCGCACTTCCGCTTCAGTTCTCAAATCTGCGAAAAATCGTCCATTACGCCTTTAAAGGCGCAATGGACGATTTTTCGGCGATTTGAGAACGCAGGCGGAAGTGCGCATGCGCACTCCCCCGTGTGGACTGATACAACACACACGTGCGTTTGTTTATTAGCGCAACGGATCGCATCGCATCTCTCGTCTCCCGTAGATTTCTGTCCACTTCTGCGTCAGCTCGAACTGTCTTTCTCCGTCTTCATTTTGCCCCGTACACTGAGGGAACTATATTATGATAGATCCATGCGCTTAGGCACGCGGAAACGTGGGGACGAACCGCACGCGGCTGCAGGTGAGCGATAGGTGCGTTTTATGATTGATACGTGGCAGGACTAATGATTTACTCACGCCAAGAGAAAATATGATAAAAAAAATTGCTGAAAAAAATTGTCCATTCCACCTTTAAGTATCAGAAAATTGTCATTAAACAGTCAAATTATAAAGTGTACTAACATGACTTTTCTTTTCCAAATGTAGCTGTATTTGTTTACTCTACATGATGCACCCTTTCTGTAGGAGCCATTCAGTCACTATTGATTGGGGTTCATTTGGGTCACACTGGGGGTTACGTTTGGGGAGTAGGTGACCTATATTTAATGTGGCCACCAGGAAAGTGGAGGAAAGTCTATATTAATGCACAGGTGTCATGGTGCTGGGGGATTTTACCGCTTTCATGGAACCGGAGGGGCAATCCTCTACTTTTCTCCAGTATTCTTCACTTGTGCCACCCATCCATTTCTCCCTTTTGTCAAACGCTTTATTTGGTCTGGGAGCATCTACTTGAACTGTTTATTTAATCCAATTTCAATCAAGTTGGACTATATAGGACGATCTGAACTCTGAAGCGCGTTAGGGCTGGATCCCCAACAACCACGACAAAAGGTTAGGACTAAGCTGATCAAGATATTATATATTTTTCAATACGTTGTTAAAACTGCAGTGCCAATGGTGAATTCCTTTTTAGGACCTGGTTTAGCCCTAATTTAGATCTCATTATAGACTGGTGGAAAGCCAAATCTCTTCTTTGGTGGTAAAAGGTTTGAGAAACACTGCTGTAACACATTAACTCGTATCCAACGGGGTTTTTCTCTTGTATGTTTGTATCACAAAAACATAGTGACGCTCCGATCATTCATGGTGTTCAATGGCGAGTCCAATGAATCCTGATTTACTGCTTTTAATTTAGAGAGATGTAGTGATGCTGTGGAATAGGTTAGTGTAAATCTAAACTGCCCTAGTCCTGGATTAGATTGGTTGGTGTTGTTTGCTGGTGTTGTCTAAGTATAGCATTGGTTTAATTTTGGGGCTGTAAGCTGCACATCTATTGCAGAAAACAAAGTCAGCGTCACCAAAACCTGTTCTTATTAACAACCATGTCAACATCACCTGCAATATTTGGGCCAACAAATGAATTCAATAATACAACATGTATTTCTCGATTCTGGCACAGCATCGAGTATGTATTGTGCATGCACCATGGACCCTTGCAATATTTGTGGTCATGACACAAATATTTATTGAATATTTTGGTCCGATGCTTTTGCAGAGGTCAGAGTTTATCCGTTTCTTTGATAAGACCGTTGTGGATATATTTAGTAAATATAATAGCGTATATATGTGGAGGTCAAATGTAAAAACTCTTCAATTCAAACACACAGCTAAATCCTGGCCAAGACAATTCATACAGTTATCGCTCAAATGGATGTTTTCCTGTAGGAGAAGGTTGTTGTGAAACGGCTCACCATGCGCACATACCTCTCTCCTGCTCGGAAATCAGTCAAGCCATTCTGCACAGGTCCGACAATAATGGCGCCATAACATGTGTCCCACACTTTATGGGAACGTTAATAGCACCCCTCACTTCATCGATTTGTTATGAGGGGGTTGCTGCAATGAAATGGGGGAAATATTACACCATTAAGACGTTGGGGTTGAAATTACAGCAGAACTTAGAAGAGCAGGGTGGGACCAAGCCATGATGGAGGTGAAAGGTCATGTCAAGGTTTCTTTATGGCGGCTCTATTTACCTCTATGTAACCTGGCTCACGTCTTCTTCTTCACGTCACTTCTTGGCTTGTTACTGTTGTTGTGACGCTTTGACCAATTAGATTCAAATATTCATCATGATGTTTTTCCTTTTCCCGACTGCTGTGGGCGAGAGCCTGTCCAGATTGATATTGTGTAGAACTCGATTCAGAGTGATGCACATATCACATGCACATATCAGGTAATATTAAAGTGGGATTAAGGTGAAAATATGTTTCGCAAATAGAATCATCCATTGTTATGGAAGCCACGCACATCTAATCAACTGGTAGATAACACTAATGCATATTTCATCAAATAGAGACAGCATTGCCATTATTTATCCAATATTATTTCACCCAACATCGTGCTGAAACTTCAAAAATTAAGCTTTTGGCTTTCATTCTAGAATATTCTAATATTGTTACTATAATTATTATCATTATTCTCAAAAGGGAAAGGTATAGCATTAGTATAGGTTAAAGTAGAAGCTGCAATTAAAGGTATATCATGAACGTTTCTGCACAATCTGCTTTTCTACATGGAGATGTTATTTCATTGCATGTAATGTCCCACAGTATGGCATTGAACATACAGCCTCATGGAAACACGCATGTGACAACACCAAGACCAAGTTACAGGTTAGCTCTGTGGAGAGGTTTCCCCATTCACCGCAACCATCAATTTGGAGGGATTTAAACTAAATCTACGCTACAAATATAAATGCTCACTTACAAAAGGTAATCCGATTTTCAGGTATCAGGTGTTTTGGACTTGCAGTTGTTGTTACTGTCATCTTTTATTATGAGTCAATAAGGCCATTAGAGAGCCATTGACCCAGCTCCCTGCTGCTCCCAGCAGGCCGTGCTTCTGTCAAGATGCCCCCTCCCCACCACTAACAGCACACAGCAATTATGATGGGAAGTGGATTGACGTGTTGTAAAATATTTATAGGAGGTTCTCAAGGCCCTTCGGGAATCGTTACAAGCACCTTTCAACAAAGAAGCTTCAGTTCAAAGTAAACATATAGCCTGCATTAATTAGCAAAATACAGTTGAAGCAGGTTGATAAGTCATTAAGGCCACTGGAGAAAGCACTAATACTTGTGTCCTTTTGTCTGCTTAACCAAACAGTGAAACCTATACAATTAGAAAGTAACGGCCCCTGGTTAACGGTCACACTAATCCCAGGGCTGGTAAAAGACACATTAAGCAGGGCGTATAGTGAACGTGCTAAGTGCTGCACGAGTTCAAGTACGTCACGTTGGGGAAGCATTTATGTGTAAAGGAATCAACAGGCTAGTGTGTAATTAGCTCCTGTCAATAAAAAGAGTGATTTACACAGGTAGAGGCAGTGTGGCATTTACATAGCATTAACAAATACACTGCACAATGGTCCTGCAAGTGGGTTAGTGGGTCACATTTTATATAACAACTTTTATTAGTCGTGATAATTCATAAACACAAACTTAATTCGTGATGAACAAATAGATTAGTAAAAATGATTCAGGCTTTGTAACTACTTAATTCATATTCCTTGTCCTAACCCCTTAATTAAGTAGCCTGAATAAGATAAGATAAGATATTCCTTTATTGTCCCACATGGGGAAATTTTATTGGTGCAACGCAGGAAGATACAGAGGTAGATACAGAAGAAAATAACAGATCACTTGGCTCAATATGAATTCAGTTTTTCTTCATGCTTTATTATGTATGTATTTTCTTTTAGTTGTAATGTATTTTTTTGACAAACCAAAACAATTACCAGCACTTTGCCATACATTTATTAAGCATAGGGTTTTAATTAATTCATGTACTATAGTAAAACAACTGTTCAGATTTTGTATGTAGCCTTGGTGTTTTTTCACTATTCATTATTGTAGGCCCATGTCACAGTTTTTTATGTAATGTGAACAAGATTACCTCACTCCATCTTGTCCAACAATTTGTCTTTTATGAATAAATTGTGTAATTTGCTTGCTTGTCTTGTTGGCCTATTATGTTCCACAGTATGGCATTAAACATCTCCACAGTGAAAAGAGTGCGACTCCACAAGGCCATGTTACAGGGCAGACCTGTGGAGAGGCGTCCCTGCTCATGGTAAGAATGCACGCTCCTTTTTTTTAGTATTAATACATCTGTAATTGAATAAATGCATGATAGGTAAAAAGCAACATTCAAGGCAGAGCAATAACTACTCCATAAAGACGAAACCTCTAGTAGAAAAGTTATTTAATGCACATTTAAGTAAACATGAAATAGAAATTTAACTTGTTATAGCAACTTTTATCCACATTTTTGACAAAAATGGAACAGGGCAAAACGTCTGGTAAGATGTATTGAGATTGCATGAGGAAACTGCTTTAGCAACCCCTCTAAACAGTTTTAAACCACTGTCAAATGCCTCTTAATCCTAAAATAAGGTACTGTGAGTTATTTATGAATGCTTTGTAGACTTGATAATTCCCTTTACATTATGCTGTGTGATAAAAGAAACAAGACATTGAAGTAATTGCAATTTTTTACTATAGTGATCAAGTCAGTGGACCCGCACAGGAAAGCAGGGTAATATGCTGTTGAAATTGAAGTCAGTAGCGTTTTACAAGCCCTGTGTACACAGAGCTCATTTCAAGGTGGCTTTAATAGTAGGCAAAGGGCAGCAATGCGAAGAGATACAGGCCAAAAGATACAGCTCTGCACCCCCCACACTCCTCTCGACAGTGTTTTAGGAGCGTGCCTCGTGAATATGCATGCTTCACTCACACTGCACTCTTTCATGGTGCACTTTTGCCTAGAAAGTTGCAAGTGTGTGTATCTGGACCATGAGTGTCACCCCCTGCAGGACACTCTCTCCGCTCTGGAGAGCAGCTTCAGTGAGAGACTGATCCACCCTCGCTGTGTGAGGGAAAGGTTTCGTAGGTCTTTCCTTCCTGCTGCTGTCAGACTTTATAACAAACACTGTTAGTACTGAACACTCGCAATACTGACCTAACCATGTGCAATTCTGTCATATGTGCAATTGCTGTTGGAATTCATGTGCAATTCATGTGCAATTACTGTGAAGTTCATGTGCAATCTATGTGCTGTCATGACACATATTCATGTGCAATTACTGTCGTGATCACATGCAATGGTATTTATGTATTTATTTATTTGTCTATGGGAGTTTTTTTATTTTTATTTTTATTTTTTTATAGGAGATCTTCTACTGAAAGTGTTTTTCAGACTTCCTATAAGTGATCTGTTCTTCTGTATCTACCTCTGTATCTACCTGCGTTGCACCAATGAAATTCCCCCATGTGGGACAATAAAGGAATATCTTATCTTATCTTATGTGTATGTAGTGGAAGGCCGTAAGGAGGTCTTTTTTCATTCTAAACTGCCCATAGGTTGACAGGTCTGAAGTATTTAAGTCTATAATAATTTGTTGACATTGTTTATATTGATATCTCTGTAATTACTGAACCTATCCTCAAGATACAAATCTGCATAAAAAACAAAAGGGAAATACTTCATTCAACATATCTTAAGAAAGTGGCATCATTCAACCCCAAAGATTTATGGTTAAAGTTTTTCAATGTATTACTTTGTCTGATGAGACGGGATCTGTGGTGTAATATTTATCATAGTTTTACATCAGTCAAGTAGCGATTTATGAAGAAAATAAATTAAATGAAAGCTAAAAGTTAGTAGATCTGAGTACTAAAACAGACTACGTATATCGTCAAGTGACATAAAAAATACAGAGACAATTTACACACATCTGACAGTTTAAACAACCGTTTAACAAAATAAATATGCAATCAAGTATTGTTATTTGTCAGATCATAATCATAGTGCAATTTATATGGATTGTTGCCCTTCATTAGAGTAGGGTTGCTAGGTAACAACGGTGGAATTACCTCTACCTATGTCATATCTGCTGCTTATGTCCAACCAGGAAGTAAGATTACAAACTTCACCAAAATGGTCCAAATGGAAAAAAGTGGCATAGGGCATATGACAGGTATTTTTCTCAAACGTCATATGCCTTTTAAACTCCTGAATGTATTTGCTTATCGTAATACTCACCGTGTGTCAATTGAACTGTCACACTGGTTTTGTCTCCAGCCAAGCCCAGTGTGATATTCAAATGTTTCCTTTTAACTATTCAAAAACCAATAAAAAGAAAAATCGAATTTGTTCCGTCAGTTTTCTTAGTAGTTCACAGTAATTGCAGATGAACCATTGCCTTTGAAACTATGCGTGAGCCTTGAAAACCATTGGTGACTCCAGTGCTGTTTAAAGCCAATGGAGTGTGATGCACAATTATCCTGGTTTCATATGACCGGCTTAAGGATGGAATTCACACTCTGTATTTTGAAGGAGCATTACGTAAATGGACCATATATAACTGCAGGGCATTAGATCTACTGCATGAGCGTAGCATGAGAGCATTTGGGGGAGCTCTGCTGATTACGTTACTATTAAATATGTGCTTTGTATCTTTGTGGAAGTGGATGGATAAATGCTGCTGGCTGCGTTTGAACACTGATAAAAGAAAAGAGAAAATGCTCAGGGCTATTTCAGTACAGTGGTGTATATATTTGCCACGTTATTAAGTACCTGTCATCCTGAGCCAGTGTCACATTTATGCTGAAGATAAAACTATTCAAATCCATATTTAAACGATGAACAAAGAGTGCCATTAGGTTTTGAGGAAGGCGTTTTGCACCTACAATGTCTATCGAATCTGCAAATGATTTTCAATAGCTCGCAAGAGGATACGGTAATTATTCCTTTTGATTTACAAAACAACTCTCATATCTTAATAGGAAATGGAGGAAAATAAATAAATCATATAAAATAAAAAGATAAAGATAAGATGAAGATAAAAATAAAATAGAATAAAATAAATAATAAAAAAACACTATTTACACCAGTTGTATGCACATGAATATGGCCTTAATTGCTTGTGAGTACGACAGTAATTGCACATGAATATGACGGTATTGCACATGGTTAATTCAGATTCACTCCAAGCTCAAATTCAAATGTTTGACAGTGCATGGAGCAAACAGATTCAGGGCGGCAAAATATTGTTTCCTGGCAAGACAAAACAAAAGTATTTGGGATGCAGTGTTAAGTTAGTCATCAACCCTGAATGAGTAGAAATGCCATCATCATCTGACTTTCTCTTGGCAGTGTGTTTCAAAGTGATTAGACGAGTAAACATACAACACTTGTGCTGATCTGGCTAAGATTACAGTCACACGGCTTCATTTATAAACGCCGGGAGCAGCTGTCACTGCTCGTCATGTGAGGATGCAGGGGGCAGAGTATTTATAGTGAACATGTGATTTCTGTGACCTATCGAAGATCTCAAACTGGTGGTGGATGGAGCAGATGCAGCAGGGACAAGAGCCAGGATTACTCCATTACTCAATATGAAATGACTTGGTGTCACAGGAGCTCAGGTCACAGCTGGACATGCATGTAACCTCATGTGACCTAATTATTGCCAGAATAAGGACCAATCACTTTGTATGTATTGTCTGTTTGTTTTTTTTAACTTGTAAATCATTGATATGCGCTTCAATAGCAATGCGGTGCCTTTGAGCTGCACAAAGGGGATTTTTAAAACAGGTTGTGGCCATTTCCCATTTTACTACTTTTTGGGTGTGTTTGGTCCCACATTGTACAGATGTTATTCTGTGTTTATTTTACTCAAACGGAAATTAGAAATCTGTTCTGCTGTTTCATTTAATTGTATTTAGGACATAAGCTGGTAAGACACAATATGGTGGCCCTGCAGGATATTCATTTACACGTTCAAGTTTTTATCAGTCATTTGAGTTTTTCTTGGCAGAAGGCTTAAGTACAGCATGTTCTTCCTCTCACTGTTTCCTCAGCTTTGATCCAGGCCTCCAGGAGCTGGAACGAGCTGTGAAGACCAAATCTCATATGTACGAGAATAATGATGTTGCAAATTAATCTTTTATGTGTTTTTTTTACTGATAAATAAATAAATACATTTTATTTGTAATGCACTTTACATTCCAATGGAATCTCAAATTGCTAACAGAGGCTAAAAACAACAAGCAAGTTACAGAGTTAAAACAATAAAGCATACACACACAGATAAAACATGAGAATTTTAAAAGGCTTTTTTAAATAAAAAATTCTCAAGGCCTTTTTTAAATGCCTCCAAACTCTGTGGGGCCCTCAGGGTCTCTGGAAGGGCGTTCCAGAGCCGTGGGGCGACTGCCTGGAAGGCCCTGTCTCCCATGGTGGAGAGCTTGGCTCTGGGCTGGTGCAGGCGGTGGGTGGACATGGTGGAGCGGAGGGTTCTTGGGGCGGTGTGTGGTGTGAGAAGCTCACTGAGGGGCAGGGGCAGTTCCATGTATACACTGGTGGGTGAGGAGACAGAGTTTATATTGAATTATTTGTTGAATGGGCAGCCAATGAAGGGACCTGAGGACTGGAGTGATGTGGTCATATTTGCGCCTCCTCGTCAGGATCCGGGCAGCACAGCTCTGGATGTGCTGCAGCGTTTGTAGAGTTTTACCAGGGATCCCGACGAGGAGGGCAATGCAGTAGTCCAATCTGAAGAAGACAAAGGCATGGATTAACGTCTTGGCGTCGGGTTGGGAGAGGGAGGGAAAGAGACCTTGCAGAGATGATGGATGTGGGAGTCGAAAGTGAGATCTGAATCATGTTTGCAGGTGTAGATGTTATGGAAACACTAAGATATTTTTCTTTGTCCAGTCAAATGCTATTGTCTGGATGGGTGATAGATGTCCTCTTAACAAATAAACAAATCCCAGAAAAAAAACAATACAGAGGAGACCACATGAAAAATAAAACAATGTACTTTGGATTTGGATTGACACTGAGAAGAACCTTTAACATGACAGGGATACAAAAAAATACCAACACCTATAAAAGACATGCACATTCTCCATCTCACTACAGAATATATTTAGTTCATGTTGTTCATGTTTCTCTTCAGGGGTCTGGAGTAGTGAAGGGAAAACACTGGAGTAGTGAAGGGAAAACACTGGAGTAGTGAAGGGAAAACACTGGCCGTCTTTGGCTGTGCAACCCCAGAGCTGTCGTCACACCAACCTGCTGTTACTATCACTATGTGGAGTCTGCTGCTCCCGCTGGACTTGGCAGTGCCAGCTTGGCCGCTCCACGAGTCTCTAGAACATTTCAGCCAAAGCCTGGAGGAGCATTGCTTTAGGTTGTGTGAACAGCCAGCCTGTTTGCACCTTGGCACAACCTCACAAAAGACAAAGGAAATGTACAGAGGGCACTGGCAATGAGACTGACAGGAGAGCCAGAAGTCTACCAAGAAAGTCTTACCATTCACAGTATATAAAAGATTGATGGGAGCTTTTAATTTAATTTAATTTAATTTAATTTATGTACTGGATTCTATGAAAGATAAAATTGTTTTATCAGATTTCGAATTTGAAATTTTGATGAATTTGACACTTTCAGTTTCCCATCTGGAAGACTTTGTTATAATTGGTGACTGTGTCTAAGACAACATGGCCTTGACCTACTGGGTGTCCCAAGGACTTTATTTTTTTTAAACTTTTGTCTGAAGCACTTTGAATTGCCTTGTTTTCAAATTGTGCTCTGCAAATTATCTTACCTTGCCACTTTTACTTTGAAAAAACATGTTTGTATTTTTATTATTACTATATTCAATTACATTCTTTCCTATATTGGAGAGTAAAAAATAAAAACCCGTTTCTTAACAACTAAATGTTGCGCCTTGGCATTTTCTTTTTTTTTACACATTTGAGAGCTTGGAAATATATACACTGAATATTTTAAAGGTGATTTTGAATGTTTAAACTGAGAAAAACACATTGAAAACTGGAATTCAGAATAATTGTGTTAGAAAATTCAAAGTGATACATTTGTCAGCTTTGAAAATTCAAATTAAAAATCTGATGACACAATTTATCTTCTATACGTGCCTTGTCATTATTATTATTTGAATATTGGTTCTTCTCTCTTTGATATTATAAGATGCAACAGCTAACTAAATGTATCCTGATATGTATCCAAGAAGTAAGTCCCAAGATGAAGCGAGGTTTAAGAGACAAAATAAAACCAAGAGAGGGATGGATCCAGAATGCATTGCGCTACTTCAATAAAACATTTCATGTTCAACCCTTTAAGCTGACATTAGTGTAACTTCCTTTACAAGTACTGAAACTCATAACATTTTCTTTACTGAGATTGATCTGAGTGCTCTTACTCATTGAAGGCCTCTTTACTTGTCATTGTGGCTGTTTTATTTGCTGTTTTGTGTATAGAGTTGTATTGATTGCAGTTCCAAGCTTATGACACATTTGAATGCTACAACACTCACTGAGTCATGTACAAGACCACTCATGCTGTCTTATAGCACCATTTTATTTATATATACCGTAGACAGCAATCAAGCATAATAGACCTATACTGACAATGTAGAAATCTAAATGTAAATACATTCTTTCTCCCAGGACCGAGCCCTGAGGTACACCTCTTCTGACCCGTACAAAGGAAGGCAGTTACTGGTTCAAGACAAATAGTCAATGAACCAGTAACTGCCTGATTAGAAAGGCCAGTTTCAATTAATGTATATAGATGCCCTGAGATCTAAATTGATGAATACTTGATCAGATATACATCATACTTGTTAAGCAATCAGGCAAAATTCCAATGAGAGCCTAATAAACAAACAAAAGGCAGTGCTGTTCTCTTCTCACATCCGATGATGGCAATTCTACTTTAGAGTATATTTCTCACTGGTAGGTTATGTATCCTCCTGAAAAGTAACCATATTCTTTTACATAAAGACAAATTGTTTTACTGCACATTATATATATTTGAGAGAACAGATATAGTACGAAATGAGCAGAGAAATGAGCCAATTATTCCGTTGTATTTGTTTCAGAGATGTTTTCTTCCACATTTCTTCCCCAATACAGGCTAGCACTGCCCACCATGTGTCAACAGAGATGTTCACCACATAATCAGTTCTGACCGACTGAATCAGCACAATAGTGGCTAAAACGGAGCTAGAGCGGTAGAGAGCAACACTAAATCGAGCATTTCATTTTTTCGCATTTCAAAAGTTCTTGCTGTGAAAAAATACAAAAGAATCTCTACAAAATCTGACCTTTTTAATACACTGGCGTAGCCATAATGAGAAGCATAGTTTGATTTTAAGCACACCCAGGTCGTCTGCACCATGGCCCTATTCACACCAGACTAACAATGGATGCTGGGAATTACACTGGAAGGCACGACTTGCAGTGCCTGCCAGACCTGTTGAGCATATGAAATGTGTATGTGTGTGTCAAAGGGAGTCTGGGAGGTGGCCAGTCGGGCAGAGCAGCTAAATAGGTCTGCGCTTTTGAACAGTGCACACAGTGCTGAGGTGAGGGTATCTGAGGACACGCTAGTCTCCCTCTGCACTGCAACAGAGAACTTGTTTTGTGCGTGTTTCTGGGTGCTCAGACCTGTGGGAATTGTGTGTTTTTGTAGGTGTGTATCTGATTGTGAATGTGTGTGACGCTCCTGTCTCGACAGCTGCTTTATTTTTTGGCTGCGGTTACCATAGAGACCCGCTGGGACTTTTAGTGTGTCTAAAACACTGATTTGATTGGCAATAACCAACACCAACAGCAAAGTGTGCCTCTGTAGAAGATACTCTGCTCGTCATATAATTAAAAAGCATAGAGGGGAGTGTGCATTTCCATAGAACTAGTAGCCGCAATAATTAAACTATATATGAGTTTTCACCCAAACATATGTAATAACAAAAATATTTAACCGCAGAGCGATTAGTGCTTTCGCCTCCCAAGAAGGAGATTGTGGGTTTGATTCCCGGGCCATACCAACATCACATGATCGAGGTGGAATCTGCATGTCCTCCCTGTGTTACTGTGGATTCTCTCCGGGTTCTCCGGCTTCCTCCCACCGTTCAAAGACATGCATGTGTTAGGCAAAATTGGCAACTCTAAAAATTGGCCCTTGTGATTGAATGTGAGTGAATAGCTGTCTGTGAGTCTATGTCTCTGTGTTAACAAGCGGTGGAAAATGAAATAATGAAATCCCCTGATTACTTCATTAGCAGTTAATATGTTGTTATTTTCTTATCAGTTTCCTGTGACCTGACACCTTTTACAAAAATATTTATCCACTGAGTAAAGAGTGACTTTGCCCCAAGGCACGTCAATAGAGGAAAATCCAGCAGCTACACAAGGGGTGTATTCCAGTAAAGTTGCCTCTTTGTGCCAAGCATTACTCTTGCCTTGGCCCCAGACAGTCTGTGAGGCCAGAACTGGGCAAACATTATTGATGAACTTGGCCTTTTTTGTTAAATAGATGCAGCATTATCTATTTTTTTGCTATTTTAATCTCCCAACATATGAGTGCTGAATTGCTAGCTCATATAAAACACCATTGTATCTCTTTTTGTGGGCCTTTGGAGTCACTTTTTCCTTCAAAATTGGTTTTAAAACATCCATCTATTTTCTTCCGCTTATCCGGGGCCGGGTAACAGGGGAAGCAGACTTCCCTCTCCCCAGACACTTCCTCCAACTCCTCCGGGGGGATCCTGAGGTGTTCCCAGGCCAGCCGAAAGACATAGTCCCTCCAGTGTGTCCTGGGTCTTCCCCGGGACTCTTCCCGGTGGGACATGCCCGAAACCTCTCCCCAGGGAGGCGCCCAGGAGGCATCCGGAACAGATGCCCGAGCACCTCAGCTGGCTCCTCTCGACGTGAGGTCTTCACCCTATCTCTAAGGGAGCACCCAGCCACCTGACGGAGGAAACTCATTTCGACCGCTTGTATCTTTCCGTCATTACCCAAAGCTCATCATGACCATAGGTGAGGGCAGGAACGTAGATTGACTGGTAAATTGAGAGCTTTGTCTTTCGACTCCTTTCGGCTCCTTCTTCACCACAACAGTTCGATGCAGCGACCGCATCACTTCAGACGCTGCACCGATCTGCCTGTCAATCTCCTGTTCCATCCTTCCCTCACCCCATACTTCCCTCAACTTGGGACAAGGACTCCCCACCCACCTGAAGAGGGCAAACCACCTTTTTCCGGTTGAGAACCATAGCCTCGGATTTGGAGGTGCTGATTCTCGTCCCAGCTGCTTCACACTCAGCAGCAAACCGTCCCAGTGCATGTTGCAGGTCCAGGTTTGATGGAGCCATCAGGACATCGTCTGCAAACAGCAGAGATGAGATCCTGTGGTCCCCAAACTGGACGCCCTCCGACCCCTGACTGCGCCTAGAAATAACATAAAAACAATGAACAAAACCAGTGACAAAGGGCAGCCCTGGCGGAGTCCAACATGCACTGGGAACAGGTCTGACTTACTGCCAGCAATGCAAAAACAGCTCCTGCTCCGGTCATACAGGGACTGGACTGTCCTGGAGGGCCCCGGACCCCGTACTCCCGGAGCACCCCCCAAAGGTCAACCTGAGGGACACAGTTGAAAACCTTCTCCAGATCCATAAAGCACATGTGGACTGGTTGGGCAATCTGCCATGAACCCTCGAGCACCCGATGGAGGGTATAGAGCTGGTCCAGTGTTCCACGACCGGGACGAAAAACACTTTGCTCCTCCTGAATCCACGATTCGACTATCGCTCGGATTCTCCTCTCCAGTACCCTGGAATAGGCCTTAAAGGGAGGCTGAGGAGTGTGATCCCTCTGTAGTTGGAACACACCCTCCGGTCCCCCTTCTTGAACAGAGGGACCACCACCCCGGTCTGCCAGTCCAGAGGCACTGTCCCGGACTGCCACGCGATGTTGCAGAGACGTGTCAACCAAGACAGTCCTACAACATCCAGAGACTTTAGGTACTCAGGGCGGATCTCATCCACTCCCGGAGTCCTGCCACCGAGGAGTTTGCCAATAACCTCAGTGATTTCAGCCTGGGTGATGGACGAGTCAGCCTCCGAGTCTCTGCTTCCTCTTCGGATTAACTGTTGGGATTAATTTGAGATTAACTGTTTTTTATCTTAGATTTGAAGATTGATAGAGTAGAGGACTGTCTCACATCTTTAGGAAAACTGTTCCAGATTTTAGCTGCATAAAACATAAACGCAGATTCCCCATGTTTAGTCCTGACTTGGTGCCCGGTCCCTGAGATTCTCGGAGTCCGAGATGGTTTGTATGGCACTAGCATGTCCGAGATGTACTTTGGTGCTAGGCCACGGAGAGACTTGTACACAAGCAGAGCTGCTTTAAAGTCTATTCTCTGAGCCACAGGGAGCCAGTGCAGAGACCTGAGAACAGGACTAATGTGATCATACTTCCTGGTTCTAGTCAGGACCCGAGCAGCAGCGTTCTGGATGTACTGCAGCTGTTTTACAGCTCGTTTGGAGAGGCCAGTGAGCAGGCCGTTACAGTAGTCTAATCTACTGGAGACAAACGCATGGATAAGTCTCTCCAAGTCTGATTTAGACAGACATTTTGTTTTTTTGATGGTAAAAAGCTGCTGATGTCATTGAATTGACATTAAAATTCAAGTCTGCGTACATTTTCCCCCCAGATTTCTAATTTGGTTTGTAGGTTTTAGAGCGAGACTCTGGAGGTGACCGCTAACACTTTCTCTTTGTTTCTGTGGGCCAAAGACGATGATTTCAGTATTGTGGAGTTTAGCTGGAGAAAGTTGTTTTGCATCCACAAACTGATCTGTTGGATGCAGTGACAGAGTGAATCTACTGGTCCATATTCACCTGCCGACAGTGAAACAAAAATCGGACTGTCGTCTGCATAATTATGATTGGCACATTTTCGCTGCGTATCAACTGACCTAACGGCAGCATGTAGAGGTTGAACAGAAGGGGACCCAGGACTGACCCTTGGGGCACTCCACAGGTCAGGGGCATGTGGTCTGAGACACAGTTACCAATTTCAACAAAGTACTTTGTGTCTTCCAGATAGGACCTTAACCAATTTAGGACAGTGACAGTGATACCCACCCAGTCCTCTAGTCTCTGTAAGAGAATCCCATCAAAAGCAGCACTCAGATCCAACAGAATTAAGACTGAGGCTTTGCCCGTGTCAGTGTTCAGGTGGATTTCATTTGTCAACTTGACAAGATCAGTCTCAGGGCTGTGATGAGGGGTAAAGGTCAGAGCTTGATCAGAGAAGAAGATCCGGAATAATGCAGTCATTATTTAGAAGAAACATTAGGCCACATTAGTCATAAAACAGTTAAATGAAAATGTAGAAAATGTACATGTTCTGTAAATTTTTTTTAGCCTTTTAGCTTCTGTCTTTGGATAAAAAATGACTCAAATTATCTAATTTTAATCCAAAACTAGTCTGATGGAAAAGGTTTTTTCCAAAGTTTAAAGCGTGAAGTTTCTCTTTCTGCAGAGACGTCATAAATTTACAGTTCCATGGTACAACCTTACTCCCGCATTCCTGTCATCATGGCAACATTCAGAGGTCATCTGCAGGTCACTACATATATATACTGCTTTAGACCAAATTGGCACTACATTTTTCACTGTCAAATACATGAGAGCAAAACATCTGACATAGTGCAAGTTATCTATTATATTTCCTTCATAATGAAGCTTAACGTTTGTGACAATGCCAGCCAGCAATGCACTTCAAATGAAAGGGTTACGCCACACCATGTAACACTGCAATATATTCATATTTCCTCCCCAAGGAACAATAGCACTGTCTTTGTCTTCACAGCTTTATGTTTGGAAACTCCGAGCTTCTTTGTCAACATGTTCCCGGTTTGTGATTTCTTTTGTATGTCGCTGCATTGTAAAGAACTCCCAAGGGCCCACAGGCAAAAGACAAGGCAACAGGAGGAAGTAGTTTGTGAACTTTGTGCTGAACATTTTGCAAGAACATTTTTGTGGAAGTTATGAGAAATAATGACTAAGAAGTATGCACAAGGCTACCAGAAAAATACAAACTGAAGGCCAGTACAGTAGGGTGGTAGTCTAGCAACAAAATACTTGCTGGTGTTGTCAAGATGAGCCACAGACTTGAACTGAAATGAATTCTATAAGTCAGACCTTTTGTAAATAGAGAACAAGAGCATTGTGCTTAATATCATTGTTATTTACTATATGAATGCTGAATGGCCAGTTGCACAACACCTCCACACAGCCTTGTACGTTCTGTAATTTTCTTTGTCAAAAGGAAACGACATACAGTAAATTAGACGAATCGTACATTTACTAAGCTTTCCTTTTGCCACACTGTATCAAGTTTTGATAGCACAAACTTGGTTTAACAAAAACTGCAACTGTATTGTAGAGCAAGATACTTGATGATTGATGATGGCTGTTCATTCATGTTAATCAGTTTACCCCAGGGCAGCTGAGGCTATAGCGTGCAAGGAGGAAACAAGGTTTTCTGAGTACATTTTTGCGTTGTTACGCCACACAAAGTATAGATTTCAATACTAAGGGAAAGACTCAAGGCCAATTTTAAGACTACAATAATAACAATAAAACAATTTGATTTTTTTGTATTCATATTAGTTTGCAGTTTTTTGGACAGCTCTAGTACATTTTAAAAGCAATATCCCTATGACTGACATTGGATGTTATATATGGACCATGAAATCCTCTTTTATCTGAGAACTGTTACTTTAAAGATAGCGCTCCCCCTGCCAAAAAAAATAAAAACACCGCCAGAGAACAGAAATTATTCTTTTTTGTCTTTGTCCCCCCTTTTATTAATAAGTCCATATTATCACATACACAAACATTTTACATTGGCAAATATACATATTTTTCTAAAGAGCCAGGCTTTCCCAGGTTGAGTCGACAAACTTCAAATGCCAAAAATACATATTTAACCGTCAAAGGGACTTAAGGACTTGAAAAATGTTGAATGAGGTGAAAATGTTACTTCGTTCTCCTTCAAAACTAGTGTTAAAACTAGTGTAATTGGGAGCGCAGTGACGACTTGAGGCTGGTGTGATGCAGACGGCGTGTGATTGGACAGTGGCTCTGCGCTGACCTCACAACATGCTCCATTTCCTGTTCTCCCCAGAGCTCTGTCAGCACCCACGGACATGTATGTACTGTATGTGCCCATTTAAAATTCATATGAGATGCGCAGAAAACAAGTAGGCTTCATTGTGAATTAGAGCTCAACAAGCCGTTGTTTTATTGACTGGAAAGAATTCTGCACATTATACAATCTAGAGCGCCAAGCCAAGCACCACTGCCTGACCTGCTGATGAGTCTTCTGTTGATATCCAAAACCAGCATTTATTTAGGTTGTGTTAATACAATGTCCAGGTTTAAAGAATTATTATTTTCTCATTACTATAGCGAAATACAGTAGATTTATTCCTCTCTCAATATCTATTATCCACTTTCTTCAGGTTGTGTCTATCAGTTGAGTTACAGCATAGTAAATAGTAGAACAAATGTATACAAAATGTTGAGATTGTGGGCAGCTTTAAAATTTGTTAAAAATGTAGATTTTTGTTGTAATACAATGAGTTCTTAGGTCTAGTTGCAAAGATAAATCATCAGGTTCAACATTTGTGAATTTGCTTTTAGAAATTTCATGCCAAAATCCAATGCAGTCAAAAGGGAAAACTGTCTCTTGTCCCAATCTGAGGTTATGACATCATCAACATGAACGCAGACACTGGGCCTAAACCTGACACAAAGTCTTCATCGTCTTCTCTCTCAGCACACTTAAGCGAAAGTGGAATCAGTTGAATATTTTGCTTCATTTTTGTTCATTGTTGTATGTGGCACGGAATCACCAAAGCAGGTTCCTAGCCTGTGAATTTTGTTCTCTGACAATAGCAATAAACCTGTTGTGATTCTGACACTGATTCTGACTTCTAGCCTCAGAAAGTGGTGCCATTATTCAATTCCAAAGGCGTGATTGTTGTCATTCAAGACATGAGATTAATATTGCAGGTTTGTGGATTTCTGTTTTGGATGTTTCTTTCAAAAACAGTGAATCTTCCACAGAGTTACACAGGACCTAATAAAACCATATAACCATATCTGAGATTATGGAATTATATTTTAGAACTTGAACGCAGTCTAGCCATAGAACACTGTAATGAGTCAAGAGCTTTGGCCATGATGATAACGGTTTTATCATTTCAAAAGCAATATATATTATGATTTACCGTATTCTATATAATATTGGAAAAAAAATGATTCACAGACATCAACAGTCTAAACATGTTCTATAGAAGGCAGACTTCTATTGCTCCTGCGTCCATGGATTGTGTATTTCTAGCACATGCTTGCGTTTCCAGTTCATGTCATCCAACATTTCTCCACAATGATTTCAAAGATAAATAGACGAAGCTGGTCAGAGCTCTCTCGAGTCCTGAGACAAAGCGTACAGCTAAAGTTAGACAGGAACGTCCTTGAAAAACTATTCTATTGACAAGTGAAGATAATAGAAGGAGAAAGCAGAAACTTCAATGAATAAAGTTGGCTGTTATGTAATTGGATTGTTGATTTTCGTAAAAAGCACAGCAACATGTCTTTAAATTTTAACTAAATCCACATGTAGCTAAAACTTGAGTTCAGATTTCTAGGACTGTAACAAAGCATTTCAATATCTGATCTCTGTCCTTCACATTAAGCCGAAGAGCCTTTAGATCAGGGGTGGGCAATTATTTTCCTTCGAGGGCCATATTAGAATCCAGACAAGTAGCGGAGGGCCGGCCCGCGATCATTCGTGTGAAAAAAATATATGTATTTTTTTAATACCAAATAAAATATAACTTTTCTGTCAAATATAGGCTATTGAATCTATTATTTAATTCATTTCAAGTCATATTTATTAAGGATACAAGTGCAGACAGGTGCCTGAGGGCAAAATATATATATATATATATATATATATATGCATATATTTTTTAAATATTACTTGGAATGTTTGGCGGGCCGGATTTTAAAGACAAACGGGCCACATGTGGCCCGCGGGCCCTAGTTTGCCCACCCCTGCTTTAGAGCCTTAAAACCGCGCAAAATGGCTTGTTTTTCATATCAGTTGTAACACAAAAATCCTCATTGTGTATTCGAAGTACTCACTGCTAATTACGTTCTGTGAGTCAGAGCCACTGAGGAGGAGGGCATCAAACAAACAAACAAACAAACAAACAAACGTGGGTGCTCTCTTTATCAATGAATCACAAAAAAATTTACATATCGCTCCAGGACAGATGGCATACGTGACGTTCCCTTGCAAACACATGGCTGCCTTATGGCTCAGCAGAATGTTTTCAAATGACCTGTTGATTACAGTAGCAGGCTGCCAGTAAAAGAGGCTTCCTGAGAACTGGTTCAGGCTCAGCATTTGCATCATTGGCTGCGTAATGTGGACTCTGCAAGTTTTGGGAATTTCACAAGAATAGAGGGTGTCTTTTACCAGAGGTATTCCACGGAGAGAGCGGGATTCAAACCGGCGACCTTCGAATCAGAAGATGAGCTGAATTAGAACAATTCTGAACAAGTTCTTTTTAAAAAGCTTTATCCATCCATCCATCCATCTTCTGCCGCTTTATCCGGGGCCGGTTCGCGGGGGCAGCAGTCTGAGCAGGGACTCCCAGACTTCCTCCTCCCCAGACACTTCCTCTAACTCCTCCGGGGGGATCCCGAGGCGTTCCCAGGCCAGCCGAGAGACAAAGTCTCTCCAGTGTGTTCTGGGTCTTCCCCGGGGCCTCTTCCCGGTGGGACATGCCTGAAACACCTCCCGAGGGAGGCGCCCAGGAGGCATCCGGAACAGATGCCCGAGCCACCTCAGCTGGCTCCTCTCGACGTGGAGGAGCAGCGGCTCTACTCCGAGCTCCCCCCGTGTGGCCGAGCTCCTCACCTTATCTCTAAGGGAGCGCCCAGCCACACGGCGGAGGAAACTCATTTCGACCGCTTGTATCTGCAATCTTGTTCTTTCGGTCACTACCCAAAGCTCATGACCATAGGTGAGGGTAGGAACGTAGACCGACCGGTAAATAGAGAGCTTTGCCTTTCGGCTCAGCTCCTTCTTTACCACAACGGTCCGATGCAGCGACTGCATCACTGCAGCCGCTGCACCGATCCGCCTGTCGATCTCACGCTCCATCCTTCCCTCACTCACTCGTGAACAAGACCCCGAGATACTTGAACTCCTCCACTTGGGGCAAGGACACCCCACCCACCTGAAGAGGGCAAGCCACCTTTTTCCGGTCGAGATGGCCTCGGATTTGGAGGTGCTGATTCTCATCCCAGCCGCTTCACACTCGGCTGCAAACCGTTCCAGTGCATGTTGCAGATCCGGTTTTGATGGAGCCATCAGGACAACATCGTCGAGATGGAATCCTGTGGTCCCCAAACCGGACACCCTCCGACCCCTGACTGCGCCTAGAAATTCTGTCCATAAAATTTATGAACAGAACCGGTGACAAAGGGCAGCCCTGGCGGAGTCCAACATGCACTGGGAACAGGTCTGGCTTACTGCCGGCAATGCGAACACAGCTCCTGCTCCGGTCATACAGGGACCGGACAGCCCTGAGCAAAGGGCCCCGGACCCCGTACTCCCGGAGCACCCCCCAAAGGACACCCCGAGGGACACGGTCGAAAGCCTTCTCCAGATCCACAAAGCACATGTGGACTGGTTGGGCAAACTCCCATGAACCCTCGAGCATCCGATGGAGAGTATAGAGCTGGGACAGTGTTCCACGACCGGGACGAAAACCACTCTGCTCCTCCTGAATACGAGGTTCGACGAGCTTTATCCATTTTCAACAAATATACAAATGTTTTCTTTTGTATTATCTTGTATTTTTCAGACTATAAATCGCACCTTTTTTCATAGTTTTGACCAGGTTGCAATTTATACTCCAGAGCGACTTATATGTGATATTAATTGTTATTTTCACACTGACAACCACAAGAGGGCGCTCTAGGCTCTAAGCGACGCAGAAGAAGAATCTGCACTTCCTCTACCTCTGGAGTTTGTGGAGTTGTTTAGAAGTGACACTGAGGAAGAAGAATTCAATGGATTTAGTGATTTGGGGTAATACTGATGCTTTGGTAAACTTGTTAGCATGTTCTTTATGCTATAGTTATCTGAATAACTGTTCATATGTTACGTTAACATACCAGACGCTTACCACAGTTCATTGTCTGTGCGTCATGTAGCTGAAGGTGTTACGTTAGCATACGTACACCTATTCACCATGTTCTCTCATCTGTTATTATTTTAAATTGCAAGATTAGTTCTTGGTTTTGGATTTTATCAAATAAATTTCCCCCAAAAATGCGACTTATACTCCAGTGCGACCTCTAATGTTTTTTTTCTTCTCTATTATGCATTTTTTGGCTGGTGCGACTTATAATCCGATGTGATTTATAGTCCGGAAAATACGGTATTTACATTAGTTTGATCAAAGCCAAAACATTTTTTGAGGCAAAACACTACCAGCAAATTTCTGTTTTTGTCTCAACAATTAAGCTTTCACCTGGAAACAGCAACATTGTCCAATCTGCAGCTAAAGATATATTATTGTTCCATTCAATCGAATCACATCCATGGATTTTCCTCCCACATAGACATAAAGCTCAGCCCCTACACACATCAAATTCTAACAAGATTCTGACATTGTTTGCCATTGTTGCCTCTTATGCAACTTGTCTTTGTATGAAATAGCAAACATTTTCGAGTGCCCTTCCATATACAGTAGGTCGCTTGTTTTACAGTTCTGGACCACCCTGTGTTCAGAGCGATTTAATAAATGATGTGTCAAAGTCGAGCCAATAGTAAACCCCATCTTTGATTAATGAGGTTGTTGCCCATTGAAACACCTGTCCTGGTTCACAACAATATTGTTGACTTTGGTGCATGTTTTTCACTTTGAGCTCGTGCAAACCTTGGACCAAATATGGACTTGTTGATATTTTTCCAACGTGAGGGGTATTTTCCCTTGAATTTCCTCTCACAGCAGAGTTAGGTTCCTCTTCCTGTTCGGTTGTACTGTGGCTACCAAAATAAACAAAAGCGTGAAAACAGGAGATGACGCGACACTGGGGTCCAAAGGGTTTACTTTGGGTGTGTGTGGACTCAAATCTGTACACAATCATTTCATAGGGCGCTGCCTTCCTTCTGGGGACAAAAATCAGGTCCCCCATAATGTGCATCCTTCAATACTAGATGAGCGACATGGTTTAGTTTTAAGTTACAGGTGGAAATAGGTCAAAGTTTGTTTTGAGGTTAAGGTTAGGCAAGTGGCAACTATAGTTGTGATGGAGTACACCATTTTGTTACTTAAGTGAAATGTACTTTTTTACTTAGTTCTAAAAATGTTGCGGAGTAGATAGTACAGATATCTGCTCTCGGATGTAGTAAAGTAAAATGAAGAAGTAAAGTACAGCTTCCAAACTGTTTATTAAGTACAGTACATTTACTTTAGTGCTTTATTACTTCCCACCACTGACTATAGTTAATGTTTGGATGAGTGTGACGTATAAAAACCTGTGTGTACTGATCGGGTGGTAATATCAAGAGCCCCAGGGCCCACAGGGGAAGCCAGCAGGAAGTCCGATCTGATTTGTCTGGTTCACTGAATGCACTGTGTTCATGACAATGGCGGGTGATGGCCAGGGAGCATGTCGCTGTGCTGGAGCTGTGTTTGTGCGTGTATGTATGTGAATAAGTTACTCAAGCAGACTCATGTAACACAATATATTTGATGGGATTATGTGAGCATGTTTACTCAGAGCAGATGCTGTGGAAATCCGCCTAGCCCACGTTTACAGATGAAGATGAGCCGCAAATCCTTGTGCGGTTATCTTTTTCACAATTATATCACCATCATTTTGAGTACTGTAAGTGCAGGTTGTATAACTTTTATTTTATTCTGAAAAAAAAGGTTTAATATGTAGATGTTTTGATTGAAACCCCAAAAATAATGTTTAACCTTTGATTGTATTTGTTTATGTTTTGGTATTATACCGAATTTTACGGACTATAAGTTGCACCAGCCAAAAAATGCATAATAGAGAAGAAGAAAAACATAATATAAGTTGCACTGGAGTATGAAATGCGGTTGCAAGTGTGAAAATAACAAATAATATCACATATAAGTTGCTCCGGAGTAGAAGTATACGTACAAGTATTCAAGTAGAAATATAAGTGTAAGTCGCACCCCGGCCAAAAATATGAAAAAAAGTATAGTCCGGAAAATACAGTAGTTATAAAGTTGAGCTATGTAACGTTTCTGGTCAGTCCCCTGTGTCCCCTGTGCTACTGAACTTAACTTTTTGTTACGATGATGTTATTGTTCGAGATGTTTTCCCGCTCTCTGTGTTCTTTGCTTACAGTAAAAGCGGTCAGCAGTTGTTGATAAAGCGGATGAGGTCAGGTTAAAGGAAAGGCCTGAATAAACTTTTCGGGTCAATACCATTTGTATGAGCATGATGTGATCACCGTGTGTCTGTTTGTCCTGTTCTGCTATTTGCTGACCGCACCACATGAGAGAGATACAGGGGTCAAAGTTCTTGCCTGGAACTGCCGTTCTTCCAGTTCCTTTTATATGACATGTGCAAGAATTTCATTATTGTGATTAAAGTGCATATGAAATTTTGTCGAATTGTGGCTTAGTTTGGTGGGATAGTCCATGTGGTAAATATTTATCACAGTCAGAAAAAAAATAAGATTAAAATTTTAGAAAGGGATAGAAAAATCTATGTAAACAAAAAGCGACATTCAGTCCAAAATGTAGGATAATTTAAATGCAACTGACTCAATTCAAACAATAATTTATCAAAATATACTGTAGGTGTTTTCAGGTATTACTGTTTGTCAAATTATAACTATTTGCTAACTGTGTGGCCCTTGTTTACTGTGTGATTGCTAAGTAACCGTCATGGAATTGCCTCTAATTGTGTCATATCTGCTGGTCATATCCAACCAGGATTCATATTAATAAATGTAGATAAGGTTTCATTCATGTAAGGTTCACTCTTGGATGAATGAGGGATTACACTGAAACGTTACAACAACAGCAACAACAAACATTTTAAATATTCACTATGTTTTAGTGAAAGGTCTGTTTTAGACACATCAGTTTATATGCATTTAGTGATTTTGGGTGGCAGTGCAGGGCTAAACCTAACCCAGGTCAGAGTTCATAGAAAGACCTGAAAAACAACAACAACAACACAGAAATGTAGCCAGCTGAGGTCAACTCAAACTCACTCAGGAAGAGAGCAGCAAGTTCTGACCGGAGTGTTACCCAAGTCTTTTTCAGGTCAGCAGCAGGTCAAACACTGGGGCAACACACGAAACACAAAATGGTTCTTATGTTGCAAAGTGGGTCACACTGCAGTCGAAAAAAAATACAAAAAGATGCAGATATTTTAAATAATTCATACTATTTTACACAGACAGGTCTTGTGTCCTGGTTGTTACTGGTGCTCTATTCAGAAATGCTTTAGTTAAGATGTAAGTCCACAATACTTATCACAGGTTGATTAGTCAACCCGGCTAAAATGTATTTGTTGACACATTCATTCATGTATCGATGAATAGTTAAAAAAGAAACAGAGCACAACATGAACATTAAGAATATTTCATACAAAACTTAACAAATGCTTTTGTTAAATGTGTTTTTGTAAAGGCGATCACTATATGAAATGGTAAATCAATTTTTAGGTAAAAGAACATTTAATAGTAACATACTTTTAATAAAATAGTATTTAAGAATGGATTTATATATATATTTTAAAAAAGAAGACACAATGCATTGACAAATAATTTTAGAAAAACCTTTTGCCAACTGTAGTAGCTTGATGAGCTCTGATTAGCTTCTCTGATTAGCTTCTCTGATTAGCCTCTCTGTTTATCTTTACCATGGCTCTCCTGGTCCTCCTGGCTAAAGTAAAGAAAATATCAAAGTGAGTAATTTGTTTGTTAATTTGCTCATCAAATCACCTATTTAAAGTTGGTTTAATTATAGCATTTTCAAATAAATGTATCAAATAATCTTATCAAAACTCTTATAATGAAGCATTTGTGAATTCATTTATTAAATATAATAAAAAGCTTTTGTTAAAAGCTTTCATCCCATTCAACTTCCATTCAACTTGGCTCTCTATAATCTTAGACATAAGACCTGCCAATAATTATTCCTGATTCCTGTGAAGAAGAAAAACTTCCCAGTGTGTAAACAAATAACTATCACAAGGAAATACACTGGAAATAGCTTGCTGCTTTCCTTGGTAAAATAAACTTCCTCCTTTCCATTATGCAAATAAGAGCTTACATAATATGCACTCCATGAATACTCCAGTGTTGACAGACATGCCATATTTTCATATAAGGATTTATTTGATTGTTTCCCATCATGCACTATAAATACTGCTAAAATAAAATCAGAATTAGAATTACAACCATACTTTTTATTTACACTCTTAAACACCCTCATAGAAGCTTTACAAAACAATAAAAGAGCAACTTCCTCAACAAATTAGTGAAGTCATAATATACTTGTAAAAGGACTTTGGTCACAAAAGCAAATGCATTCTTTATGTTTGAATAAAGAAATATACTGAGATATACAGTAATGCAACTCCTAATATGGAGCCACTTTCCCGCTGCACAACTTGTCTCGCAGTTTAAACTGAAAACAAACATTGCTCGCCGCTGTGCAGATGAACCAAATCGTACATGTTTAGTGTGTTCATGTGGAAGCATTTCTGATGTTTACCAAGGAATCACTATAAACTGCATGATTATCTTCATACCTAAGTCCAGTATAGACCTGAGGAAGAGGGGGATGATCACAAACAATGATAAAGTGGAAATGCAAACAAACCTGCTAAGTTCAAACAGTGCTCTGTGCAAAAGGATATCCTCCTCCCTCCCTGAGCACTCAGACAACAAACAGAGTGACCTGAATGTAAGAGAGCTTTAACTGTGAGCCTCTGCAACCAACCGCACATTGTCTCGTAGTAACATCATATGTATTTGAGCCTCTTTACTGAATTACAGAAACGCCCTCGTCGTCGGGATCTCTGTCAGGAGCCTGCTGAAGCTTCAGGAGGTGCAAATGTGATTATATATACACTACACCCCTGTTACTGGCTGCCCCTCCACTGAAAACTCTGAAAACTCTTCCTCCTCACATGCTAGTGCTTCCATGGAACAACCCCTGCCAACATCACTGATCTCTTTACCCCACACAACACCTCACCTTTGCTCAACCTCCTCCCACTGACTAGAAACATGAATGAAAAATGTACTTCCAGAAATTGGGCGGGCTTCAATGTGTGCAGGGGAAATCCCACATGTGCTTCATTTCTAATAGTGAAACATTTAAAACAAAATAAAGTGTACAGACAACAATAACATAAGCATGTTTGGATGTAGGCCCACTTGGCTTATATAGTTGCAGTAATATGAATCCCATCTAAGAGGAAGTGTGTCATAATGTGTTACTGAGATGGTTGAAATGAGATGGTGAAAATATGACCCTCCTCTCTCACTGCGCACACTGCAGTTCATTAATGAGCACACACACACCATAGTGCCTTTTCACATGTTTTTCCTGTTCCATCAATCAGTGTAACCAAACTGGGGCTGTTGGAGCAAAGATTTTCCACTTAGCACTTGTGTTTACTAATTAATCCTGCATTGTGCCACTGCAGCACTTTGACTGGACTGAGCAGCAGCGAGAGAAAGGTAGAAAAACACAGAGGTAATGATTTGCCGTCGGCCGCACCAAGACGCTGACTAGGGGAAATGGGCATTAGTCGAGCTATTTGATTTGTCTGAGTCAAAGTAGGTGAGTGTGTCCAAGCCCGCTCGGTCAAAAACAACATTAAAACGAGCTTGATTTTTATAACAAACCTCACATGTTTCATATGTAAGCGCGACAAACTGCAGTGCTTTTATCCCGACGTCTTTCTGAAGGATCTTTGAAATAATTCACTGGCAAATTCAACTGCATGAAGACGATGATCATGAGAAAGTGATGTTCGAAAGCCAGTTTGGGGATTCTGTCGAGGCAGTCAGCTCACGGGCTTCATGTCCCGTCGTACAGTACGTGAGGAATGAGAAGAAGAAAGCAGGCGTGGTGGTACATCATCATCATTTTATTTATTTCCAGACTCGGAGTCCATAAAAAGAAAGACGGACGAGAAAAACATTAATGACGTTGGGATTGGAAGAGGTGTGTATGAGGTGTGGTCTTGCTCACACACCTTAGGCAATTCCACTTATACAATGTAAAATAAGTCCATAGGGCACCTTTAATTACAGGTGTTATCTCTTCTCATATCATCTGTCATTTAATCAGCAACGTACAGTATCTCTCTATCTTTCTCATTGCAAATAAAAACTCAACAGATTTTGCTATGTGGTTAAAATGTGCATGAACAAGAGATTGACAATATGAATCTTGTCTTTTTATATATTTGGAGCTTTTCCCTCACATGGGAAACACTTCTCCAACAACCAGTGGCCAACGAGGCGAGGTCAGCTCTTAAAACACATTACATCAACCACAGTGTGACACTTCTCACATCATCTCTTGCCTGACATAGATGAGTGAATAAGATCAAGCTGGTTCTATAGAATGAAAAAGAGTCCAGCGACGGTTGACCAGCAGCGTAAACAAAAGACCCCCAATACCTGATGCATCGATCCCATTGGAGCAGTATCGTTGCACTTTGAGCTGCCATTAACTCGCTGGTTGACAAACGCCCACTATAGACTACTCATTATAATGGATTGTTTCCTAGATAAATGCAAACTGACACTTAGGAGCCAGGTTTGTGATCAATAAAGTGTAAAGAGGCCAATACATAGTACTTGTGCCACGTGCTGGGTTCAACATTTCCTTAAGTAACCTACACGAGCTCCTGCAATCACCTCAATATCAACTTTTAGTACTTCAAGTATCGATGCTATACCACAATAGTATTTATTTTGTATTGTAAAAACAGACAACTATATTAACCTTTTCAATGAAGCAATGAAGCCATTTTTTTAATAATTTTTTTAGTGACAAATGTTTCTTCATTTTCTGGACAATTTCACCTCGAGTAAATAAAAGAAGACGATGCGTTTTTGACTTAAATACCTCTATACCTCCTGTCATCCTTCCCCTGGGGCATCGCCTGTATCGGTGTGTGGGTGGATGCTTCTAAATGAAAACAGCGTCTTTTACACCATTCACTGCTCTTATGTATTCAGCCGGTGTCACAGATCACACAATACAAAACAATGCATTATTCCTCCCACCGTTTCCCCCAGGCAGCAATACACAGAGCCATCCCTCACGGGCATGTCACATTTTATTAGATTCCTTATATTCTTCATGCAATACATCTCGACAGGACACACACCCGAGACACAGAGATTACTGGAACACACTGTGGGGAATAAAAGAGTGAACTTAATAGAAAAGATTCTTCTTTTAGATTTACACAAATGATCCTTTTGTAGCCAGGTACATTACAATGGAATAACTTAAGAGATACATAATATTATATATATATATATATATATATATATATATATATATATATATATATATATATATATATATATATATATATATATATATATTATAGTGTGCATTGTGAATGTATTTTTTTATTTTTTTAATCTACCTGCAGAGTGAAAGCCATGAAAATTCAAATTGACATGACCAATAACCATTTTTAAATAAAACATGCAAAACAATTCAATGAAAGAAACAAAATGCTGCTCGTATGCATATCAATTCTTCCCATAAGCTTGTTTATAAATTGGCCCAATGTTCTGTCTTTGATCTCATTCCACGACGTTGAACACAGGCAGAGGCGGGCGACTGGACGCTGAGTATCCTGTAAAGTGGTGCTCTATAATAGCCTCCCCCTTAACCCGCCTATGCACAGACAGAGGAGGTTGATCACTCAGAAGAAAAGCCTACATCATCCAAAGGGGTCTGATCGACTACGTGATGGAAGCTGTGTTTTAGCCTTTTATCTGAACATATTCATCTGGTTGGGACATTGCATGTTAATGAACATAAATGAAATACACACTGCATTACATATTTTAGTGCAGCAGGTGACGGTGCCCCGCCCCCTGTGCGAAGCTGAGAGGTGTTTCTGTGATATTCAGTGGTCACGTCATGTCAAAAAGACCACTGGCCACTTAATGCATTTTACATCAGCATTGTGCTTAGACAATGATCAGACCTGGAATGTCGCCTTAATCTTTAAACATTATTTGTCACATGATTGTATTTACTATAATTAGGCCAACATAAAAGTGAACATATATTCTAACTATGAATATGCTCTTATCAGCAGATGTGAACTTAGTAATTGGAGTTTTCATTCAGTATCTGTTATTACTGGTCTAAATTTACACACACTAACATAGATCAAGCCCACAGTCTAAATGAGTAAAACCCTGATGATGAACATCTGTGTGAAATAATACTTTCAACACCCATTGTTCTGTTCTTGTTCTCTTATTGCTGTGCTGTTCGCCCACCTAAGTTTTCTGTCCGATCAGTCCCTGACACAAACATGAACACTTAAGTTATAGTTGTTGTATGTCACTTTCTTGGAATGTATTTTTATGGTATAATTTAGTCTTGGTCCTACATTTTGTCCTGTGTTAAAATTACAATATTAAATGACTTTTACCTGAAGACCAAAATATGATCATATGAACTAAAATGATGACTACGAGCTAATATCATACTGGTTTCTGGAACAGAAAAAAAGCTCGATTTACATTTCCTGAAACTAAGATGTAGTAAAACTATATCCAGGAATATGCATCTTGATTGAATGATAAGAAATACAACGTCCTTGATTGAATTTTCCTGTGATATCATATTATAGCATTATTGACGTAGAGAACTGTTGACGCAAGCCATGTCTGCAATCATATAAGCTGATATTTCCTTTTTTATTCACTTATGTTGCAAGGAACATTAACAAGACCTTTATGTATGAAAATGTATTTATTCATTTTTTATGAAATTGTGTAGTGAAAGGCTGTGGGTTATGTCCATGTGTCATTATACTGCACATAATGCAAACTATTCCCCGAGCATGTGGTTATAGTGTCCTTGGCAAAGACACTTCACCCACATCGTCTAAATGTATTGTGTGTCTTGGGTGGAGCTGATGGTGCACATTGACAGCCTTGTATCTGTCAGTCTACCCCAGGGCAGCTATGGCTAGAAGGAGCTTTCTATCCCACATGGGGGGAGGAGACAATGATTGGATCATTGTAAGATCTCTCTGTCGTGAGTGTTTCTGCCTCGACTGTCTCTATCTGTTTCTGGATGTGCGTCAGTCCTGGACCGTCTCCAGCCTGTAGATGGTACGGCAAGTGGAGTATCTCTCCTTCAACGTGGTTTTCCTCCAGGTTTCTTTTTCACACAGATTTTTTACATACATTTTTGCTGTTTTTCTTTCATGAGAATGAATGTCTAAAGACAGAAGATAATCTGGGATACCCTTTGTTTATTCCCTATGAATGTGAATGTTCTATAATCCACTCCCTTCAACCCTTTGAATAGAGAAGCTTATAAAGAGTAAGACATTATCATTATTATTTCTATTATTGTTGTATGTTATAAGGATTCAAGACTACAGGATGTACATATGAGAAAAGTGGATTAAAGTCATTACATAGTATGTTTTGCCTGTAGGCTTTATTGGATCGGACAGTATTGTGTGAAATGGGAGAGAAGCACAGGAATGAGGTTCAGCAAGAGTCAGAAATTGACAAGACAACACGCATCACTTGGAACTGCTTCTAACAGTACTGACACGTAGCTTCATCTGGGCCACCAGGTCTGCGCTCTGCTACTGTACTGCGATGCATGTGCTGGCGAGATCGTCGGCGTGTGCATCAGCAGGTATATCGTGGCCGGGGTGACAGGGATCAATAGTGCATTAGGCCCCATCACAGCTGCTTGCCCTGGAGACAGACACCAGACTGATAATGCCCCTCCAAGGACCTTCTCTCCCATACACTTAAACCAGGGTCCTTTTGAAAGAAGCCATCAGAGACCGACAGCTGGGGAAAGATAGAGTAAAGGATGTGTCGATCAAGAAGAAGCAGAAAAGGAGTGATAAAGCCAGCGGGGGTGAAAAGGAAATCAAGCAAATCCAATATTAAAAGGGAGTGGGAAGGGATATAGGTGCAATCAGTGAGAAAGAGGTTGGGAGGAGCCGGGGATGTAGCGAGGTGGGATTTAGAGCCGTGAACTGAAGTGGGCTCTCAAGCGGAGAACGGCCGCAAATGATGAATTTCACTTCTGATGGGAGACACCAGAACCTCTGCATGATCCCATCACTGAATCTAATGGAGAAGTTTTATTTCAAGCAGACAGCAAGACAAATCAAGACGGATCTGTCCACTCACATTTCAAACATGTCACCCCCAACTACAGGAAAAACACTTTGTCGGTGAGAGGAAGCGAGAGTGGGATAAATGTAGTATGTGCAACACTTGTACAATTCGAAATTCTTTTACTATCTCACGTATGTAGTCTTTCATGCCATATATCTTGTTTATTTCAAAGAGTTAAGAGTTAATTGAAGTCGTTATATACGTTTTAAATGAAGAATAAGAGAAATTACCTTCAATTTATTACACATCCACTTTACATTTAGATACAATTTGTCATGAAATGTAATATAAAGTATGGAATTGAGCTGGGATGTGAGGGTTCTGTAGTCCCCAGCTCAGAGGAGTTCTGAACCAGGTATTATGAATCTTCGGAGAATCTCCCTGGTGTGGAAGATGTTGTACTTTGTCCCTATCCCGACGACGCAGCGCCCCAGTGACACCGAGGACTCCAGCCCATGGACTGACCTCTCACATCATGAAGCAACGTCCTGGAGCAGCTACAAAACCCCCTCCAATTCACCTGGCAGCGACGACGCCATCATCTGGACAAGCCGACAACATCGGGCAGGGGAAGCTGGCAGTGACGCAGGGAGATGCCCCTCTGATGTCTTGGAGAGTGGATTACCTCATCAGCAGACCTCAGTGTGTGCAGATGTGGTGACGAGAGGGAGCAGAGGGCTGTAGTGGACAACTTTGACGCCTGGAGTGGGAGGGACCATTCACCTTCAGCTCAACGTGACGAAGTGCAAGAAACTGGTGGTGGAGCTGTGGATACAGTCGGCACGTGAGACACTTATGGGCTGAAAAGATCATCAAGAGAGCTCGACATGTTGTGTGGGAAGGCTCTTTGTCTGTTGTGTTGGGGAAGAGGATGTTGGGAGGGGGATGTTGTGCAAAATCGAGACTATTCTGGACTTTTCCTCCCAGCTGCTCAACAATGTGCTGGTCAGCTGCAAGAGCTCGTTCAGCAATAGACACAGGAAATAGTTCCTGCTGTTGCCGTCAAACTGCTGAACTCTGTCATTGTGCAAAACCCATTTCATGTATAAAAGTGTGCGTGAACATGTAAATATGTTGTGAAAAAGGATGACGTGTAAACATTGCCCATATTCATGGATTTGTGAATTTCTCATTTACATTTAAAACATTTTAGACTTAGAATTGTGCTGCCCAGTGCCCTCTCCTGCACACATGTTTGTTGGAGTGTGTTATGTGATCCCTGCTTTAGCTGGGTTAAGATGTTTAGCCCTTTCCTCTCTGTGAGTCCAACCCTGAAGAGGCCCCCGCTGACCCCTCTCCTTCTGCCATCCACTGCACTGATGCCAAATAGGGATAAAACAGAGGGCAGTGCACGGTGGGAGATGTCGGGACTTTACAAAGATGAAAGTAAATCTGGCTGGATGTATTGTTTCAGTGCCAAATACCTTTTTCTTTTAAATGATCAAAGGGCTTTGGAAAATGGCAAAAGCATTCCTGACCGATGAAACAATGGAAAAATAGCAGCAGCAGGTAAAATGTTTAGGAGTGTTTTAAAAGCCTGTCAATACAAATTCACCACAAAAGCTTGACTGACATAAACCTTCTTTTCATTTTAAGTTATCCTCACTTTTTACTAAAAAGGTGAAATGTTGGGTCCATAAACAACAGGGATTACACATCAATTCTAGCCTGACAGAATCATGCGGCATTAGAACTAATGGAGGAGGATTGTGCCCCCCAAACTCGCTCATTGTGTTTTTGTCATGGCCCTGCTTGTAATAAATCCTTTAATGCCCAAGGTTAACCATGTCAAAGTAGAGTTCTGCTGCCTGCTTATAAATTACATTGTACATTCTAACAAATATGAAATGTCATAGAAAAGCTTTGCTGTACCATCCTTCCTTTAGGATTCATTCATGCTCAAATCAAACACTAACTTTGCAAATCTTTAGGTCTTTAGGTTCATTTTTGAAGATGTACAGTGGGCGCTCTTGTTACGGGCCCAAAGCTCGGGGACTGCCGTAGCAGTAATTGTGTAATCTGAAAATATTCTAAAGACAAAAGCAAGGATGAACCGAAGCACTGCTTTTCATGTCCAGATCACGTTTTTTAATTGTTCTTAAACAATAATAATACAATGTACAATTATTGTGCATTTGTACACAAATACATACACATATACTTTCTCTGCTAAAGTAACACATTTTCTATTAATTCATATTTTAAATAAAACACAAATACCACTGTTTTAGTACAATAATATCAACTGGCTTATAGCATGGACATTAAACACAAAAAAATTTACTCTTTCAAGCTGTCAAAGGTTAATCTACATTACTACAAATATAAAGCATCTCAAATGTCAAGTGTGTCTCATAAACTCCTGTACAAATGCCGGTACAAAAATAAAATACTTTGCATATAAATGCTTATAAAGCTGAATCAAAACCATAAAACCAGAGTTCCCGAAATCTCGCGATGTTTCGGCCATGAAATCTCTACGAACAGGGTGAGTGTATTATTTTATTGTTTTATCATGAAATGGAATTGATGAAATGAACATGTTTCTTGAGCAATATTCAAACTTCAAGACTCTTTCTTGACTATCTATCCCAGCCGTCTGATTGCAACAATCAGCGACAATATTCACAGTCTAGTTTAGGACATTTAAATATGTTTTGGAAACCACCAGTGAAGTTTAGGTTGGAAAACACTGGACCTCTCACTACCAGACAATTAGAATATGTATTTATTGTACATGACATTGCTGGTATTTCCATTCATTGAGGCCATTCTACCAAATCGTATCAATTAACGTAAGACATGTTTGCATCTTAGTCATTTGTGTGTCTCTTCAAGCATCTCCTGTGATTTAATCTATCTATGATTTGCTCTTTCTTCCCGGTGCTGTCTCTTGAGGGGCTTCTTCATCGACTTATTCATGCCCAGAAACACGTGCGGTAGGAGCCGAAGGTTGCGACGGGGACAGTGTAGCTGCAGGGATTGTGCCATACGTTCTCAGGCCATTTCCTGTGTGCGTTAAAGAGCAGCGCCATCTGTGACTGGCTCTAATGAGGGGCTTAATGTGCCCCTAGCCACGTGTCTGTCCCTTAACATCAGCAGTACGTGTGTTCAGGTCTATCTATCACTCCAACAGACCATCAGATCCCTACGTCTCATTCATTCTCCATATAATGTGCATATTTCTACCATTACATTAAGCTTTGTGTCTGGGGTCTTCATGATTTCCTGTCTCTCTCCTCCTCGGTAGCAGATGCTGTGACCCCCAGGGTGCAGGAATCATCAGCGTGATACCTTGCTAATAGTTTTATAGGTCCTGGGGCGCGGCTTTTTGGATCGTAATGCCTAGTGGATGCTATTATCCCCAGATACACTGCGTTTAAAAGCAGCAGTTGTGATTACACCGATAAGTTGTTCTCTGTCAATGAGGGTTATGGCGATATGGCCAAGCAATCTTGATTCTCAAAATGTTGTTTTGACGATTCGATATTTCTAAAATTTTTTCCAAATAAGTTATATTTGCACTCTGCTAGCACAAGTGCAAAGAATACAATGGACTAAAATACAAATAATTTTTTTTTGCTCATTAAATGATGAAGAATGTTGTGGTAAACATTTAAAAGTGCAATTCTTTCAAACATTCTAAATCAAGTAAACAGTAAATGTAACTCTGCTTCATGGATTTTATAGTGTGTGGTGCATTGCGTATTTATTGACCCAATTTGGCTCATAAACTGGGTGGATATTGGGTCCACTTGGATTATACCCCCAGCTTTGTGCACTACAAGTTTTATTGAAATGTAAATAGCGGATCACAGCCCGGCCTTGAGATGGAAATGGAACTCTGTAAACATGTTATATGATTCGTGCCTTGCATAAAGTCCTATAATTGATACAGACTCTTCCAATATAGTCAATTTAATAATTTCCAGCAGTGCAGATGCAAGACCTGCCTCCTGAGTTAGGCATGGAAATTTGAAAGAATGTATGCATGTCACAGCCCAAAATGAGTAATTATCAGCTGAAGATGTTGGCTTTGTGGGACATAAATCAGATAAATTCCTCAGGTAAAGCAGTAATTTATGCATAGAAAACAGCAGGGAAGAAAATAAGCAAACATGCAGCATTTACATAGCACACGTATGTAAATGTGATGTGCAGATTCGAGCAATAAGAAAGGAAAAATGTCTTGTATCAAATGGAAAACATGAACAGAACACAGAAGATAGAAGCTGGATGGCCTGTGTGTAAAATGTATTATAAGGAGACTGGAAATAACAATTTATTCCAAACATTGTCATGATTGGTCAAAACTGTGAAAATGACTGAATCCTGAATTATTGTTGCTGTAACTAGGCTGTATTTTCTTTGTTAAATAGATTTACTCTGCAGTAAAAGCACTACAGCTCTCCAAAATAACAACAATAAAGTTATAGTGAGATTTTTAGTTTGTATTTGTACCACGGCTTGTCTTGATGTCCCTTGCTTTTTGTAATCAGCTTAATAAATGATCTTGGGCCTCCCCCTCTTTAGACTGGTGCATTTGGTTAATAGCCTTGTTCTTATTGTTTCTCTAATGATTTTGGTTTATTAGCATCCCCAAAGCCACGTCGTTTTGTCACATAGGGCCGTGTAAAGCTATTTAATGAACCAGCATTGACAATTAGTGCGGGGCCAATCCAAATGCTGCTTCAGGCCTGCGTTAGCGCCGTCAAATTGGTTTAATTAACTATAAGATTTGCTATGCCATGTTAGGTGTTGCTTTCAAATGTGTAACAAAAGAGGACAAGCACAAAGACAGAAGTCCGCTGTTCCACGCCACAACTACTGTTTCAGAAGCAGCTGGTCCCACAACTATTACTTACTGCAACAATTTTTTCACAAGTTCAGTTCCCAACAGTCTCTTTTTGTTTGACTATACCCACCATCTTAAACAGGAGTAAACTTAAAAAACCTCCAGCTAAGGACTTCTAAAAGGACTTCTAATTCAAATGCAGATGGCTGTGCAATTATTCATTTTGTATTATTTTTAGAAACAAAGTAAGTAAAACATCTAAATTAAAATTTGCCCTTTGAGTCCAAAATAAGAGTCCTATTTAGACCATTGTTCATTTTCAAATGTATTTCTTAATTGATGGCGTGATTTATGTCATCCATTTTTTTGTGATAGCCTTCTTCCCAGCTGCCAGAAGTATAATCCAAAGATATGCATCCATTGTGTCCAAGGCAGGTTTTTTTTAGGCCCAAATAAATGTTTCCAATATTGAGTTGGACGGTGGTGTCGAATACGTTACACGTTGCCTTGTCTCAGCACACCTAATAATGGAGCGCCTCCTGGCAACCACAAGTTCTCCAACATTCAGCATTATTGTGAATAATGAGCACGTTGACATGTTGTTATGAAGAAACAGATCACATTCTTCCAACAGAATTGTTTCCAAACATGTGATTTTGTGGTCCTCTATTGTGAAGTACATATCTTTTCCCATTCTTCGCCCGTCTAGACAAAATAGTTTTAAATGGTAGTGGAACCCGGAACACCCGAAGGAAACCTACGCAGACACACAGGGAGAACATGCAAACTCTGTGTCACCTCATAAGGCAAGAGCGCTAATGGCTGTCACCGTGCTGTCAAAGTCTTGCTTTTCAGAGCAATCAAAACAACCAAAATATAAAAAACATGCTTAAATTTAGTCTATTTTTGAATAAAAAGGTACATACTGTGGCTTTAATAAACACAAACACAAAAAATATTTCAAACATTTGGTAACATTTCAAGGGTGTAAGGTGGCAGAGCGGTTAGAGCTTTCACCTGGGAGAGATCGTGGGTTCGATTCCCGGGCCAACGTCACATGATCTTCATCATGAGGTTCTCCGACTTCCTCCCACCGTCCAAACACATGCACGTGTTAGATACATTGACAACTGTAAATCGCCCCTAATGAATGAATATGAGAGTGAATAGTTGTGTGTGTGTGTCTATGTCTCTGGTCTCTGTGTTAACCTGCGACGAGAGGGCCCCTGTCCAAGCCCAAAGCCACTGGGATAAACTCCAGTTGCCCGAGACCCCTAATGGGAATAAGCAGTAGAAAATGAACGTTAACATTTCAATACATTAGGTCAAATGCATGGCTTCTAAAAAAAAAAAAAAGACGAAAGACTTGTCCCCGAGCGCTCAGTTACTGCTGTATGCTTCCTGGTGTGTATTACAGTGATCTATGCTCCCTGCTGAGCCCTTTCAGATTAGAGGCAGAATCAGCCCATTACATTTCATCATTTCATATTTAACCTTTGTTTTTCCAGGCAGCCGTCCCCCGACCAGTGACTTTCCTCACAATATGTTACTGCTGTGTTAAACTAACAAGCTGTCGACCCTTGTGGGACCCATCAACTCCGTGCCACGCTCCGGACCTAATGAGATTTTTTTTGTTTTTCGCTTACAGGTTCTTGGCTATGATCCAGACAAACTCCTGTGGTTTATGAATGGTAGAGGACGAGGCAAATGATCTGGCGGGATAATGCCCGGGGAGATCAAAGGGTTTCATTCAAACATTAGATTTTTTTTATGCAAGAGTGAAATGCCTTCACTGTTAAAGCTCTTGTCCAGTTGACGGAATTCAATATGTTTCTCCTATGGAACCTACCTGGACGACTGAGAGACTATACAGACACAGTATGGCTGGCATCAAAAACAAGCAGTGCACGTCATCATCAAGTTGCAGGTCAGATCTGTGGAGCAGAGAGCCTTCTCAAATGGAGAAAGTGTGTTAATTTTGGCAATAAAACACCATACTGGATAATAACTGTGGAACACTTCAGGCAGCGCAATCACATGGAGACAAGACCTTTAACAGTCATTTTGTAACACATTCTAGACTTTTATCAGCAGTATGGTGCAAACGCGATGGAAGATACATTCAAAGAGTGATCTAATAGAAAACACATAGTAAAAGAAGACATGGGGGGGCTGCTAATATGTGTCTGGTGGGATACTAATGTGTCTGCACTGGGTTCATTGTTGGGATAGATGCATGGGCCAAAACTGTAGGGGACCTTAATTCATCTCAAGGGCCTCATGCACATAATTTCGGGCCCTTTTGCACTTAGGAGCAATATTTTAAAGACGCAAACACATATATTCCGAGGGCGCTCCAGGGAGACGGCATTATTATCTGTGAACAGATTAACACGAACCATAGGGAGCATAACATTATTGGAACTCCGCTAGACTCACTTTGTCAAGGAGATTTGGTTTGAAAATACTGCTGCTTCTACAAACTGGTGTTTTTACTAACCTTATTTCATGTATATAATCAAATGGGGTTTGAATTAGAGCCTCTCAACAGTACAAGTGACAATGATATATTAATACTGTTGTCATTAAATACATTCAATATTTTTCAGGCACTTTTTCAGATGCTCAAAGTTGATACAATTAAGCTCATTTTCTTTCCGTGGGTTTTGGAATAATGACAAATGATGACTGTTGCCATAGTAATTAACCCGTAATACACGATATAATAGTTCATATACTGGTACAAAGATACAGAGAGTCAAAAACAATGACATCAATATTAAAAAAAAAATTAAAGAAGATTATTAAAGTTTGATAGGCAAATAAACAATTTAATTATTTATAGAGAGATGTTATTAGCTTTTTTGTTCTGAAGGTTTTCTGGTGACTTAATATCATATTTTAGAATGTATTTGAATTGGCTGATATTAGAGGTATTATTGTTCCATTTGAAACAATGAATATAATATTTCCTGTATAAAATTTGAAAATGTAATATAAAGATGTGCACAATTGGCCACCCACACGCCACATCCATACACATACACCGTATTTTCCAGACTTTAAGTCGCACCTATTTTCATAGTTTTGGCCGGGATACAATTTATACTCTGGAGCGACTTATATGTGATATTATTTGTTATTTTCACACTGGTAACTGCATTTCACAGTGACGCTCTGGAGTTTGGGGAATTGTTTAGAAGTGACACAGAGGAAGAAAAATTCAATGGATTTAGTGATTTGGGGTAATACTGATGCTTTGGTAAACTTGTTTACCAAAGCATCACTTCAAATATGAGGCACACTTCAAATATGAGGCTCAAAGTGTATTTACATTGTTATTTATTTTTACCTGTAACAAAGACAAACATTTGTCAATGTTTGTCTTTGAAATTTCCCCATGTGGGACAATAAAGGATTATCTTATCTTATCTTATGTCATGCTCTCTGTTGTTACAGGAAACAGTTTTACTTTTACAATTTACAATAGCTCAAAATAATCATAAAATATAATATACATAAACAAATTTGTGACAGACATGTGTGTTTGTTCTCTTACAACGTTTTTAAATTAAGCAAAAGTGTCATTCTTAACTCTCCTGGTGATCCCCTTTGTTTTGCTTAGCACTTTAGCATAGTAATGTTAGCATAGCACAAAGTTACAATAAAACAACAACCAGGCTTCAACTTCATAATCTTACAGACAATTTCGGCCTGAACTGTCCCTCTATTGCCTTATTCATGTTCACAGTTCCCATATAACATTTGTTTTACCACTTTACCTGTAACAAAGACAAGCATTTGTCAATGTCCATGTCATGCTCTCTGTTGTTACAGGAAACAGTTTTACTGTGAGCAGACGCCCCAGATACGGAGATAATAGAGCTCCCCTTGTGGTGTGGCATAGGAACTACACTAATGCAAATCAAAGCGAATTGAACACAGTCTGTCCTTCTAAAACAAACAAAAATGATATTAAATAAATTATAACATGGAATAAAATACATTTCGGGGGGTGCCCTATTTGCTTGTCCCACATTAACATACCAGACACTTACCACAGTTCGTTGTCTGTGCGTCATGTAGCTGAAGGTGTACCATGTTCTCTAATCTGTTATTATTTTAAATTGCATTTCAAGATTAAATGTCTGTTCTTGGTCTTGGATTTTATCAAATAAATAGACCGGGAAATACGGTGCAAAACTGCAGCCACTACAACACCACCTACACTTCAACTTAACACACCTGATAAGCGCCATAACAACACAACATTTCCTCTTGGCTTGCTCTGTTATGCACGTTTGATTTGAATGGATGGAGGCGGGCGCGTACCACATGGGGAGTTGCATCAGTCTTGCCTGTCTCGCTGCGTTGCCGAGGGTTCCCACTGCCTGCGTCTGTTTGCATCAGACCTTACATATCCAGTCTCAGCGAGTGACGTAAGCAGCGAGCAACATATGAAAACACCAACGCAGCGTCTATACTGTACAAGAAAACAATGTGTCAATATCACGCAACTACACAAAGAGACAGATGATCCTGGGTTATGTGGTGTTGCATGTGAATTTAGTCATGTGATCCGACAAACGGCAAATTGTGCACACAAAAATTAAAAGATTTGTTCTGTCCTTATTTCCCCTTCAGCAGAATCACAATTGTCATGTTGTTTACTGTTCTTTTCCATGAATTGTATGATAAATATGGCCAAACCACACTTTAAAACAATTTTCACACATTTTGATATGATCTTGAATGTGTTTTTTTCTCGCAATACAAGCATAAAATCAAAAGGCAATCTGAAAAGGGCAAGATAATTTGATCGATGTGATAAGTTAAATGCAAAACATGTTTCTATTAGTTATGGCGTTTTATCTGTGATCCGTTTTTCATAAAGCAACTGTGGCTGTTTTGTCCTCACAATTGTTTTCAGAGCAGACACTTCAGGCGAGCTGTTTGACATTCAACAGGCCTGGTGTCCTCATACGATCCCAAACCCGTCGATTCATTTGTTTGTCATTTATTTTTGTGACTGAGAAACCTGTAACTGAACCCATAGTTTTAGATATAGAGATTCAAATAAAGCCAGTGACCTTTACACTATTGTAAAGAACATGCAGCAGTATGAAAAGTGCAACGATTTGGAGGATGTGCATTACATGGGTGAAGTTACTGAGTTTCACTGGGTGACAGAAAAGGGATTTCACGGCTGTCATATGCACGGTGTCCCACTGTGCATATGACACCCACATTCAGTGCAAATGTGCAATTTAATGACCCGTCTTTTGTGTTTCTCTGGATATTAGGACTGGAAGGTTCTTTGTATGATCGCCTTATGTTGCATTATGGTCTGAATTAGGTTGTATGATCTAGTGAAACTGTTTTTGTTTTTTTCATCTTACTGTGTCTTTGTTATTTGGATTTGTGGCTGTGTGTGGTGTTCTGTTTTGGAAAGATTTATTTTTTTTGAATCAAATTATTTGTCATATGGTGTTTTTTTATTATAATAATAAAAAAAAACATTCATTCAAAACTGCATACAGTAAAAAAGTCTAGGTTATACGCAAAGCACTCAAGAATTCACTCAAATACATCCACCACTGTTAATGACATGAGAGAGTGAGAGATAGCTCATTATACAGTGTCTTGGCCAAGGACGCTTAAAAACTGGAAATGGAAGGATTGAATATCAAACCTGGGTAGTACAGATCAGTGCTTCTCTACCTGGGAGTCGCCATATGATGTGGGGGATATTAAACATGTATGCAACATTCTTAAATAAGGTTTGACAGCCTTCAAATTCATTTGTAAATGCAGATTCCTGTTTGCTGGCCAACCACATTCATTTATCAAGGCTTATGCCCTGGTAAAAAAAAAGGATATTTTCTTTAGGAGGAGGGTCGCAAACACAAACAGTCATTTTTATGCGGGTCGTGACTGAGGTTGAGAACCACTGGTATAGATGACCCCAGGGCCCAAAACAGTGTCTTGAGCACGCAGGATGATTTGTAGATTATCTCAAGAAAATGTAAATATCTCAGAAAATAGTTTAGATTTTGTTATTGCTTCATATTCTTCCCTTCTTTGTAATAAATAATATTTGCATGGCCAAGATAGCACAGTTATATATAAGAACTTATTAAGAAGTGTAGTGGGTATAGAGTTCAGATGGGTGTGACTGACCGGAGGATTGACCAACTAGGTCTGTCCATATCAAAACCAACATGGCTGCTTAGGAGGAAAACAACTGGACAATTAAAACAGCTTTGCAGAATCAGATAGATGACCAACGAGCTTGTCCATTTCCCTTCCATCACACAAATAACAAACCTGATTGCACAGCTCTGTCTGAGTTTGGCTTCAGACGCAGAGAAAGTGGAATTGACCAAACTGAGATCCTCTGTATGGACTAATTACAGAGAACATGGCAACAAAGACACAAAATGCTAAATAATAGGGGTTGTTTAGTTCTCCTTGACGATGCTGTTGCTCAATGTAAATTTCCCCATGAACTGGTAAATGTCTGCACAATATTGACGCCAAATGCCTTCGTGGAGGTGCGCTACAGTTTCATTAATTGAAGTGTTTTGACTGCTTACTTTGTTTACTAGCCAGGCTTTAATTTACAAGAGGAAAATTGCAGCGCACATGCTTTCAGCTCTCATTACGTTGTGTGACCTTAGAGTGGAATCATTGCGGACGAATGATTAATGTGTCGCTCATTTCCGAGAAGTGAAGACACGGACGACACGGACAGTAATGATTGGAAACAAAAGGATGCAGACAGAGGGCCAGTGTGAAACTTCAAATCATGACTATAGTTCCGTTGTGCGCTCATAGCTCTCCCGGGACCTGCTTAAATCAATGACAATCACAAACAAATTAGCCTCGCCTTAACGCTCTGCCTCTCTCCTCACTCCGCGCTGACTACACAGGTTTCTGAGAACAGCTGAAGCTAAGCACACATAGCTGTTTTGAAAGATGGGTGATGGATAGAAAGCAGGTTAGGTGAAAGAAAAATTGAATTATGAATCTCTGCAGCGTGTACTTCATGAAGATGTTGCAGAATCTTTCATCGACTCCAATAAATTGTTATTCCCAAACATTTTTGATGCAATGGGATTAGATTTATAGCAGAGAAAACATTGCACTTTTACCCTTCTTCAGATCTCTATGGGAAACTGCTTGTATGATGAGTCAGAGAGAAAAGAAAATGATTTCACAGCTAAAGCAAAGCCAATGGGATTATATTTCCATAGCCACATGCGCGCAACACGATTCTTCGTAATACGCCTAATGAAACAATTTGCGCCGTTGAGTGTCCCTTGGCAAAATCTGTGCGTGTTAGACTTGCAGTTCTGTCGATGCAAATAGGCAAGGCAAGTTTATTTGTAGAGCACACTTCGTACACAAGGCAATACAAAGTGCTTCACACAACAAGAAAAATGCATCTAAATCACAAAGACATGACAGAAATCACCAAACAGTTTAAGGCATAAAAGAGAAGAGCGCAAATAGAATCCTTTCTGTCATATGCACAGCTAAACAAAACTGTTTTTAACTTAGATTTGAACGTTGTAAGAGTTGAAACTTGTCTCACATCTTCAGGAAGATTTTAGCTGCATAAAAGTGAAACGCAGACTCCCCACGTTTAGTCCTGACTCTGGCACCAGCAGGAGGCCGGTCCATGTTTAGTCCTGACTCTGGCACCAGCAGGAGGCCGGTCCATGTTTTGTCCTGACTCTGGGCACCAGCAGGAGGCCGGTCCCTGAGGTCCTCAGAGTCCGAGATGGTTCATATGGCACTAACATATCCAAGATGTACTTTGGTGCTAGGCCATGGAGAGACTTGTACACAAGCAGAGCTGCTTTAAAGTCTCTTCTTTGAGCCACAGGAGCCAGTGCAGAGACCTGAGAACAGGACTAATGTGATGGTACTTCCTGGTTCTAGTCAGGACCCGAGCAGCAGCGTTCTGGATGTACTGCAGCTGTTTTACAACTCGTTTGGAGAGGCCAGTGAGCAGGCCGTTACAGTAGTCTAATCTACTGGAGACAAACGCATGGATAAGTCTCTCTAAATCTGGTTTTGACACTATATTTTTGATGTTGGCAATGTTTTTTAGATGGTAAAAAGCTGCTGATGTTATTGATTTGACGTGGCTATTAAAGTTCAAGTCTGAGTCCATTATTAGCCCCAGATTTCTAACTTGATTTGTAGGTTTTAGAGCGAGACTCTGGAGGTGACCGCTAACACTTTGTTTCTGTGGCCAAAAACGATGATTTCAGTCTTGTCTGAGTTCAGCTGGAGAAAGTCGTTTTGCATCCACACATTGATCTGTTGGAAATATACAATGGAAAGCTGGGAGCGATCTTAACTGGAGCAGTTTAAACAGTTAAGAGCCGGGATTACACTAGTTTATGGCGGCTTATGCTAACGCCAGGGAAGAAGCTAATTGCAGGAAGCTGAGAGTGTGTCGAACGTGTGCCAGCACTGGATTCACTTAAGTTTATGTGGACTGACTTCAGCAAAACTGACAGCAAATTGGACTATTACAACCAATTGAGCATTAGTTTTAAATGTATTTACAACAGCAGTTTTATCTCTCGGCTTTATAAAATTGTTGGTTTTACCAGCAGAAATTTAAACACACTTTGATTTAGTTTTGATTTTGAAGTCAGATTTTGCTATAAATTTCATACATGATTCCAAGCTTTACCAGCTACAACTGCTTTTATTTTATCACTTCAACCCATCACTGTGCAATCACACAAGCTCCACTCTAAAGGATCAAAGTGTTGTACATGCACAGAAACATGTTTTAGATTGCCTGGTATGAAAAAGGAAGCAATTTGTTTAGCAAGAGATACAGTACGTTTCTTAGACAAACTCTTTGCACCTCAGTCTATCTTTGGTAACATTATTTTATTCCCAAAGCAACTAATGAATTACATCCAGAACAGTATCTTCTCTTTTGCTCCTCATCTCTTCCTTCTTCAGTCTATTCCCTGCTGAATCGACATGTAATGAGTTATATACGCCACTGGAAATGACCAAACGAAGCAATATACAATATAAAGATTTGATTGTGATTTCAGGCACACAAATACAGCTTATTTTCTTATAACATAGAGGGACAAAATCGCGTACATAAGTTGCATAAGTACTCCAGTTCGCTACTCTAATTTAATTACTGGTGAAGAAAGGTGGGACTATCTCATGTGCCTCAACTATGTGAGCGCGCCCACATGTTGTATACAGTTGGAAGCATAATTACACTGCCATATTTAACATACAGTATGCATACAAGCACGGGAATAAGCAAACTCACTCATGCAGAATATACCTCCATTACTCAAGCTAAACATACATTTGTAGCACAAACAAGCCGTCAGTGCCAGCAGTGTTTTTACGCTGACCCACGCGCTAATCATATTTTTCATCCCGTGTGGAAATCCATGCTACATTTCGCAGATGATCCTCCCGCACGCTTATATGGACGTTTATTGGCGATATTGATTTGAGCTTACTGGGTTGTATATGTGCAGGGGTGGACGCCCGCAATTTTCTTTTCTTGTCCAGCCCTTACAGATTTACTGCGGATCCCAGACAGCGATCAATGTGGAGCAGGACCGAGGGCCGAAAGCAAGATGGAGAGCCCTTCAGATGGGGCGAGGGTGTGGCCTGAGTGCGAGCGATGTGAAGCTGCAAGACATCTGTAATGCTACAGAGTTGTGTCGTACAGCACGTGCAGTAACAATTACAAATATTCTTTGAGCAGAGGTGTTTAATTGCTGCTGAAATTTAAACTTGATAAGGGAAATATTTGGAGTGTATCAAAGACAAGACTATTTATCGATTTAGCTCAGTATCTCAAACTACCTATCATAGTTAAAATGTACAATGTTATTTGACACACTAAATTGTAGCAAACCCTTGAGGAACTCCACTATTTAAGTCACTTTTAATTACAGTTTAAAATATCTAAAGACATATCTTTACTCCAATGTGTCAATAGTTCCTCTTCCGTCTCTGAAACATTTGTACACCATGTAACCTACTCATGTTACTTAAACAGCTGGGCACTACTTAAAATCAATGCACCATCTGTCATTATTTACTGTATTGTAAGTAATGCTTCCACCAGAGTCATTGAACGGAGAATTAGCTGTTTAAGATATGTAGAATGTGTACACAAAATGTCCCCACCACACACACCCACTGCTCTTTACTTACTTTGTTCAGCTATTTCATTTTTGCAAAGCCATTTCGGCACAAATGGTAAAAAATAAAATCTGCTGCTTCCTATTGTAAACAGCAGCTCTCCACGGTGCAAAGAAGCAAGAAGACTAGCTTTTGAAATAGTTTTAGATGAATATTGCAATTTTAAAAGTCAAAAATAAAACATAATCATCAATAGGTGTCATGGATTAGAACTATATAGACAAAAGTGCAGAAATAAACTCATCACACTCGTTACAACTCTAATAGATGCTAATTGGGGGGAGGCGATGTCTGCGCCGCACTCTTCTGTCATCTCAGAATACATTAGCCGTGGCTCCTCCCCCTGTTGCAGATGGGCTGGTAATAGAGACCTGCAGATGTCAAGCTAAGATCACTAAACGTTCCATCACGCAGTTTGAATCTCATTATGCACTGTTCACACTGCGCGCTTCATGTTCAGTCAGATCTGCCATCGTTACTGATCTTTACGCTCTCCAGCTAAATGGGACTGAAGACTGACGGCAAAGTTTACCCAACCGATCGTTTGGAAAGACGTGATTCAATTCATTTCACGTGACATTACATAAGGGAGGAAGTGAGACCGGGGATGTGACCGTTTCACAATTGAAATAATGCGACGCAACAAGAAACCAACAGTCAACGAAAAGGGGAAAAGCAGATCTAAAACCATTATTACATATCTATTAGTTTATTATGATTTATGGGCAAAAGCACATTAATTTCATCCTTATGCTTGTCAGAACAACATGTAGTGAATACAGTAGTAAAACAGCTGTTTCTATCTGTAGCAATATAACTGAAATGCTGTTTATGGTCAATTGGTTTGAAGGTTGTGTTTCATGGAATTAAATGAAGAGTTTCCATTTTTCTTACTACAATGCATTTGGAATATATTACTTAGACTAAGTTTAATGATTGGAAGTTACTCAGACAGCATGCTTTCAATAATAATATTATAACAACAGCAACAAAAAAGTAGCTAAAAGAGTGTCAAATCAGGATACAAATGTTGACTTTCTTGTATTTATGTTTCTTGTAGACATCACGATCACATTAAGCCAGATGCATTGTTTTGAGTGTGTTTGATGAAGTACTCAGTTAAAGTCTAAAATACAGATACTCACGTAAAAATACACACAATCTGTTTTTTTAAAAGAGTGAAACGTGGTGAGCTCGAGAACGACTTGTGCTTCTTTTTTAAGTCAATTCATTTGTCGATGTTTCTAGACTTGTGTATGTATATTTTTGTTTGCTAAAAGTCATGACTTGAACTCAAAACCTTTAGTCCGAATGATCCCATAAACTTTCAAAAAAGAAAACAGCAAAAAAACACTTAAAACATAAAACGTGTAGAAACCTGCTCTCAAATGTAGTGAAGTAAAGGTAAAAAGCATCCACTGTAAAATGTACTTACTTAAAGTACAACTACCTCAAATTTTACTTTTGTACTTAATCTCCTCCACTAGTTTTAACATAGTTGCTCATTTTCGCACCTGTCTGTAGGAAATATTGAAGCATGTGCAGTAAGTACAAGTGAAAATAGATAAATGGAACACAAACATAAGAAGTGGGGTAAGTAAATACAGGGCAAAGACTAGAATAGCTTGGACCTGACACGATGCACTAAACATTTGGCCAAATGTCAACACAAATCTTTGACAATCTGCGACAAATAACACACAATATTAACTGACTTATTCCCTGTCTTTCTTTGATAAATGGTGAGAACTGAGCAGCTCCCTTCTCTCCCTGGCGTCCTGTCCTTCCTGTGTATGCAGGGGGCAGCGCTCTGGTTCACACCGGACTGAGACAAACCCAATGCCCTCGGCCAAGTCCCGGACCACCCATGCAACCCCCCCCCACCCACCCTCTCACATTTACACACACATTTATTCTTCAACATTATGAATGAATGGGAAGTCTATCGAGTGACACAGATTCACTAATGCATTGAAAATAGGCCAGTCACATTCATGCACACAAATCACATGAGATCAAAACACAGATAAACGATGGGATGTCAAGCACGCGCATACAGTGATGGTATTCTTGGCTCGTCGCTGCCCTTCCTCTTCTCACTGACACACCGACCGGAAACTGCTTCCCATTCTGCAGAAAGAGAAGCTTTTGTTTAGCCAAGACAGAGGCCTCTTTCATTCACACCACTGTGTTAATGTGTGTGCGCGTTTGAGATAGAGACGCATTATGCTGCCTAACAAGTGCAGATAAAAGTTCAAGAGTAATTGAAAAAGAAAAACGCGGGAGGGGAAGGAAGAGGAAGGAGGAAGCGAACATGAGAAAAAAACAACTCGATGTGGTTGAAAGAATGCAAATGAGTCGTTGTGTTTTGTCAGAGCGGCTGGAGAGGTGACATCATTGTGTGTGAGGGAAATTTAAATTTCACGCTGCACTGTGACTGGTTGGCACGGGAGCTAGATGCTAAGGATGCTAACGTGGCGTCTAAAGGTCTACGGGGGTAGGAATGTCTTGAAGGGGAAAGAAGGGATCGTTTGGTAACAGGGCAAAGTTCAGCCACACAAGGGGGTTTAGGCATTGGCTATGCATTAAAAGGATTGTATAAGCATAATCGAGACTTTGTTTGTGAAGAGAGGCAGACGGAGAGGCAGAGGTTTAGCTGCTGCGTTGGAAGAAGAATACAGGCGGCAAATACCTGAAACTGCGCTCACATTTGTACACACAACACACCACAACTGTGACTTAACTATAACTAAACCATCAGTGAAAATAGAGTTAGTTAAGTGGGTTGCTCAAAGTATGTGTTTTCATATTACTGATGCATACAGGGCCAGCATTATTTCAAATACTTGTGCACTTTGTATTCTACACTATTTAACCTTGCGACGAGCCGGCCCCTGTCCATGGAGTACCCCGCCTAAGGCCCAAAGCCATTGGGATACCCTCCAGTCACCCGCGACTTCTAATGGGAGCAAGCAGTAGAAAATGAATGAATGGATATATGTATTCTCATGCAGTGTAATTTGACACCGTTTACACTGGGTTTTCTCCAATACATTCTGAAACAGTAGCACTCCGGACTATAGAGGACTTTTATTGAGAGGAACAAACAGTCGTCTGTGTCGTGGAGCTGAACTTTCACCCGTTGCACCAGACTTCTCCAAGCAATGGATAACATGCAGTAATCTGTCCTTCTGGCTCCCGGCACTCATGTGGCTGTGAGATATTATCCTAACACATGTTGACCTCTGACCTCTGCAACACATTGTAGCAGGGCTTAGCAGGAGTCACAGCAGGCCCTTTAGTGCAACACAGGCTCGTCACAGAATGTACTGTTCCATCTTACTTTTGTTTACTTATTAATGTTGTTCTGGCCGATGGATCAGATGGATCGCACTGGACGTTTTGCACTGCTGCAGAAAAGCACATTTTGTCACATCGTTTTTTGACATTCAGTCCCGAGCATTCATCATTAAAATCACGTGATGATACTCCTGCTTTATGACAAAATAACAATATTTTTCATCATTCATGGTGTTTTAGTGGTATATGTCAGGGTTCCAACTTGTTTGCGTTTTATCTCGGCAAGTATGAATATTGATTCCACCAATAGAATATGTTTAAGTCCCCCTTTAACAGCGTTCAGAGACAACTGATTTGTTACTAGCCTTCCCAAAAGATGAATTAATATTGAACTTCACATTTGTCACCAAGTGTTACATAATGAAAGCAGACAGGCAAACAAACAAACAAACAAAAGAAAACAACGTCAATACAATTTCGCTTTACTTAACGTTACACAGGAAAGGCAAGACAAGGCAAGCCAAGTTTATTTGTAGAGCACATTTCATACACAAGGCAATTCAAAGTGCTTCACACAGCAGGAAAAATGCATTCAAATCACAAAGAAACTACAGAAATACAATAAAATTAACTAAATAAAAAAATAAGCAGGAGATTAATTCAATAATGGTGTCAGGTCTTTGTCATTAGTGTTTGCTTTGGACTTTACTCTACATGTCAGGCATCAAAAGATCACCAACATTTACGAATACGATTTACCTGTTAATGTCAGGAAAAGTATAGAAACATGCTTCAGTTCGTGCCGCACAGACTGAGATGAATATGGCGCTCTTCTAAGTGGCTGTTGACACTTGCCCGACACGCACAGATGCACACGCCTCGGCCCAAGCATTCACTCTTTTCACTCTTTGCATCATTTTGTCACACGTGCAGCTGCTTGTAAACAGTATACACGCGTTACATGCGCAGTCGCCCACGCGTGAAATGGTCTGGCAAAACTATGATACACTGCTGACCCCTCGCACCGCGCAGCGCTCAAAGACCCGCATTCATCCTGACAGAGACTTCCGAGTGCGCCGCCGCTGCAGATTAGCCTTTTGCAAATAAGCAGTTTACAAATAGAATTATGCTCTCCACGCTTGGCTAAACTTGATTTATTTTTAGTGCTGTGACGTGGCTCGTTTAGCTTATAAATACTGTCAGAAATGAGAGAGATTTTCTATTTTACAAGCACGTTTGTCTGGGTTTTGAATTGACAAATGCTTGGCTGCAAATAGGATTAAAGTCAGATGAATGTTTTAGCCCGTTTGGTAAGAGAAAATGTGTGCTCGAGTGTCAGTGCCCCTCTGTCAGCTTTCTAAACAGTATAATTTATGGTTTTACATGCATAATTTAGCAGAAGGGATAGTGATTGCAGCCTGGGAATCAATAGGCTTTGAGCTGTATCCCGACTGCATGACACAGCACACATATACAGTGCAGCGTTGGCAACTGTTCGATTGTTGGTAAATGTTTTCTCCTCTTGTCTATCCAAGCACCATCAGACGGAGCGTTCAGAGGAAGGTGGGGAATGGCTTTATTAGTTTTATAGATTGTGCGATGTACAGTGTACTGAGCCTAGTGATAGGGCTTTGGGATCCATTCTATTTAAAAGACCTGTTCAAAAGACTGTCTCTCATTTATATTTAGTCATATTCATGAGAGCTTGTTTTATTCAATAATTCAGTCGGAGGGGGATATATTACGTTTTTATACTGTATGTTACTGAAAATAGATTTATTATTTTTATTAGTTCAAGCTGCGGTGAAGAAAAAATCATAGCATCCAAGTTACTGTATTTTCCGGACTATAAGTCGCACCAGCCATAAAATGCATATTAGAGAAGAAAAAAACATATATAAGTTGCACTGGAGTATGAAATGCGGTTGCAAGTGTGAAAATAACAAATAATATCACATATAAGTTGTTCCGGAGTATAAGTATGTAAGTATAAATATAAGTATAAGTCGTATTCTGGCCAAAACTATGAAAAAAGGTGTGACTTATAGTCCGGAAAATACGGTAAAATGGTAGATTCACTGCATTTTAATATAAATCCTATTGCAATATTTGTACCACTTCTATCAAATCAAACTGGTATTGTGCGACACTAGTTATGACAGTGATACTTCAATTAAATCAAAACAAACAACTTCCATGCAAAACCATGTTCATATGCAAAACCTCTCTTTGTTTATGATCTGTTCTTTGGCAGTGCTGCACTTACACTGAGACTGCCTGACATGCTCAATATTCTGTTGGACCGGTTTGCACACATTTGCCGTGGCGTTGTCCCAATAAGATTCTGCAATGTCAAAAGATTTATTTCCATCCAGCGTTGTATTCATTTCTTTAACCAAGATCTTGTATTGTTGATGGGAGACATACTGACATACTTTTCCATGACCACGGGATTTGTCTTTCCACATGGGTGTTGAGAAGCCGCTCACTGCATCAGTCGTTTGAATACAGTGTTGCAGCTGAAAGATCATCAGCCATGCAGCAGTTATCAAGGAAGAGGCTCGGACCCATTTACTTAGTTTAATCCATGTATCCACTTTTTTCGGATCTGGCAGTGGATATTACAATCATTAGGTCAAACTATTTTGATCATTTTCAAGGTATTTTATCATTTACAAGGTAACCCAAAGCTTTCAACAATAGTATTTTATTTTTCCATATGCTACACTTTACCAAGAGTTCTTTCTGCTTCAAAAACACAATGCTGTCAAGGATAGAAATGGCCTCAATGTCACATCTTTTTAAACAACTCTTGCGAAATATGATTGAAGCCGTCCCGGTGGTGTGCACGCTGACATAAACCTCTTTCCTCTGCAGCGATCAGCAGCTGCTTACAGAGGACCACCGCCACATCCAGCAGGCCACACCCACCTCCTCCTGCACCACTCACTCACCTCACCCCGGGGACCGGACCAGCGCCCGCTCATGTACAGTAAAAGCCCTCTAATGTGGAGAGAGGAGCCGGCACACACACACAGTCACCATCTGAAACTCATTTCCCCCTTAGAACAGCTGTGGCCGGAGCTTTGAACTGCTGAGATGGGGCAGCCCAGGAATGCCGGGCCAGCAGACCTATAGCACTGCAACAGAGGACAAATTACAGGGAGCAGCGCACGGCCACATAACTCGGAGAAAAGTCAGTGGTCACTTTGGAGCTTGACGAGCAACTCTTCTTTTTTTTTACATGTCTGCTCAGATCTGCAGATGTGGTGGGAAATGCAAAGCAGACATCCAATGATAAATGGTTTGCTTTTATGATTGAATGATTTAGTGCTGAACTCTTAGTTGCATTTAGCAACTTCAGAAGCAGGTGCATGGGTGGTTTTGTCAAGCTCCAACTCCATAGAAGTAAATCAGCAAGTGTGATATACGATTTGTGGAGACATATAACGCAAATGCTGTTAACCTTGTTACAACATGCTTTCTACAATGAAATGCCACAAGCTGCATACAAGAAAAAACACACGTCTCCTCGCATCTGCTTCTCGATTTCATTGTCGCCCATCGAGGCAACTGCTGTTACACAAACAAATTGAATTGAATTGAAATTAAATTCATGCATTATTCTTTTAGAGTGGCTTTTAATTCGTATATAAAGTGTGTCATCCGTTTTGAACCCGTTCCACAGCCTCTAATCTGTCACTGTCCTGTGCTTTGTGACATGCACCATTTTTCAATCAGCGCCAGCCATTGCCCTAATCCCGTTTTATTAGCCCAGTTAGCCTAAATATAGACACAGGGACACGCTTACCACAAATGCACAAAAGGGAGGGTAATGAGAGTGGAATTAATATTAAGCAGCTTAGGGCTAGTGTCTTTTAAAAATACCACCAGGACTCACAGGGGATTATTTCCGCAAAAGAAATGTATCTGAATTTTATAAAATGTTTCTTTGCTCTTGTAGAATGAAATTAAAACTCCAATGTAAAATGTTATAGATATTTCTTTAGCGTGACATTAGGGAGTATTTAAATGTACGAGCGAGTATAAAACATGAGCAGTGTAGAACAGCAGTGTCTCTGACCAGATAACTGAATGTACAGATTGGCTATTTTTAGAAACCCAAATATCAGAGGTTATTCAACTGTGAGCACATGGGAGGCTGAATTTTTGTCTCCTCTTTTAGTCGGGCTGTCATGATCTATTACTGCACCCTGGCAATATATATTCATTTAGTTTCAGCCGTGTGCGGGAGTGTGCACTATATGCCCCCAGCTTTTTGTAGCTCCAAAATGGTGCAGCGCCGGCGAGCCCCTCTGAGTGTAGAGTAGTATCCTACGCAGAGCCAGGAGGGGGAGAGAGAGAAATTTGACAGAGTGCCAAGCCAACCTCGATTCCCTCCACTCGCTGTGTGAGTGTGAGTATCTGCGTGCACAGTGCTGCTGTCAGTTGCACAGTTGTACTGTAGCCACTCAAGCCAGCTTGGCTCAGTTCTGAGCTCCTGGAGCTCCTCAGTGCATTCTCTGCTCGTAACCCAATCCCCACAGCAGCACTTCATCTCCACAACCCGACCCCAAATGGAGCTATACCTATCCTATCATGCAGACTCCAGCACAAAATACACATATTCAGCCATATTCATCAGCTCCACTATATATACGCTGTCATTTCTCTTTGGAGTCTTTTTAGGTAAAGCAGTTTGCTTGCAATCTGGAGTTAGACCAAATTCCTTCACTCGTTTCGAGTACAGTAGGTCACAAAATAGATTCTCTACTGTATGCTGAGTGTTGAATTAAGATCTGCAGGTTCTCAGTTCAAATTAGGACAAGAACACAGTTTCAACAAAATTCAGATTTTGAATCACAATAAAATCATAGGATATGACTGTGTGGTACATTCTGCATCTGTGCCACTGTCTCCCACTGTGCCCCCACCACAAGAAACTCATTGACCTGAATCAGTGCAGAGCCGCGCCCCTGCTTCCAGCCTGCTGCTGCAGAGACTCTGGGGAGCCCCCTGTGGCCAAGACAAAAACGACACTCCTTAGAAAGACGAGCAGCAGCACAAGTGCAGCAAGTGTGCCACATATTGTGGAGGACTGTGCCTCTCTCTGAACAAAAAAAGCAATAGCATTTTCTCAGATTATTCTAAAAGAGTCATTTAAAACTCTCTATATAAAAAATACACTATAAAAAATATTGAGGATCAATTGTGCCTTGATTTTAAATACACTATACAATGTGCCAAAGGGTGTCATTGACATGAATTGGAACTGAAACATTTGCTTTGAAATACATTATTTAATAAATTACAGTTTATTAAAATGGTTTAATAAAACAATGGGTGTGTTAGAGAAGCTTTGTTTCAGACTGAGAATTTCAATACAAATACTGCCCTTTGTTTTGTTTTACAGTGGCTTTCAAACGTGTTCACTGCCCTGGAACTTTTCCACATTTGTCATGTCACAACCACACTTAAATAAATTGTATTGGCATTTTTGTGAAAGAGCAACACAAAATGGCACACAATTGTGACAGGGAAGGAAAATTGTACATAATTTACAGATTAAGTAAAGTGCAACATGCACTTTCCAAGCTTTGAAACATCTCAGTGAGCACTGAGATGTACGAGTATGACACAACTACAAACCTACCAAGACAGGGCCAAACTTACAGGCCGAACAAGGAGAGCACTGACCAGAGACGCAGCCAAGAGGCCCATGGTCACTGTGGAGGAGCTGCAGGGATCCACAGCTCAAGTGACAGCTGAAAGAGTTATTTCTGTCTCATGTTTGTATCTTAGCACACTGTGCTGTCAGTTCTGGCCTTTGAAATACAACCTTTTACAGCCGCAAATGTACATTGAATTTGAATCACAATCACGTGTTTTGTGTCATGTGGTTTTAAAATCACAATAGGGAAAACCAAATTTCCCAGATCATGTGTTCAAATAAAACATGCCCATTCAATGAACATACACTCTTTTAAACTTTGGACATGTGACACAAAACTGTAAGCAATGAGTTTTCAGTGATGAGCGGACCACTACCAAATGAACAACATTGTAACACTGACAAAGTATCAAAAAGTACTGATTCTCATGCAAAATGTTTTATCTACAATTACATTTTATTTAAATTAATATAGATCAGGAGTTTTAATGCATTTAAAGGCAGGGATATTTGTATCAGATCAATACAGCAATACTAATAGGGCTGGGTATTGCCAAGACCCTTGTGATATGATACGTATCCCGATACAGGGTCACGATATGATACGTATCCCGATACAGGGGTCACGATATGATACGTATCCCGATGCAGGGTCACGATATGATACGTATCCCGATACAGGGGTCACGATATGATACGTATCCCGATAATTGTATATTCCGATACAATTCCCTCATTACGATACGTATCTCGATACATTTTTGAAAAAAGGGTTTTAAAAATGTACCAAATGGTAATGTTTTTACTCTAGATCAGAAAATGTATGACATTTTATGTTTATCCACAAAGCACTTATTTATAAATCCATTCTGCTCTAATACCTTCATACATCCAACCAACGGATCCAAATAGAAATATATGGAACACATTCTAGTGAAGTATTGCATGTTTCATGGTCTGAACATGCTGCAGCAGCATCTTCTGCACAGATCAGCTTCTGATCAGGTCCACAGCTCCTTCTCACCTCGGCCCAGAGGAGAGCAGCACAAACAGCAGATCAAAAGTACTATTCCACCTCGTTTAAAGCAAACGGGCCACAAAAATGGTTTTCTTTTATTAGCTTTTTTTTTTTTTTTTAAATATATCGATACTGTGAGTCGTAGTCCGTGACGATATATCGCCGTATCCATATTTTGAACACAATCCTACTAACGAGCCCTAATATAACTTTCAATGTGGCTGGTACGGCATATATTGAACTGATCATGACCGCCCAATACCATCATTTTTTTGTGTATCCAAAATGTGTCAGTGTAATAATGGTAAATGTTATAAAATCAAATCAAGCTCCATAAGTTTGAATTGCTGGCACGCCCAGTTAGAGTAAGAGGCATGACTCAAAGCAAAAGTGAAAGCAAAAGTAAGAGTGGAATTTTACAAACAAACAAGGCAATGAATGGATATAGACAAATTGAGGGAACTTCCGTGTGCAATGACAAGCAGAACATGAGGATAAAGCCTTTAAACTCCTCCTCTAATCGACTACTACAAATACTTACACCACTCACTGCACTCTCCCTGCTCACCCACTCCTTCTGCAGGCTGCCTCTTTTCCACCGAGTCCTTCTCATCCTCATTCAGTATCACACCGAGCACTTTTGGCCTATATTCTGATCTAATCACTGCTGCATAGAGAGAGCACTCAGCACAGCCAGGGGCCAGTGCAGCTCAGGTCAAGGGCACCGAGGCTCCAGCGTACAAAGGTCAAAACTACATTGACTTTCATCCCTCCAAGTGGCTTTATAATCCTTTAGCGCTGAAATCATATTTGAAACGAGCAGGGAAGAAAAGGGAGAGTTTCAGGGTGTTGCTGCTCTTTCTATCAGCGAGGCATCACGGAGAGAACTTCAGACACTTTTCACAACAGCGAGGGACAGAGCAAGCATCCGGATCAAGTGGATTATTACATTTCAAAACAAAACAGTGCTGAAATTAAACTAACTTTGAATCACATTAAAATAGTGTGACTTTCCAAATTGAAATGACTGATTGGATCTGAAGAAGATTGGGGAATATGAATTCAGCTTCATATAATGGGGTTAGTCACAAGCATTTGATTCTCAACCAACAGCGTCTCTAATTGGACACACTTTGTTTGTTCCTGCTTCTCATGAAACAAAATATTGGCCATATCCGTCTCAATTCTTTGTTTTTACAAATCTAGCAGCTTTTACGCTGTTTGTTGTTAGGGCCATTTGTCGGATAACATTGTCCCAGAAGTGCAGGTTTTTAAATGGAAAAGAAGAATTCAATGAAAGGAATTATAAACAAGATAAATGAAGATCCCCAACGTCGAAAGCCTGGAACTAGAAAGATAGTGGACAATAAGTTGTGGCTCTCTGTTCCTTTTGCCCGCACACAGCTGGGGAAGAAAGCCTTTGTCCACTCAGCTCCTTTTGCTTGGAACATGTCCTTAAATGCCTTCAAAACCAAGCCCAAAGCATTTGAAACTGCCGCTATAATGTCTTTCATAACCTGTATTATTTTAATGTTCTTCGTTTCTATGTTGTAACTGTGTCAAACTTTGGCCACAACTCCCCTTGGAGGTTTTACTCTATCTCAATGTGACGCCCCTGGTTAAATGAAGGTTAAATAGTTAAACAGTGCAAGTGTAGCACTATGAGGTTGAATAATGTGCAGTCCATAATCTATAATAGACCGTACGCAGTGGATCAATATTGGCCTGTTTTGTGGCTCTGAACCTGATTTCTCATCCCCAGCGCCCCCTCTCCCGGTGATGCAGAGGTGATGACCAAACCATGTGACCCAGAACATTCCAGTAAAAACCCCAGCTCTCCTCGAACGACTGAGAATTATATAACAAAATGCAATCTGATTAATCAAAGTCAAGTGGTCTGTTTGATACCACCAAAAGATGAAGGCAAATCTCATTCCTGCCGTGACGTTTGACTGTTGAGAGTGCGCAGGTTTGATCCAGTTTGAGCCAGAGTACACTGTTTAATGACGTTCAAGATTTTTTATTTTTTTTTGGGGGGGTAAGCGTTTGTGTAACCTCATTAAGACCCAGTGCCCTGCATGTGGGAAATGTGTCACGACTCTGCTCGGGCCTCCGATTGGCTGGGAACATCACACTCCCATCCCAGAGCCCCGCCCCTACGCTTCGCATGAGGAGCGGGAATACTCAGACGCTGCAGTGCGGTCGCCATAGCAACTGCCATTTCAGGAGAGTCGCCTCAAATCCCCCTTTTTCCACTCCAGCGCCTCTCCATTTTGGATTTCTGATCTCAAGGTAGCTTTTCTGTCAGTCAGTGTTGCAGATAGATTTCAGGAACAAAACGACTTGAAAGATAAGAAAGCCTTTGTTTGTCAAAGAGCGGGAATATTTCATCAATTTACAAAGCTTTATTAATGCTAACCAAAACATTGACCAAGTGAGCTATCATACATCATCGTACAGTATTAGTATTTTGTCATAAATATATCAGATGGATTTTCACATTTTTCACGTGAATGTAGATGTTTCATGGATTATCTTTTTGTTTTAAGATTTTTATAATTTTTTTAACCACACATTATAAATGAATAATGTCCATAAATGACCATAAATCAGTCTGTTTGAGGTTTTTATATAGAGCTCTTTTTTGTTGTTTTACTTTTAGCATCTTAAGCAGACGCCAGTCAAAAACATCAACAAAATCAAATTGTGCCACAGTGCTAAGCAAAAAGAGTATTGTATTAATACTATATCGTTGTTCTTTTTTGGTTGACCTCAAACAACTTGCAGCACGTTCACAATAATCTTACACTGAAACTACACAGACCCTTCTCCAATTTTCCATCCTTCTATATTGACAATATATTTCCACTGACCACACAATGGACAGTGAAGTCATAATGTTGTGGGACCACCAACGCGGGTAGATTCAGTTTTTCCATGTCATTTATTATTTTTAGGGGTTTAAAAGATAAGAAAAACATATACACTATCCCGAATATGCTACTGTGAAAGAATCCATATTTGTGTTTCAGAGTATGGCAATTTATCACGTATGGAATTCTTTCATTCAGTTTCAGCAAATTTGTGAAAACACATTCTGTATTCACTATTTTGTATTTGTAAACCACAAAACGATTACTAACCAAAATTATAGCGCTGATTCTCTACTTTTGCCCCTTCTCCATGACATTTCATCAGATTATATAGCAGATTTTTGTTTAATTTTCTTTCTTTTCTTTACAGCTAAGCAACATTATTTAACAGTATTGAACTATTTGTAAGCACGGCTGTGGCCAGGGATGGATGCACGTGAAAATAGACTCAAACTATAACTCTGTGTAAGCTCATGACTAAAGGGAGAACCACAGAAGCACATAAAAGTCAATTTAGCATAACAGTAGCAGACCCATATTGATAAACAGCCATTTAGCCTTTTCCCTAACTAAATAAATAGCTTGAGTGATAGTTATTCATCCGTCAAACATCATTTAGAGAAGGCGTCTATAAAAATGACAATCACACTGTTAAAAATTCCCCACTTGTTTGTCTGCGTTTACTCCTTTTTGACAGCCATTGTTCAATAGTCTTGATTAGTGTTGTTTACTTCCCCATTATAGAGCTGTCAGTGGTCGTTAGCGGCTGATAAATTCATCCTGGTAAACAGCGGGTAAGTGGGCCGCTCCCGCTAATGTATACGACTGCCTTAGATGTTCCTAGACTCCGCTCCTGCGTCACTCCTGCATCATTTTCTATCAGGCAGGCGTTTGTTTTGTGAGAGAGAGTTATCGAGGACGGGAGGGTTCTTGGAAATCTCAGAAGCGGCAGAGGCGCTTCCTGGTCCGGCAGCATCACTGACCATCACCGATGATGATTCGTGAGTCACTTCTTTCCGACGCTCCCAGTTTATCGAGAGCTTTGGAGGTTGTAATGAATCATGATGATGCCGCTGCTGCTGCTGCTGCTGCTGCTGATGATGATGATGGGAAGGGAGGGGCGGCGAGAGAAGCCCGGAAAACACAGAATACTAATGTGCTTTCTCCCACATCAAGTTGTGGAGAATGGCAGGGATGATATGGTATAAAACAGTACTACACTTAAAAAAAAAAGATAATAATAATGTTTTTTTATGGATGTAATAGTAAAGTCTGAAAATACTACTCAGGAAATGACTGTTTGGAGTTATCTTGGTCATTTCTGGTTGAAAAAGCATTGAAAGAATTAACAAATAAAACATTTCTGGCGATGTTCTGTCACCTGGAGATGTTACTGCATAATAACGTATCTATCTCCATGGAGATAAGGAGATGGCATTAACTTACCGGTCCGATCTGTGAGGTGATCCCGCTCAATTGCACTTGTATTTGAAAAAGTATGATCAGAGAAAGAAAAAGAGAAAAAAGAAAGACAATGTTACTGGATTGTATCTTTATTTACACACAGGTTTTGATTGGTCTGTGTTTATTCTTTCAGTAAATAAAATAATAATTTTAAAAAAAGTAATAGTATGATCAAATAAATAGATAGACAGTTTAAAGGCCTTATATCTAATTTCATTTTGAACTGTTAGCTCCGCCCACATAGCACTTCCTGCCACTCTGATATCGAACCACGACATGGAAACAATTGTCTACAGTCTCATGCAGTTTTTCCATTGTTGTTCTCCAGCCTCGGCCTATTTGAACTTTTTTGTCATAATGCAGCATGACAGAAAAGAGTGTCAGGCAGTTATTTTCCCATAATTCTTAGTGGAAAATGTGCCTAATTGGATGAAAAGAGGTGGCCCTGTCAGTGGCTTCTGTTTGTTAATACCCATCAAAATGCTTTGTAAAATGCATGTATTATATAGTAAAGTCTTATTTAGCTGCTTATACCATATGATGCATGAAGTAATGAACTTTTATCTTGGCTAGAAAAAAACAAAATAAATAAATAAAAAATCAAATACAAGCTCTTTAATACTATTATCTGGAACATTAATGCACTTTTTTGTCATTAAAGGGCAAGATTACGCATTGAGAATAGAAATATTAAACATTGATCTATCAATAACATTATGTAAATAGAACTATCAAAAGAAAGTCCACTTCTGTCACTTACACAAAATTATAATTAACCCCTCAATTATGACATTGGGGGAGCAAACGAGGAGAGACAGTTGAGAGGACAGGGGCGGGAGCGGTGAGTGTGGAGTGGGCGGAGACTGGGGAAAACCTGCAGTACAACACAGTCTGAATAATTCATGTCGCCGACGCGGGGAAACACGCACAAGACAAAAATGTGCCAAAGGAAGCTAGGAGGTAGGGGAAGGAGGCAGGGAGCGAGGGAAGGGAGGAAAGGACGGTGTCTATGAGGAGGAGAGGTGATGGAGGAGAGTTGGTGCAGTGCTGTGAACAGCCTGTTCTCGACGTTTGCGTCACGTCTGCCTGCTCGCTGCGCACACACACGCTCGCACACACGACACAAGCACACGCGTTAGCATCCAGGAGGTAAACGCAAGGGGCTGGCGCATGGCACGAGCACCTGCACCGGGCAGAGTGAGCGAGCGTGCCAGCCTGAGCATCCTTGAGGAGAGTAAGAGCGGTAATGTACAGGACGTAGTATGGATTTTCACGTGAAAGCTTATCTACAATTAAATTTACGGATGTAGCTCGTTTTACTCAGCGAACAACCGTGTCACATGGTTTGTTCGCTGGGTGAATAAAAAATAAAAAATCTGAGGACATCTGAGGACACGGAGTGAAAGTTCTATTCTTGCACATAGGAAATGAAATGTGTGGATTATTACACTGCAGATTGTATTTACATTTTAAACCATATATTCATGACATGTCATTGACTTTTCATATATTTTACATGCTAAATCTGCATATCTAATAATGTGAATCATGTGAATGAGAAGTCACATGATTCACATGATTCACATTTACATGCTGTTTTTTCTGTCCACATGGCACACTTTACATAAGCATATTCAGAGCCACTTACTGCACATAATATCATAATACACTTAAGTCACTTTAACTGCTATTTACTTCTAGTTTTAATGTTTTGCTCTACCTGCAAAGTGTGTTAGATTTAAGAGTATGTTTAAATGTATTTAACTTTTTTTTTATCATTTTATTACATGTTACTATTCTGATGCTGAACTGATGCTTGAACTGTTACAACACCGAAATTTCCCCATTGTGGGAAAAATAAAGGTTATCATATCTTATCTTATTCATTATGTATTTGCCTATGAATTGCTCTATTTGAACAAAATTCCCATATTTCGAACAACAATGATTATAAAGTAGTGAGAGTCTTCACACTTGCATGTGTCTAGAACTTCGTGTCTTTGTGTCTCGATGGCCAGACGGCACCATCTCACATACATCTCAGAACAGACCCCGCTGAGAAATGACAGAAAACAAAGTCAAACTGCAATACAGACATTTCTAAATGTGTCTTCTTTCAAAAGATTTCTAAACGTGTCCTATAATTGTCAAGAGGACACTTGTAGTAACTCCCACACAGACAAATATATTTGGTACATCGCAGTTACACGCACAATTAGCATCTTGGTCGGAAGCTGGTCCAAAAACTGGATGGATCACATGATGCCGCTGCCTCAGACGCACTCATATGGACACAGTGTTCTCGACACAACACGTGGGAGGATGTCAAATATACTGCCAGGACATGGAGGCAGACAGAAGGAGAGGCGAGAGACGAAGGTCAAATGAGGAGACGGATATAGAACAAGCGCAACGAGGAAGGAGACATCTGGAGCGGGGATGCAGAGTCTTGTAAAGTGTCAAGAAGTATGAGCCACAAAGACGTCGTAAGGCTTTGCTGAAGAAGAGGGTGATGCACTTACGGAGAAGAGTCGTGGCATTAATGCAGCGAAAAACGTACTGTTGGCATTGACCTCATTAGCAGCTGAACATGATATGCATCTTATAAAACGTCAAAATGCATATAGACATAATGCTTTGTATGGTGTGTATAGCCAATCAATCTCAACTTCTTGAACATGAACTAAATGGACGGCATTATGAAAACAGTTGTAGACAGACTATCTACAGACAAAAAAAGCAATATTTTTTTTTGACAGACAATAACCAAAACATTTGAAGTATACCCGTTTTTAAAATGTATGTCAAGAGTCAAATTTTAAAGTATTTAACGCAGAGTTTGAATTGCATTAAATGTTGTGATTTTCATACAGATTTGTGCTGATCTTCATACGTATACTTATGTCTGCTCGCAGCTAAGGCTTGAACTCAAACCCTTTTTGACCAGAATGAAAAATGAACTGAACAACTATTTTATTTTTCATTCTTTTACTTAAGTACAGCGCTTAAGCTTTTGTGCTGTATACTTTCCACCCCGAGCAGGTGCATGTCAGATCCTCCACCAGAAAGATTCCTCAGAGCACCTTTACACTACAATAATGCTCTTGGATTATTTGACCGCTTTGACAAGGTAATGCTCTGGTGTTGCCATGAATACCCCACTGTGTTTCCAGACATACAATAGCAGCTTGAAGATATTTCTGTGTGCTCCTGTACATGGCAGCACACGATGTACAGACAGAACATGAGCCCTGTAGTGAGCGGAGAGATGCTCCTCACCCAGACAGACTGACTGGGATCAACTGAGGAGACGGAGGAGGAAGGCGTGTGTTTGGGGTCACAAAAAATAAAAAAGGATTTGAGAGGGACTGGGGAGGAAAATGCATGCTGGGAAGAGTAGAGAGAGCGAAAGAGAGAGGGTGGGAAGAGAGAAGACAGACAGGCGATGCTGCAGTGTGAACTCTTTGTCCCTGGTGCATCCAAACAGGGAGAATTGTGCAGAGGGAGGGTTTCAATATTACCAGAAGAAAGCACAGCCTTTGTGTACTTTCATCAATATAAAAGTATAAATAGATCAACCTTCTCTGTTGGCACACCAAGTTTCTAGTTTACAGAATACATTGGGTTTCAACCAGCAGCATCCAAGCAAAGTGTGATCGCAGAAGTAAATGCTTTCCAAAAGTATTGTCTGGACTAAAAGTGAGCGACACCAAATGAAAAAAGAAGAGTGGAACCAGGGCTACGCCAAGTCTAAGAGCCAGGATTATAGTAGGACTAATTGAGGACATACTGAACTCAAATGGGATTCATCTAATAACCTAAAATAAATAAGCAGTGACACAGGCTTCCCTTTTGTTTTAAACAGATGGTAAAAATGAATGACTTTGGGGCACGTCCAGATGAGTGTGGTACGCAAACCGTGGCTGAACTCGTCAATCTTGTACAATATGTTCCTGTCTATGGTCCAATGTGATGTTTGATCAGGCCGAGGTGTGGTACTAATGCCACGAGCAAAACCGTGATTGGCTGCAGACGATGGTGCAGTGCAGACAGACATAAACACACATGTGCAGAGTGGAGCACACTAGTGGCATTCAGATTCACTACAGCGGGTCAGACGAGGACAGAGCTTGCCTCCTTTGTTCAGGCCAACCACACGGTACCTTCGAGTGCACTGGCCTGATAATAAAGCTTTTTGAGTTAATTAAAAGGACATTATGATTCTTGTCTTTGTGCTGACTCGCTCTCACCTCAGTGCCCCAGAAAGAAGATGTTAATCACAGACACAGTTAATATCACAGACACAGTTAATACTAGGGCTGGGTAAAAAAAATCAATTTAATCGATTTTGGATCGATGTCATTCAATTTTTGCAATATCGATTCATAAGGCATGAGATCGATTTTTTTCTCATGAAGTTAACCCCAGTAGTCTTGTGCGTGGCGCAGCAGTGGTGCGTTTACGTGCGCTTGTCAAGCGTGCAAGACGCAGGTAAAACTCGGCTCAGCGAGCCGTCCCAACTCAAGTCTGATGTCTGGAACCATTTCGGATTTAAAACAATAAAAGGACAAAGAGCCAGATAAAACCAAAGTGGTTTGCAAAATCGGCAACGCGCAGGTCAGTTATTGTGGAAATACTACAAACTTCACTTGACCAGGTATCACACTACGTTAACGTTAGCTTCCGACAACAAGCCGTCCGGCAAAACAAATGAAACTGAGGGAATCACTAACATGACCAGCCGATTCTCCGCGGGTCATAAAGATAACAGAGGCCATCGCAACTTTTGTCTGCAAAGATTTACGCTCGTACTCAGTAGTGCAAAACGAACGCTTCAAGCGGCTTGTTCATGCGCTAGATCCCCACACTACGTTATGGTGCAATGTAAACATCTGACAGAAAGTTATGTGTGTGAAAGACGCCATCCTAAAGACAATGCCGAATCTGCAGAGAGAGTCGGCATAACACTTGGACATCACGGTCAACGCAGTCGTACCTGACAGTGACCTGACGAGCCACACCGCTAATAATATGGGACTGTCTACAGAGCCGCGGCGCGCGGCCGAAACTGCCATGTTATTTTGTGCCGCGGCTCCTGAAACTGCTGCGCTGTTTGACCGCGTTTTAGCGGGTTACGGTTAGAGTCAGGGTTAGGGTTAGGGCTCTGCAGCCACGGCCTAATAATATAGCTATTTATGTTGACGGGGGCCATACAGGAGTGGGGGGGCCACACAGGAGTCTGACCAGCAAAGACCCAGCAGTCGTGACGGACAACGCTGCAAATAATGGTTAATGCAGTAGAGATGCAGCAGCTGATGCACGTTGGACCCACTGAACTGAGCCTCACAAGCAGGTCTAAAAACGACTTTATATTTCAAAATTGCACTTTCGAGACTTGAGTTTTGTTTACAGCTGAAGTTTAAACTGTCCAATTTACAAGTTTGCACTTAAAACCTGTTTATGGTGAAAAGAAGAAATATATTTGTATTTTTTAACACAATTGAGCCATTTTCATTATTTAAGAGCAGATTGAATTAAATTGAATCGAATCGTATTGAATCGAATCGAATCGTGATTAAACGATTCAGGACGTTATGAATCGAAATCCAATCGATTTAGGAAATTGGCCATGATACCCAGCCCTAGTTAATATCACACACACAGTTAATATCACACACACAGTTAATATCACACACACAGTTAATATCACACACACAGTTAATATCACACACACAGTTAATATCACATACAGTTCAATGTGCCGCAGTCAAAATTTTGCAAAAAAAACAAAAAGTGGTGCTGTGAAACACTTAAGGAATATTGTCTGGTGTGCCTTGAAAGAAATTGCACATATTATGTGGAGTCAAACATGGATATAACGGAATGATTTGCTATCTCGAAGAGTCCTGGGCAAACTTCTGATCCAATAAAAAAGCAAAACTGTCACCAAATTTGAGGAACACAACATGGCAGCATGGACAACATTTGCTACATTATAAACTACTTTTTCTCTGATTGGTGTGTGCTATAAAATCTTTTCCACCAAAAACAAAACACTGGTCAAATCCATATCAATTATAGCTATTGCTGACCCTGCTCACAATAACAATGTATATGTTATACAGGTATTTATTCAGTTATAGAAACCATGTACCAATTGGAACATAAATATTGCCATTTTGTTGCATTATACCAGTTTGCCTTTTAGGCTAATTTTCATCTTCAAAAAAGAACAACCCACAAACATTTGACGATACAGAAATTACACTCAAGCATATACTCTATACCAGGGGTGTCCAATACGTCGATCGCGATCTACCGGTCGATCTCAGAGGCAGTGAGGGTAGATCCTGCTGCAGCAGCGAAAAGCGGCAAAAAGCGTCGAAAAGCGCGAAAAGTGTAGGAAAGAAAAGCGCAGAAAAGCTCCGAAGCGTCGAAAAGCACCGAAAAGTGCCGAAGCGCGAGCTGTGTAATGCAAAGGAAGAAGAGAGGAAGTTCTGGCTGAGCTCAACCTTCTATCAGTAGCGTAGTTGTGGTCAGTATATTTTATTTTCAAAATACGCTGTATTAAATGGTCTAGTTAAATAGCAGATTTTCTCTCTCCTTTTTATATTGCAAATTTGTATATGATAAACAATATTAGGCTATTAATGAAAGCCTACATTGTGTTTCTATAGCCTAATTATGGTTAAACAAAAATAAAAACCTGTTTAATACGGACAATATGTTCGATAGGTAGATCTTTGGGTTTTGTTGAATATAAAAGTAGCTTGTGAGCCGAAAATGTGTGGGCACCCCTGCATTACGGTTACAACTCTGGGTGCTTTTGAGATGCTTTTTAGTTCAGTTTTAAAGCTTTGGATTGTAGCTTGTCCTTATAAAGCAGGCAGAATATTCCACTGCATCGTGGCCAGCGTTTGCAGCCCGAAAACCCACAAAATCCTTAAAACATCCTTCATATCCATCATGTAATAGCCTATCCTTTATGGAGACAAGACAGTGGCAAACAGCAGAAACATCACTCCTTAAATGTCCATCCAGTTGTTCCAAGCTCTTCATTCATGTTTATTGTATTGGCAAATTTCAAGTGTAAAACTTTCCCCCTTTTAAATCACAAAGAATGAGATTGTTTTGGTATTTCAAATGGTTCTGCTGTCATCCCTGACGCCCACGCCTTAGTTGCAGCAGTGGTCCAGGTTAGCACAGCATATGGGTGACATTTCCCCAGTACACAGCCACCTTCTCCTCTCTTCTCCCAGCTGAACCGTCTCCAAGGCTCTTCTTCCAGGCTGCACTTGGTTTTCCTTCCAGGCTGTCAGTGCGACTCACATGATAATGGATCGCTCGTTAGGAAACGGTTGAGGGAAAATGACTCCAAATGATGGTGAATGGAGAGAGAGAGAGAGAGAGAGAGAGAACTTTAGTGTAATGTAAAGTTATTATAAAGTGGCAGTGATGTAATTTTATGCATCATTGTGAGAAAGTATTGATTGTCCGACTAGTGTTTCATAATCAGGTGAACATAAATACATTTCAAATGCTGCTGGTTACAAGTCTTATTAAATGGGGAATTTCATGGTTTCATTGTCTTGTTTTAGCAGTCACATGGTTTGTTCACCATGAAAAGTAAGTTAAGTTTTTCTTTGTGACATCTATAAAGATGTGGTTTCTTTTAGGCCTAAGTTTACGGTCATAGAAGAACAACTTTGGTCCTGTAAAAGTGGGTCACTTGTAGGAAAGATGAAGGAGTTTCAACGAAATATGCCGTTAAAGTTACAAAACCCATACAACAAAGCCATCCCACTCACTGTATAATGACCCTCAAGTCTCTAATATCTACATTTCCAAACTCTCCCAAAGGAAAGCTTCGTTATAGCAACCGTGATGACATGAAGGCACTGTATATATCCCTGTTCTCCACTGGGCTTTCATTTACAAACTATGAATGACTTTACTGTATTAATTAGCGCTAATCCTTAGATGTGTCTTTGATATTTCGCGCAAAGGCCAGTGGAAGAGCTTTAGGGCCACAAGTGACATCCACTACAACTAATTGAGCCGTATGTAAGAGGATGGTGGCTTATCCTTTTCTGTGGTGTAAAGATTACTGCTGATGGTGCCACTTATGTCTAACGGCCTTTATCACGCTGAGATAGGATTCATGTGAGTAAAACAGTCAGGGGTTTGGTATCTTAATCAAAGGAAGTGTTCAAAATGAGGAAAGACCATCTATAAGATCAAATGACTGCTTAGTTATAGCTTAAAGCGGACCTTTTACTGCTGTCGTCATGGGTGGTGTAACAAACACGTGGCAAATGCAACCAGGGTAGGAACTTGAATGCTTTTATCTTTTCAGTTCCAAGCATTGGTCAAATCTGCAAAGTAGAAATGGCCCAGTCTAACACGGTGATTGTCAAACTTTTTACACCAAGAACTAAAAAAAAGAAGAGGTTGTACCAGCTAATGGCCCTCAGGTACCACCTAAAGGACCTCGCAGACCAGGTTAGAGCTGGTCTCGTGTATTTATTAAAGTGCATGTGGTAGAGTCTCATGTTTTCCTAATTATTACCATGTTGGGATAGTGTGATAGTCCATGTGGTTAATAGTTATCATAGTTTTACAAGTTGCAGTTTGTGAAAAAAACAAAAACATAACAGGAAGTAGAGCTCCTGAGGAAGTGGAAGACAGTTCTAAAACAGAATCCCTCTATATACGTTATCAATAAGCAAAAAAAATAATTAAAAATGCATAGAAAATGTATATACAACTGATTTTCTTCTGACAAATAAACAATAATTTAACAAAATAAAAGTATTATCAAGTATGGCCAGGAAGTAACAATATAAATGTCACCAAAATTGTCAAACTGCGGAAAAATAAGCAACAATTTTTGTAAAATCTTAAATATACTCATGAAAGGTCTAACCTGTCATATGCACTTTAAACTAAACTTGAATTGTGAAAAAGATTTGATTTCCAGCAGAAGTCTGTAACCCTACAACAAATAGATACTGTGGGGTAAGCGATCTATTCATTTAGTGAAGAACTGCAGCTTCCCTCACCCACTGACCAACAACAACATCGTCGAATTTAGGAGTTTTATTGTGCCAAATACAGACACAAAGACATGGAGAACGGCCCAAACTTGTATTGTTATCCAAGACTCCCAATTGCAGCTGCGGGCTAAATGCTACCGCCATGCTACAGAACAATCCGTTTACTTCTCTGAGGGAACACCCACCAGGTCAACAGTCGACTCGACTTGAATCAGTTGACAATGAAATGTATTATTAAGTTAAAAAGTTGCATTTCCTATTGAATTAATGGAGCGTTTCCCTCACTAACCATACTGCTGCATGATCTCCTGTGGCTATAACTGGTCCATTAGGTCAAACGCAACAGTAAGAGTCTAATGTCCATATATGGTCCGACTATGCTGTGTTTAAATCAGTAAGTCTCTCCACCCATATGACCACCTCTAATCCACTGCTGCTGTATCCCCTTTGTAGCGTGACTGGCCCGTGTATCACAGCGGACGGCCCCTGCAGAGCGACTAACTTTGCGTGTGTGTGGCATTCTGGATTGACGGCATGCAATCCCCATGTATAATTACACGTACGCTGTCCTATATTTTATACATGTGAGCCTGCATGGTGGATGCATGCGTGCACGATGCTGGGCCAGGCGTGTGGCAGCGGCTTATTACAGCGCAGGGGTCCCGTGGAGAGGCTGGCAGGCACAGAGCTGAGCTCCAGCTGAGAGGACAGCCCTGTGTGTCACTCAGTCCTCCACCGCTTTGTCACGACTCACACATAAGCTGTTTTCCAGGGAAGGACAGTTATGGTTTACAAATTTGTGATGACTGAAAGCCTTCTCACGTGGAACAAAAAACGAAAGGACTTTGGCGTCGTTGAGCAATAAAATCAAAAACACTTTGCTGGCTGCATGGGATGTTACACGTGTGGCATGATGGGGGTGGTACTATAAATGTTTAAATACTTTACATTAAATTAAATAAAGAAAATAAAATAACCAATAACGCCACCGGGCTTAAACCCGGAAAACTAACTAAAAGGACACACATGTTCGTTCTTGATTATACAGAGGCAGATTCCAGTTCCATGACATGTCATTTATTGAACAGTCTACCAATTTAATAAATGTTTTTTCAACACAAGCTCATATTCAGTAGAGGTAATCACAGTTCGTATCACAGTTTGTTATGCGTGGATGTATCGTCTTTTAGGAGGAGTTCAGTGATCCTGGACAAACACAAACACAAACAACAGAGGGCAGAGCAAGGCAACGGCTCCAGCGCACACCGCCGCTCCAGAGAGTTCATGTACTCGGTTACATCTGGGAAGAGACCTGGTTAACGCTAACCTGAACACTAAGCTACCGACATATCAAGCTCAGGACGTACCACGTTAGCTGCACGGGACCACGCGTTGTGGGGTTATGACAGCGAGACCACAACAATCCCGAGTCAGCAGAGATCACATTGGAGCGTTAACAAAGCGGCGCCAGGCGACAGGCCACGGCACTGAACCACAGAAATGATGAGTAAAACTACATGATCAGATCTTATTAACGAAAGGACAATAACTACGTGGAGAGCGGAGGTACGTGGAGCGACACCCAAGGACCCAGGAAGTGCGTAGGTCAGAGGAGGAATGACAAAACTGATGCACTTTTTATTGGTCAGCGGCCATAGTGATTAGCCAATAGGAAGAGCTTCAAGTGGCATAGTCTGCCACACACGTGCACATGTTTTGTTGTTGTGGAGACAACTTTGCAAAGCTGTTTGACTTTTGTTGCATAATCATTGTAAGCCCCTCTCTCGTTTTCCTTGCTTTTATGCTAATAGTCTTGCACTTTTAAAAGGTCAACTGAAAGCCCCTTAATTTCAGATGTGCTGCTTTACTTCGGATGTGTAATGTTACGTAAGCGAGGAAAAGTAAAGGAGGTAATTGGACTTACGACTGATTATAGTTGGAGTTGGAGTGAAAGTATGTTCTTGAACTGTACAGTTTAAAGGTGCTGTTGGGGTGGAGGCCCTTGCTTTGGCAATAATGTTCCACAGTACACAAAAGGTAGTGCATCTTTAAGTGTTGGAATGGAACTATGAGAAAAGCAGATCTTTTTTTTCTTTCTTTCTCAGATCAAGCTATTTATTGTTCAGTTGTGTAGCCGTGACAATAGTGCCCCCTGGACCCCCATAAAGAGCGCAGGATAATAAAGAATACACATGTCAGCAGTTGTAGTATATAACATTGGTATCTATAAATTGATTTTACCACATTTTCTTTACCATTTGTCTGCTTCTTTAAAGGTATTGAACGTGGCAATGATTTTTAACTTGGCAACTTTACTACCCACCAGTGACCCCTGCTATGCTCCTGTGCACACACGCTTACAAAGAGGCAGCATCGCTTGCCAAGACAAGCCTGAGTCTGCCTCACCTTCAAAGGTTTCCATCTACCAACAGTTAAACAGAAAGATGAGTAAAATATGTCATACCTGTCTTGAAATGCATACGGGCGATGGAACAAGTCTGTGCAGTTGTAAAAAGAACTAAATGCAAAGTGAAAAGGGCCTATATGTAATGTGGTGTAATGTCGCAACAGAACTCAAATGTTTCTCCTTTTTATATTGGCAATACATTTATCTCCTGCATTTTGGACGGCTTGTTCTGGTATGTTTCCACACAGTGTTTACAGCTTTAATTACTGCCCAGGCATGACCACAAAATGTTCAGAACAAGTCAAACGTATCTCAGGCTGTTTTTGAAGTCGTTTATGGCTGTGTTTATAGACAAGCTATGAGTAGGAATTGAATAATACATTATAGATCGAGCTATGAAAATTACATATATATAAGTTGTCCATAAAGGTGCACATTGTAAGCTTTCTGGCGGGGGGGTCATCCACCTGCTTGTCTCCATGGAGATGGTATTGCTTCGAATGGAATGTATCATAGCACGGCATTAAACTTATCCAACTTGCCTTTATTCAGTTAAAAACATACATTCTTACTGTGAGTGGGGTCACTTCTCCACAGATCTAACTTGTACTTGGCTTCACCCGCTTGTCTTCAGGGAGATATAGGTTTAATGCTATACTGTGGAAAATTCAAAGCACCGCGGGTTACATTTCCACATATATATGCTTTGGTGAGTCGGTCGATCTAGATTAAAAGAATCAATATGTAGAGGAAGAGGAGTTAAAGCAAGAATGATAAATGTGTTTATCTAATGAGTCATTGCTAAAATAAAAATATGTCTTGATTTGATTTGCATGTAAAATTGCATTGAGCCAGTCTTATTTGCCCATAATAGCCCTGATTGCATCTCGGGCTGCAAGGCTAGAAAACATGGTCAGTTTACAGCCAGTAACTCCAGCAGCTTTCAGTCAATCTTCCCCCAGGTCACAGGTCAACTAAACTGTCCCTCCACCCTTGCACCTCCTTCATCCAACCATTTATCAATCCCTTTATCTATTCATCACCCGTGTCCCTGTGTCTTTGGCCCGGCGCTAACCTCGAAGGATGAGAATGTCTGCCTCCACTGGCATTTACACCCCATCAGCGCTGCGCTCTGTGGCCCTTATTACGCCCAGGTCACAGGTCAGAGCCAGTCTTTTGGAGTGTAAAGGGCCCATGCGAGGGGGGGTGAGAGTCGGCCTATGGGTGAGCTTTAGTGGGAGTGACCTCACCTGATGGTCACACATCTGATCAATCATCTATAAAGGTATAGATAGTCCTATTTAATGGAGCCATGTCTGTGTTACAGTCAAAACTAAAGATGCACTAGGTAACTTTCCTGGTGAGGGTCCTCATCGGAGCAGTTGTAGCTTTACTTGGAATGTTCCATGCAGTATGGCGACTTACCTGTCCTGCATTTGCTACAATACGGGTGTTCTTTTTGCTCAAACATACCTGTCTGCTGCTTGTCTCCATGGAGACTGATGGGCTACCTGGCACAGCAATACCTTCTCCATGTAGACAAGCAGAAATGTTACATTGTGCACCTTTAATTTTCAAATACTCTTCAATGGCGTGCAGTGGTCTCTATGGCAGTTAAGACATGGTGTATCATGCAGTAAAAGACATATTGCAGACACAGTGTTATGCAGGACCACCCTCCAGATCTTGAGATAAGCTTGGTCAGAATCCTAGTTGGAGGATTTAGAATTTTGTATTGATTAAATTTTTTTGAGAGACAAGCGACAATTCATATCACCAAAAAACACAAATCATTCTTAAAAATAAGCCAGATTGGATAAATTACGAATATTTAACACCATTTTTGAAAGTTCTTTTATTATAGGGTTACAGTACTATGTGGCTTCGGCTGTTCTACGTGATCAGATGAATGGCATATGCTTCTTTACCATGCACAGAGCACGTGTCCCTTGTATGATCACCCACAAACACAGGTGCACCGTCTCTATACCATGTTTGTGTTTACAAATTACATACATGCGAATGCTAAGTAGCGTAAAAGTGTCAGCTGTAGCAGAACACAGTGAGCACAAAGGCTCCCTCTGGACACTCATCTGTCAATCAAAAGGTCCCCTGGGGGGCGCATGTGTGCATGTTTATTTGTATTTCTGTCAATCTCCAGCATCTGTCATTACCGCCATCTCAGGTGCACATAAGCAATGGCTTTGACATCACTACAGCTCTGAAAAACAATGCTTATATATATAATTATGGTTCGGTAACTTATATTCTGAGACCTTCTGACATGTCTTTTGTCCTGTTTAAAATGATTGATTGTTCTTTGTAACCGTGTTTGTCAATCTGTGGTATTGAGTACCATTGGAAAATAAATCTACATCTAATTAAATTAGTTCTGGATTGTATTTAAATGTGAAGTGTAGTGCCCTGCATGGAGATTTTTCAGGGACACCGCAGCGGTCTGGTTTTGACTACCGAGTACCTTTCTGTGTGAATCCATGTGAACCTGAGCTGGGTTGGTCAAATGTGCAGTAGAGTACACCATAGTTGGTGTACTGCATGAGCTCTGAGGACAACACAGCCTCAAACCAGCCTGAATAAACCTATGTGGGAATTTTGAACGTTTGCAGATTGTAGCTGACATAAGCAGAGGAATCACCAGCAACCCCTAATCGCTTAAAAAAAAGGCTTTGAGAGAAAAGTTTTTATTCATAGCTAAGGCTCTGTTCACATTTCTAATGATTAGATGTTAGTTGGAAATACAAGCACTGCAGACATGGCAGTTAAGCTCAGTAAGGCACTAAGTGTTGGGTGTGGGTTTTGAGACGCTTGCATGTGATATATATATATATATATATATATATATATATATATATATATATATATATATATATATATATATATATATATATATATATATATATATATATATCAATATTTAGCTGATATATTTGAATATTATATATATACAAAAGTGAAAAAATAAAGAAATATATGTGATATATATATATATATATATATATACACACCAATAAAAGGGTGGTTTCCCATTTCTCTGAGTTAAATATCAGTTTCACAAACGCATATACAGTAACCAATCATTACTAATGTAGAAAGACACTATATGTAACAATGCATTTCAATGACATAAGCCCATAGCCTGTTGAAGATGAAAGATGTCAGGGTGATGGATTGCCAATATTATTGCTGTTTTATTCTCGCAGCTGGATTTTCTGAAATGTTAATAGACTAGTTTGACATTCTGGTTAAATACATTAATTCCCTTGCACACACTGCGGCGAAAATGAAAGAATAAAAAATGATATGCAAATGTCATGTTTGTGGTGACAAGAAGACGACTCCGGGAAGTGCACTGCCGAAAATAAATTACGAATAAGCACCAATAAAGCAGCTAATCACCTGATTGATTTTAATGACTGCATTTCCAGTGAAGGAGGAAGGCAATACAGTGTGTTAAGTAATAAGAGGGAGGAAACACATGGCTGGTTTCTCTGTGAGGGGCCTTTCAATTCTGAGTTCACTCGATTCAAGATTTGCATCCAAATGGGAAGAAGCTAAGTGCATGGGGCAACTCAGGTCACTGCAGCTGCTTTCAAAGAGGAGTTAGAAAGATGGAATTAATTGACAGTAAAAATAAATACAATACAAAAAAGCCACAAAGTGAAACATTTACAGTAGTGTTTTTTGTTTGTTTGTTTGTTTGTTTGTTTGTTTCATTCATTGCTAGTGCACATAACACTGCTTTCCAAACCAACTATTCAATACAATTGATTAGGTCATCGATAAAAGTTATTAACTGGCCAGCCAATCACCTGTCAGCTTTTATTTATCATTTCTAATTGGGTTAGGGACATTTTGTTTGTCCTTTAGCAAGTGTCAACCTCTCAACATTAGTTAACATTAGGTGGTCAAGAAAGAAAGGTAAATGATATGGCCTACAGTCATTGTGTGGTGAAGATTTGTTCCTATCACACAGTAATGGGATTTAGTCTCCATGGTCATTGCAGCTTCAGGGATCAAGCTCGGGTTCGTCGCCAATAATAACACCTGAGATATTAGCATTCCTCAACATGTCTATGAAAGTGAGACAATAACTATGTAAAAACACTACAAATGTGACAAAAAAATGTTGAAAAAGTGGTAGAATACTTTGATATAACTTAATTTAGTTAAGCTCCGATCATACAGGGACCGGACAGCCCTGAGCTAAGGGCCCCGGAGCCCATACTCCCTGAGCACCCCCAAAGGACACCCCGAGGGACACGGCACGGTCGAACGCCTTCTCCAAATACACAAAGTGAGGACTGGCTTGGCAAACAAAACCTCGAGCGCCCGATGGAGAGTAGAGAGCTGGTCCAGTGTTCCACGACCAGGACGAATGGGAAGATGGCCCCGTGTCACTCTTCTGAGCTGTGCCCGACAGGAAATGTTTATTCCATATAAAAGCAATGACTTTCATGCTCGGCCGTTCAGTCAGGTTCTCTGGTACACATTGGGAGTGTGTGTATTTTGGTTCTCTGTGGCACCTCTATTGAAGACACTCTGCTTTTGCCAAAACCGAGTTATTACCTGTGCCAAGTTTTACACTTCACTATTCTCACCTCACAGAGCTCTCAGCGTTGCTTCCACCCCCAGTTTGAGTTATTTTAAAAACTACTTTCCCAATGTGTACTCTAAGACTGTAATCTTCTTGTGAAGCAAAGTACTCATCTCGAGATTGTTCAATGATCAATATTATTACCTCAACATTTAGACCAAGATTATTTTTTCAAATACAAGAAAAAATAGTATAACTAGTAATTAATTTTAATTTATGGACAAACAATACAATAAATCATACATTTTACCTACAATGACCACTTAGAGCAGGGCTTTTCCAACAAATTACAGAATCAGACAAAGAAATATATATTATTCATCAATGTTCCACTATATGCTAATAATATGAATACACGTTTTCACAAGGTATTTTGAAACAGTAAAAAATCACTTTTTTTAGTATTTTTACTTAACCAGAATTCCTGAGATTCAGAACCTCTTTTGCAAGTGAGACCTGGTCAAGACAGTAGAAACACAATCAATACAACAAAATCACAAAATATGAAAACATAAAAACAACTGTCTCTGAACTGAAAAGTATAATTTAAAAAAATAATTTATGAAGTGACACTGCAGCTTCCATTTTATCGTCTTTTTGTAAATTATTCCAACACCAAGTTTCCGAGTAGGAAAAAGCTGATTTTCCTAGAGTGCAGTGGTGAGTACGGCATGTAGCATTAGTCGTGATGCTTGATACACAGAGCCCAGTTTATGTAGTGTGGATGAGGGAGCTGCATATATAAAGTATCAAAGTCAATTACAGAAAGAAAGGCTCAAGCTGATTTTTTTAGCATCGAAAGAAAATCCAGCTATCAGTCGAAAATAAAGAAACATATATTTATTTTACTTTTTTGATCATTGTGATATGGATTTTAATTGTGAGACAATTGTCAAGTAATATACCCAAGTATTTATATGAATCAATCATTTTAATGGGTTTTCTCTCAGATGTAAAGATATTAATTTGATATTGGAATGTGCTTTTGAAAACAACATTTTGAAACATTTTGCCTCCAAATGGATGGGCCTTGGGCATAAACCACTGTTTTCTCTATAGATATAGATGTATACGGCCTGCATCTAAATGTAACACACATAACGTTGTGAAACAATACTATCTCCATGGAGGCAAACAGGTGGCGGACCCCTCACAAAAAGGTCACCTTTAGTACAAGAAAGACCCACATTCATTGGCATTTGAAACATACAGTATATTGGCCCAATTATTTTGGAGGACAAAAGTATTGTTGGCAATAGCAACAAAATCGAACTTCAGGTGTGTATAATCTGTCACAACGTGACAGGTTTTTGTTAAAAGTGTGTGATGTGCACACCTCCATCACCTCGTGGGAGTGGTGCTGGTGCTACAAATCCTCAGCACAGCAGAGGTGACAGGCGACAAAAACACCTTTCTTAAGGTTAAGAGGTCGGGTGTTCTTTTCTGTGTCTTATGTGAAAGATTATTTCAAGCTTATTTGAAAACAAGCACTATTGTCAAAAACATCAGAAATGATACTTTTCTTCTTCTTTCATGATTAACAATCACACATGAAGATCATTATTTCTGATTTAATTTGTTTTGATTACAAACTGCAATAATCTAAAACCACTTAATAATAGAAAGAGCGGCCGCCTGGTTCAGAACAAATTCACCTGCCTCTTATTACTCTGAGCTTCATCATTAGATAAAATTATGATCCAGGACTTTACGTGCAATTCAATGCCAGAATACCCATCCAGGAAGTGAAGTGAAACAGTTACAGTAAGTGAATATACAATTTACACATTTATTCAACAATCTAATATGTTTAAAACAAGTGACTCCAGCTTCTGCTAATCGCTCGGCTGAACTGCGGGGGTGGAAAGGACTAACAAGTGATCCTTTGCTGGTATTTATTGCGCAGTAATTAGGAAACAGACTGTTTAAGTGTAATCTGCATGTCAGTACGTTGGTTCAGTGGTTTTGTTTTAATAGAAAACACCAACTTATTGGAAGTTTGAACATTGGCACACATTAGTGGAGATTACCTAAGGACACAGATATTTGTGCGCCTCCAGTCTCCCCTGAGCCTGGTGCGCTATCCTCACATTAATAAGTTTAGAGTTATTAGAGACAAAACAGCTCATGAAATGCCCACTGTGCTCAATGTAACTGCCATGAGCGTAGAATAAAGAGCACAAATTGAAGATGACACAAACACATTTGCTCTAATTATATAAATTATTTCCCAAGTATTTCTTTCCACGCTTTTCCAATAAAACAGTAATTATCCCTGGGTGTTTTGGAGAATATGCGCGCGGCCTGGTTTTGGTCCTACTGAGTGGTAAATGTTTCTCGAGGATAGCATTGATTTTTCCTGGAACTATTTGCTATTAATTCCACTATTACGCTCTCAGTCTTGTGTGCACTGTAGCAGTCAGCAGCTGTGCAGTGAGGCCAACATGTGACAGAGCATTCACACTCACTCAAGAAGCAGGTGACCTCAAGGTTAGAGCAAAACAATAACAGCGCTGCGTGCACGTGCCGGACAAACGGACCACTCTCCTCACGAGTGCACCGGCTCCAACACGCAGCTGTTAATGTCCACCCATCCACTCTGTTGTGGCGACCCTTGTCACGCCGACCCTGTGCCCCGCAGACCTGAGAGCACGTTCTCGGAAAATAAAACACACAATCAGGACACTCAATAGGTTGTTTTTGGACATGTGGTGCGACCAGAGAAAACCTTTGTCCGAAGATGTATGGGGTGGTCTTGAACTGAAAAGGTCAAGGCTGGATTTACAGCCTTTTTGAAATAGAAAGGAAGCTGGGTCAAACTAATGAATGCTGTAAAAGCAGATTTGGGTATACAGTGAGTCTGACAACAAGAGGAGGGTGTTTAAAAGGCTGAACTCCCAAGATAGAGTTATTTTGGGGCATATATACTAATAATAATGGTAAAGCTCTTTTCTGATGGAGAAAAGAATTGAATGCATTTATCATCCACACACACACACTTGCCTGAAGATACAATAAACGAGTGGAGAATCAGCGACTTTCTAATGTGATTTCATGTAAAAAAAAAATAGGGTGATTAAAAAAAAACAAGGCTTTAAATCAGGGGTGTTCAAACTTTTTTCACCGAGGGCTGCATTTTGAAACTTATACGGGGCTGAGTGCCAGAAAAAACAACGTTGAATTTGTTGAATACATTTGACATAGTTTCCATGAGCCGCCACACCTTTAATTTTACTTAGAACATTAATATTAGGTTGGTATAATATCAAAATGCTTTACAGTAAAACGTACTACTTTTTGCTGTTTGGACAAACTTAGCAGGAAGCCGGAGGGCCAACAAAAATTGGACAGAGGGCCGCTTTTGCCCCCTGGGCCTTAGTTTGAACATGCCTGCTTTAAATGTAGAAAAAGATGTCGTTGTAGTCAGTTGTAGTCATCTGGACAGATTTTGTTTTGCTTTTTAACCTGAAATTTCAACATCATTCTCAATCTGCGGATCTGAGGTTGGTTCCTGGTCCTGTGCAGGGAAGTCTACCTGTGTTTGTCCGGACATTTTTTCACAAAATGATGATAATTAATACTAACCAAATGCTGATCTTTACTCTGTTCTATACTTTTCCATTAATTTTCTCCGTAGGGATTCAGCAAAAAATGTGGGCGTATTATTCCAGAAGCCCGTCCGAGCGCCGCCGTATGACGCAATGCTTATCCCGGTTGCATGAGTTAACATAATATGCTGCGGACCTCGAGAGAAAGTAAGTTCTACACAGGATAAAAAGTCGTTTTCAGACCGCCGAGTGAATCAGGGCATTGTTGACATGTTGGTGCACATGAACACTGGATATTATACACAAATTCATCTACTTTACAGTATATTTAGCCGTGAGACTTTTCTTTCGCTCTGCATTTAAGTCAATGGAGTTCTCGCTCGACCCGAAGTTTGACATGTGTTATTCGGGCTGAAAACAACGGTGACATGGACATTATTTACCACATGTAGCTGCTTAGCCTCTGTTGTGCCCTGAAACCCTATGTCAAAAACGATGAAAGATTTACTTCCGAAACCATGA